>NC_086105.1:56085998-56385998 GCF_963921235.1 Mobula hypostoma | reverse complement strand
TGTCCTTTGTTGTTTGTCATCTATATCAATGATCTGGATGTTAATGTGGTTAACTGGATCAGCAAATTTGCGAATGACACCAAGATTGAGGGTGTAGTGGACAGCAAAGGAGGCTATCATGGACCAGCTGGAAAAATGGGCTGAAAAGTGGCAGATGGAATTTAATGCAGACAGGTGTGCAGTGCTGTACATTTGGAGGATCAATCAAAGTAGGTTTTATACAGAGAGCGGTAGGGAACTGAGGAGTGCGATAGCACAGAGGTGTCACAGTGCATGCTGGCAACTACTGAACCAAGGTGCAGGTTCACCTCCCATGTAGAGATGAAAACAAGAGTTTATACATAGAAATTCCAACAGAACATCAGTAGCTCGACCAAGTGACACCGTGAGATAAATCATTGTCAGAACAAGGATCCCGCAATAAGCTAATTGGGAGTCCGCTTTAAATAGTCACGGAACAGGGGAAAACCGTGCCAGTCAAAATAAACTTGACAAGATTAAACCAAAATCACAAGAGCTAAACAACTCTTGTTAAGACAACAATTAAGAAATATAGATGCTCTAGAAACGTCAGAGTCCAATGCTCTATGATTAGCTGCACAGGCTCGAAGGGCTCACGACAGTGCCTCCCTTCTTTCCTAAGGCCAGCACCTGACCACCCAGGGAGATCTGGTAAACTCAAGACAGACCTGGTGTTCTCGAGACAGCTGTTAAACTCCAGACAGACCTAATGTTCTCAAGATAGGGCAGGTAAACTGGAGACAGACCTGATTCTTATGAGACAGGACTGGAAAACTCAAAACAGACTTAATGCTCTTGAGACAGGGCTGAAAAACTTGAGACAGACTGATGTTCTCAAGACATGGATGGTAAACTCGAGACAGACCTGACGCTCTTGAGGCAGGGCTGATAAACCTGAGACAGACCTGATGCTCTTGAGACCTTGAATATAATTCTGAAACATTGAATATAACATGGGAACATTGAAAACTATGGGAGGACTAGTGAACCTTGTTGGCCTAGAGAACGTAGGAAAAACTCTTGAATGTTGATTGGAGAAGCTTGGAATGGGAACACAGAACTTGGGACACTGGTAACGTAGACTTGAGACACGCACTGAGGATAGCAGGCACCCTCACCTCCAGCTGACTGATGTTGAAGCTGCCGTTGAACCTCCACTCCGTCCATCTGTCATGGCGCACGCTGGCCACGACTGAACCCAGATGTGGAGGAGTGACAGTCTCCCATGTAGAGAGGGAAGCAAGAGGTTATACATAGGCATTCCTTCAGAGCACTGGTGAGGAGACTGAGCAACACCATGAGACAAGTCATTCTCAAAACAAGGACCCTGTGATAAGCACTAATCGGGAGTCCGCTAAATAATCACAGAATGTGGAAGGCCTGTGTCAGTCAAAATAAACTTGACAAGATCAAACAGAAATCACAAGTGCTAAATGGTTCCAGTTAAGAAAACAATTACCATATACTGGTGCTCTAGAAACCACAGGCCCCTTTCCTTCCGTACGGGTCCCACCTTCCATGGAAGAGAGCCCGGTGGTCCAAAAACCTGAAACCCACCCTGCTGCACCAACCCCTTAGCCACGTGTTAAACTGTATGATATTCCTGTTTCTGACCTCACTAGCACATGGCACAAATAGCAATCTTGAGATCACAACCCTTCAGGGCCTGTCCTTTAACTTAGCACCTTATCTTGAACTCAGTTTGCAGGATCTCGTCCTACCCATGTCATTGGCACCAGTGTGGACCACCCTTCCACTTAAGAATGCTGTGGACTCAATATGAGACGTCCCTGACCCTGGCACACAGGAATCTCATTCTCATCCACAGAACCTCCTTTCTGTTCCCTTAACCAACAGGTCCCCTATCAATACATCTCAACTCTTCTCCCCACTTCCCTGCTGAGCCACAGATCCAGATTCAATGCCAGAGACCTTACCACTGTGACTTTCCTCTGCTAGGTCATTCCCCGACCCACATTTGCCCAGATTAAACTCCATCTCTGGAACTCCCATTTAAAAGAGCCCTAAGGGGCAACTTTTTCCACAGAGGGAGTGGTAAGTATATGGAATGTGCTATCAGAGGGAGAGGTAGCAGAAGGTACAAATGCAGCTTTTAAAAGATATTTTGGCAGATAACTGGATAGGAAAAGTTTTAGAGGGACATGGATCAAACATGCATAAACGAGACTAGCTCAGGTGGACAATTTGTTTGGTAGAGACGAGTTGGACTAAAAGGCCTGTTTCCATACCATAAGCCATATGATTCAAAACTGCCTCAGTGCTACACAAAGTGCACACCTACACTCAGTGGCCGCTTTATTAGGTACACATGTACGCCTGCTCGTTAATGCAGATATCTAATCAGCCAATTACGTGGCAGCAACTCAATGCATAAAGGCATGTAGGCATGGTCAAGAGGTTCAGACCAAACATCTGAATAGGGAAGAAATTTGATCTAAGTGGTTTTGACCATTGTTATCGCCAAACAGGCTGGTTCGAGTGTGTCAGAAACTGCTGATCTCCTGGGATTTACATGCACAACAGCGTGCAGAGAATGGTACGAGAAACGAAAAGCATCCAATGAGTAGCAGTGCTGTGGATGCAAGCAACTTGATAATGAGAGTGGTCAGAAGAGAATGGCCAGACTAGTTTGAGCTGCCAGGAAGGCAACAGTAAGTCAAATAACCACGCTTTACAACAGTAGTGAGGAGAAGAGCATGTCTGAATGCACAACATGTGGAACCTTGAAGTGGGTGGGCTACAGGCAGAAGACCACGAACATACAGCAGACTCAGTCGTCACTTCATTAGGTACAGTCAAAGTCAAAGTCTGTCCCGAGCCTTTGTGGCCCATCAGGCCAGTGCTTGTGCCGGTTTCTGTGGTGTGAAGCGACTGAGAGTACAAGACTACCCCCCCCCCCACCGGATAGGATGCCAGTCTATCGCGAGGTTAACCCCCAGCATTTGCCTGTACCCATTTTCAGCTGGGTGGACTGGAGCAGTGTGTGGTCAAGTGGTTAAGACACAACACGTTGCCTTGGCCAAGACTCGAACCCACGACTTTCAGATCGCGAGCCCAACGCCCTAACCACTTGGCCACGCGCCACACTCATTAGGTGCAGGGGTACCTAAAAAAGCGTCCACTGAGTGTACATCTCACCTGCAGGCAGCTTCCATCAAATTCTCCTTTTTCTCACAATGATTACTAAAACAGTACAAGCCTATCACCATCTGTCACTTGTAAATATCCACTTCATTACAATTTAAAACAAAACTTCTGGGGTTTACACCCTTTCATTTGTAATTGCCTTTCCTCTGGTCATGTCTGTGATTTGCTCCCTGAAGTAGGTCTCCATCCATCAGCTCTGCATTCGGGCTTGCTCACTAAAGAGAGTGCTCAGTCTCTCTTTTTGCCATTTTGCCGTCTCCAAATACAAAAAGTGCCCAGGGGGAAGTTCCAAAGAATGCAAGTGTCTTGTTAAAACACGAGTGAGTAATGGAGAGAAGCGAACTACACAGCTGGGAAAAGGCAAAGCTTTGTAACGAATAATGTCATGAACCCTTGCTGTGCACCAGTGGCCCGTCGTGTAGACCACAGCAAAGAGGCAAATAATTCAGTGACACCATTGCACTCCTCCTGCCAGCTGACCTCAGCATTGTCCTCACTGGCACACGTATTGTCTCCAAGAATGGGAGGTGACAGAATTTCCATGTCAGCAATTGTCAAAACAATAAAACATTACAAGGCAGTTAGGTAAAGCAGCGCAACAGGGGTGGGGGGGGGGATGGGCTTGTCACCCCTGCCGGGCATGCCCGGCCGCATTTCCTTCCGCAGGCCAGTATCGATTTAAATTAACCCTCTGTGCACCAGAGATCACTGTGAAACCAAAGTGGGACTTCCCTTTAAAGCTGCACTTGCGGACAGGACAAAGATAAGCCTTGACCATCCACAATTTATTACATGACGTTGCATGGTTTCAGTCCAATCCTATTTACAGAAAAATACCGCATCACCTACAACACACTCAAAATGCTGGAGGAGCTCAGCAGGCCAGGCAGCATCTACAGAAAAAAGTACAGTCGATGTTTCGGGCAGAGACCCTTTGGCAGGACTTTTTTCCATAGATGCTGCCCGACCTGCTGAGTTCCTCCAGCATTTTGTGTGTGTTGCTTAGATTTCCAGCATCTGCAGATTTTCTCTTATTTGTGATTCCATCACCTACAACACAATTTTCTATTGCTTTAAGCAGTACATGTTATAGAGCTTATAGAACACAAGAGGGGGGAATTATAATGTCATAACCATGTTTGCCAATTATTAAACCATGCCACTATCTTAATGTACTATTTATAGTTCTAACAGAATCAACTTATCTGCCTTTCCGCTACCTCTGCAGAGTGTGGCTGCTATTGAGGATCTGAACAAAAATGTAAAACATCTTTCAAGATGTCATAATCACAAGATATTCTGCAGACGCTGGAAATTCAGAGTAACACACACACAAAATGCTGGTGGAACTCAGCAGGTAGGCAGCATCGATGGAGAGGAATAAACAGTCGTTGATTTGGGCCGAGACCCTTCATCAGATCCTTCCCTTTTATCTTCCCCTCTGCCATCAGATTTCTGAATGGACACTGAACCCACCAACATTGCCTCACACACAAGAGATCTGCTTGAATGTCTCGGCCCGAAACGTCAACTGTACTCTTGTCCATAGATGCTGCCTGGCCTGCTGAGTTCCTCCAGCATTTTGTGTGTGTTGCTAACATTACCTCACTATTTTAACTCTCTTTTTGCTCTACTTATTTAATTATATAGATAGATAGATACTTTATTGATCCCAAAGGAAATTACGGTGTCACAGTAGCATTACAAGTGCACAGCTACACAAATATTAGAAGTGAGAAAAAAATTTTTAATAAGTTACCTTAAAAATAAGATGAACAAGATTTACAGGTCAAAGATTACAAGATTTACAAAATTTACAAATTCACACTGATGAGATGGTAGTGCAAGAATTACCATAATATTATACAGCAATGGGTGCAAATTCACACCGTCCAGATAAGAAGTGTTGGTAGCATTGTACAGGGTGTCCTCAATAACAGGGTGTGGTAAACAGAGTTAAACAGAGTTAAACAGAGCTTAAACAGAGTTCTGGTAAACTGAGGTTAATAACATATATATATATATATATTTCTTCAAACAACAGGAATTCTGCAGATGCTGGAAATTCAAGCAACACACAGCAAAGTTGCTGGTGAACGCAGCAGGCCAGGCAGCATCTCTAGGAAGAGGAACAGTCGATGTTTCAGACCGAGACCCTTCGTCAGGACTAACTGAAGGAAGAGATAGTAAGAGATTTGAAAGTGGGAGGGGGAGGGAGAGATCCAAAATGATAGGAGAAGACAGGAGGGGGAGGGATGGAGCCAAGAGCTGGACAGGTGATTGGCAAAAGGGATATGAGAGATCATTCGACAGGAGGTCCGGGAAGAAAGACAAGGGGGGGGAAACCCAGAGGATGGGCAAGGGGTATAGTCAGAGGGACAGAGGGAGAAAAAAGAGAGTGAGAGAAAGAATGTGTGTATAAAAATAAATAACTGATGGGGTATAAGGGGGAGGTGGAGCATTAGTGGAAGTTTGAGAAGTCAATGTTCATGCCATCAGGTTGGAGGCTACCCAGACGGAATATAAGGTGTTGTTCCTCCAACCTGAGTGTGGCTTCATCTTTACAGTAGAGGAGGCCGTGGATAGACATGTCAGAATGGGAATGGGATGTGGAATTAAAATGTGTGGCCACTGGGAGATCCTGCTTTATATTTCTTTATATTTATATATTTCTTCATGTAATTTACAGTTTATTTTATCTATTGCACTGTACTGCTGCCACGAAACAACAAATTTCACAACATACATCAATAATAATAAGCCTGATTCTGATTCTGGATTTGTGGAAAGCAGTGGTCAGAGAGACACCCACTGGAATTAGCTGTGGGAGAATTAACTGATCAGATTGACCATTAAACCTGCAGCTTGAATATCCTCACCTCACCAAAAGCTAGCGTGTATTAGAGATTTGTACTGGGTGGAATGCTTTTGTTGTGTCCCCAGCCACTCTTCGGAAATTCCTGACACGATATTCAGCATTGAGGGAGGGCTGAAAGATGACTCAAAGGCTATAGCACAACATCTGGGAAATTTTATATGCCGAACCTTTTACTGCTGTGGGAATGATATCTTTTGAGGTAGATCTCAAAATGCAGGCGATGAGTCTCACAGTACTGTCAGGAGATGGTGAAATTATGCATATTGCTGCATTTCAAGTCCTACTTCAGAATTGGATTAAAATTCTGATTGATTAGAAGGCTAATTATATTACAATGTTTGACAAAGATGTCAATTTTTAAAATTGCTATGGTATTTAAATGTTGATAGGTTTTCAAAAGCATACCTGCAATTTGATCATAATAAAAATTCTTTGAATTTTCATTTGCCAAGCATGTGGAAAGATGAACTGATTTTGTGTGCTTGTTATTCAATACTTGCTGTTCAGAGTGCAAATCCATGAGAAGAATTGTACATATAACCATATAACATGTAACCATATAACAATTACGGCACGGAAACAGGCCATCTCAGCCCTTCTAGTCCGTGCCGAACTCTTACTCTCACCTAGTCCCATCAACCTGCACTTAGCCCATAATCCTCCGCTCCTTTCCTGTCCATATATCTATCCAATTTAATTTTAAATGACAACATCGAACCTGCCTCAACCACTTCTGCTGGAAGCTTGTTCCACACAGATACCACTCTCTGAGTAAAGAAGTTCCCCCTCATGTTACCCCTAAACTTTTGCCCTTTAACTCCCAACTCATGTCCTCTTGTTTGAATCTCCCCCACTCTCAATGGAAAAAGCCTATCCACGTCAACCCTACTTATCCCCTCATAATTTTAAATACCTCTATCAAGTCTCCCCTCAACCTTCTATGCTCCAAAGAATAAAGACCTATTTTACTAAAGTACATATTTTACTCTTCCTTAGAATAACTCACCATAGTTGTTGAGTGTGCTTACCTTCATACACAAACGATGCAGTGAGCTTGTCACAGCAAACCATAATCCCTCTTAGCGTCATAGAACACTACCACACAGAAACAGACCTTTCAGCCCATTTTGTCTGTACCGAACTCTAATTCTGCCTACTCCCATTGACCTGGCCTGTAACCCTCCAATCCCCTCCCATCCGTATACCTATCTAAACTTCTGTCGTGTTGAAATCAAATCCCCATCCACCACTTCCTCTGGCAGCTTGTTCCACATTCGCACCATCCTCTAAGTGAAGAAGATCCCACCCCTCCCATGTAGCTCTTAAACATTTCACCTTTCACCCTTAACCTACGACCTCTTGTTCTAGTCGCACCCGACCTCAGTGGATGCTGCCCCCAGCGTTTTGTGTGTGTTGCTCAGTAGAAGACTGCATGTGTTTACCCTATCTGTACCCCTTATAAAGCAAACATTATGTAAACAAGTGTTGTTTGTTAATATAATGCATTACTATGCAGCTTATTACCAGATGTTAGTTCTGTTCATTCATGGCACCTACTCATGTTCCAGTAAACCTTATCAGAAGTCATGAGATTGGACCTTCTACCAATCGGTACAAAAAACAACTCCAACTTTGGAAACTTTAGAAAGTTTATTTGCAAAGTATCCAGAGTGAAGGATGTGTGCAGTTATCTGATCACAGAACCCAGGTTTCCAGTGTTATCTTTGACCCTTGCTGGAGGGGCCTGTGTCAATATGGTGAACTCCTCTGTGCAAAATCCAATTCCTGAACTGTGAGAGGTTTCCCTCAACAGCCAGATTTCAGTGTATTTCCAAAACCAGACCTCACAGAAAGCATTCAGGCTCCTCTATCGAACCACTCCTCAAGCACCATGGAGTCATAGTCATAGAACTACACAACACATGAGCAGGCCCTTCGGCCTACCTTGTCTGTGCCAGCCAGTTTGTCCATCCGCTCTAATTCTATCTGCCAATTTGGGATGCAGTTAATCTATACCTGGCCAATGCAAATGTCTATCTTAATGCTTCTAAAACAAAGTAACCATATCTGATTCCACCGCCTCAGATATCAAAGACAAATTCAAAATAAATTCATTATCAGAGTGCACATATTTATTTTTATTTTATTTTATTGGTATACAGCATGAAGTAGGGCCTTCCAGCCCTTCGTGCCGCGCTGCCCAGCAAACCGCTCCTCCCCCACCACCTATTTAACCCTGGCCTAATCACAGGACAATTTACAATGACCAAGTAACCTACTGACCGGCACGTCTTTGGACTGCGGGTGGACCCGGAGGAAACCCACATGGACACGGGGAGAATGTACGAACTCCTTACCGGCAGTGACGGGAATTGAACCCGGGTCGCTGGCACTGTAAAGCGTTGTGCTCACCGCTACACTACCAGGCCGCCCCATATCTCACCATATATGACCTTGAGAGTCATTTTCTTGCAGATATTTACAGGAAAATAAAGAAATACAGTAGAATCCGTGAAAAAAAGCTATACATAATCAAAAACTGACAAACAACCAATGTGTAAAAGGAGACCCTGCTGGAAGTAGGGAGAAGAGTGCATGGCCTGGATGTTAGGGGTCCTTGAAGATCAATGTTGCTTTTTTGTGGCACGCTCCATGTAAATGTGCTCAACGATGAGGAGAGCTTTGTCCACCATTTCTGTAGCCTTTTCCATTCCTGGGGATTGGAGTTTCTATCCCAGGTCATGATGCCACATACGGCAATGAATGGCGGCGAACAACTGAATACAGATGAGGAGGAGAAGACTTGAAGAAGAGCTGCACCCTCAGTGGTAGCTGGGCTCCGTGTGTGCATGCTGGAGAAAAGGTGACGCGTTCGTGCTCAGGTACACCCAGAGGTTCCCGGTGGATAATCCATCTCAGCTTCCTCCTTAGTCCCCCAACGTCACAGGTAACCCCCTGCCAATTTGATTCACTCCAGATGACAGAGGTGAGAGCACTGGATACAGCTGCGGAGAGGAGACCTGACAACATCCCAGTTATGGAGATGAAGACTAGTTATGGCCTGGAACTGGCTTCACCTCTAGCCAGGCTGGTCCAGTGTGGATAGGATGGGAAGAACTACAACATAGTACAGAACGGGGGGGGGTGGGGTCCTTCACCACATGATGTTGTGCCAACCTACCTTCCATGATCAATCTAACCTTTCCCTCCAGGACAGCTTATAAAGCTCCATTTTTCTTTCATCCTACCTAAGAATCTCTGAGATGTCCCTACTGCAATTAGCCCCAACCACCACCCCAGCAGTGCATTCCAGGCACTCCACATAAAAAAAACTATCTCCAACATCTTACGAATCTACCTCTGCCATCTTAAGAGCTTACCTCTGAAAACCTACCTCTATTGATAGAGAGCGAATCGCCTCATGTGGCTTCACCAGTGAGTATTCTAAATCCAGCTTTGGGCAACATGTGCAGAAAAGTGTTCCAATTTACGATCATTTGTCATTTTCGGTGATCAGGAAAGTGTCCCCACCCGGTCAATGTTACCTTCCCTTGGGTCTGCAGAGAGAATGGCATTTATTGCCTCAAATGTAGCTGATGCCATATTCAGGGATGCCAGTACTGCTACATACCTCATGGATATCTTGTGACTGTCTTATGAGGATGATGTAATGGCCTTTTGGAGGTCACCTGATGTAACTTTCCCACCGATGTGAGGTCACGTGATGACCTGTTCCCACCAGGTATATAAGTGTAGACCCCTGGTGACACACTTAGTTTTCCAGTTAGAACGTCAGCCAAATACTTCACTATGCTGGTTATTAATCTCATGACGCAGTTTAGTTTTAAAACGGAGCTTTACGTTCTATTGTAAGGTGCAAAAGTGTTGGGCCGGCAGTTTAACCAATAGCTGCCAGATTTGTTTATGTATCTTTTCAGTGTATTGGAGAGTGAAGACGGGAACCTGAAGGAGTCGCTCGACGGTTGAAAGGATCAACCATTATTGAATTTCTTCAAGAAAGAGTGATCTGCATGAGATAACCTCTGCTAAAAGCAGCAGAAAGGTTGTGCAGTACCGAGTTTATTCTATGGAGGAAAAAGGTCAGTGCCCTTAAACCATTTTATTTCTGACGTCGTGAATCCTGCGGACAAGGCAGGATCCGGCTGGGATCGGCAGTGATGTCGTGACTTCGAAGAATTCTTTACTTCAGGAAAGTCTCTCCTAATTGACTGTATAAATCTTTTGGACTTTTGAATTTACCATTCTAAGAACTGTGTTTGAATTTACCACTTTAAGAACTAGTACTGAGTGGCGGTTTGTTAAATGGCCGCATAGCGATTTACTTCCAGTTAAGATTTTCGTTTGTTTATTTTTTTATATATTGAGCAGAGTTTAATAAATGTTTGATTGCTTATTTGTTTATAAAACCTGACTCAATTCTATATTCATTGTTGCCGGTCTCGTGACAGTACCAACTGTGCCCAGCTGGTGGTTCACAGGTAACAAAGAGCATGCTGTCATAGAGAGAGATTTTATGAATGAGGTGTTGGATTAGGGTCTAAATTTTTCTTGCAGTTGAACTTTCTTTATAAACACAAGAGATTCTGCAGATGTTAGAAATCCAGAATAACACACACAAAAACGAACTCAGCAAATCAGGCAAGATCTATATTTGCTGGTTCTATATTTTAGTAGTTTTTTTAATCTACAAACCTGTGTCACACCATAAATAGAACTGTCTCATAGGCTGATCATATCAAATGATTCCCACATCCATCTAGTGTGAGATATTTTTCAGGGTAAAGCCTGATTTATGTTTCTGCATCAGAAGCACACCATAGGTACCGTGTACCCTATGCCATACCCTACGCCGTAGGGTGACGTGCAACTCCCCAAAAAAGTAACTCACGTATTGCGCCGACGCAGACCACAACAACTGTGCAATCACTTGGTAGCATCGCATTTCCTCCTACGCATTTCCGGTTGCTTTTCTCCGCTATATCTGTACACTGATGTGAAATAAATGGTTGGAGACGATGAACCAAATCATCAAATCTACCTGCTGACATCCAAAAATATTTGAAATGCATTTCCTCGTCCACGTCTCTCATGAAGAAACTCAACACAGTGGCGTAGAAACCCCACCGCCAACTAGCGTTTTGGCGGTGAATTGCAGAGCGATGCAGACACAACTATGCATGCTCCCTATGGCGTAGGGCTACGCAAAAGTATAAATAAGGCCTATGGCATAGGCTACAGCGTAGCCCGTATGCACAAGTATAAATCAGGCCTACGGCGTAGCCCGTATGCACAAGTATAAATCAGGCTTCAGACTACCACAAGTTTGTTGTTCTTTGTCTTTCTTTGTCTTCTTTCTTTGGGTCTTACAGACAGTACAGTGAGTTGGTGACTGTCATTTCCTTGCTAAGAAGCCTAAAGCCAATCAGGAGTCTGGTCAAGGCCTGATGGCTAAAGACAATATTTACAATTCTCGAAGTCCACTGGGGAAGTCAGGGCCTAGTGTCCACTAGGAGCTGGAGGCTAAATTCACCCTGCCCTAGGGTTAGAGGATTGTGTATGTATGTGTGTGTGTGTGAGTGGGTGGGTTGTTGGGAGGGAGGAACAGGGCTTGTATCACTATTGTTTTGTTGCTAGGTATGTTCTGCTTTGTTGTGTTCTGTGAGCATTGTGGGCATGCTACATTTGCAAAGGGATGTGTGGTGACACTTGTTGTTAACACAAATGGCCCATGTCACTGTATGTTTCAATGTACACATGATAAATATTTCTGAATCTGAGTCTGGGTAAACACCTAATAAAGTGGTTGTAAACACAAGATGTATGCCTCATTCCTGACTTCCATAAAACCATCTGCACAACATCACCTCCAGATCCAACTCCATGAAGCCCCTTTTCACGTTAACCCAACACAAATCCGTTCCTTTTCACTCTCCCTGCATTTCAGCCCATCTAGATTCCAGCACCCACTTACACACGAGAGACAAAATACACTGGACAATTAACCTACTAGCCTGCCCGTGTTTGTGATGTGGTGGGAAACCCGGAGCACTGGGTGTAAACCCGCAGGGTCACGGGTGATCATGCAAACTCCACACAGACAGGGACTGAATTTGACTTCTGCCTCTATGAGGCAGTGGTCACCCACGCATTTCTGACTCCAACTCAGAGTCTAAACAGGGTTTCTGCTTAACAATTCAACAAAGGGACGCAACTCCAGCAATGTCAGGCTCCCTTGGTGCTGCACTAGAGTACGGGCCGAAACAGAGGCCTACAACAGAGTGGAGTTCAGTTACTGACAATGGGTGGCAAACTCCTGGACAGTGTCATCTCCAGATCCATCAGTGGCAAAGCAATGAGAAAACAGGGGCCAGGGGTCGTCCCTGAGTTACTGCTAGTGCCAGGCTCTACTAGGCACGATGAAGGAGCAAATGCTGATGAGTGAACTGTGAGGAAGATGATTCAGGAGGGAGGGCTTAGCTCCTTGAGGATTGGTCCCCTTCTGGGCAAACAGAGATGTGACCTTCGACATCATTTCGACTTGTTCCGTTGCCCTTCAGAGGGGGTTAGGGGTGTAGAGGGCCAACGAACTTCAAAATTCGGTGCAGAACCTGGACTCTCCGTCAGGAGTTCCGAGGGACCAGCAAGGCCAGAGATGCGGAGGGACGCAGTGATTAAGGCCAAGGACCACCCGAGGGAAGTCCGTGTGTGATGGGAACCTGCAGAGTTCAGTGCGGGCTTCCTTGTTTCTTTTGTATTTTCTATCAGTTCTTCTCAAGGGCAAGGTCATCATCGAGTCACAGAGCACGGAAACAAGCCTTCGGCCCAATTGGTCCAAGATTCCCATTTTCCCTCATTTGGCCCGAATCCCTCTAAAACTTTCCTATCTGCGTACCTCTTCTAGCACCTTTTAAATATTGTTAATGCATCTGCCTCAGCCACCTCCTCTTGTAGCTCTTCCATAGACCGGCCAGCTTCTGGGTGAACTCCTCCGGTTCCTTCGAAATCTCTTCCCTATGCCTTCTAAGTTCTTGATTCACCAGCCCTAGGGGAGGGGGAACCGTGAGCTTGAGGTGATAAACAAGAGATCCTGCAGATGCTGGAAATCCAAAGCAGCACACACAAAATGCTGGAAAAACTCAGTAACATCTGTGGAAAGGAGTAACAGTTGACGCTTTGGGCTGAGATGCCTCATCAGGATCTCCAGTATTTTGTGTCTGGTGCTTGAGATGAGCTGGTTAAAAATTGCAGATGACAGTAAATGGCAGGGTACTGATAAGTAAGGGGTGAACAGCGATCACATATGCACATCATCCTAAGGATAGTTTCTTCTCTCGTGGAATGGACGGTAACTCACTTCCACTCTCATTCTGTGGTTCTAAAGTGTCTAATGTTCTTTCCCCACTCTGAGTTGTCATGGGCCAGGGAGTAGCAAGGACAGTGAGGATGTTACATCCTTTGAGGAGGAGCTGAGCACGCTATCCACCTGACAACCTGACCTTGCAACCAAGGTCAGAAAGGGACGGTGTCAGGAATCAAGAATCAGGTGTCAGGCAAGTGAGTGACCAAGCCTCTGGATTGACCAGAACAGGGATATTTTATCTAAGGATTGTGTCTTAACTAAGATTAATAAGGATTATGATTTATTATGGCTAATACCAGGGGGTATTATTTTAGGGTGATTGGAGGAAGGTATAGAGGGGTTGTCAGAAATAAGTTCTTTACACAGAGAGTGGTGGGTGCATGGAGCACCTGCCGGGGTGGTGTAGAGTCAGATAGTTCATTGCATTAAGAAACTCTTTGATAGGCACATGACTGACAGAAAAATGGAGGGCTATGTAGGAGGGAAGGATTAAATTGATCTTAGAGTAGGTAAAAATATCAGCCCCACATCATTGGCTAAAGGGCCTGTACTGTGCTGTTAACGTTCAATGACTGGAACATAAGAGTGTACAGGTTGTGTTCAAGACATAGAGAGCACTAGTTACACCGCAGAGCTGGGTATAGTGACAGAATAAAGCCGAAAGCCGCCATGGTTGTGTCCAGGATCTCCAACAAAACACGTTCCCCTACAAGACTGACCTTACTGCAGAATATCCATCAACAAACACAAGCTTCACAATTTTTAATCTAGTTTACAATAATTATTCAAACAGTGTGCAAGGCCTATTTTCCGGTGCCTTCCCACATGTTTATGTTTTAGTAGTTGGGGGTGGGGGTGGGTCATGAGATGTAGAGTGAAAAGGCCTCAGATGTTCATGGTGCTTTGGACATCATTTTCCTCGTCCAGCTCTGAGCCACGCATATGCAAATGGGCTCTAAATTGCAAAAATAATTTTAGGTTGATGAATGCACGTTGTCATTTGTGGTCAGAAGAGATTCTCGCTGGTTATTGTTAACTCCCTCCGGGTCTGTAGAGAGAAATACATTGACTTTGCATTGACTTTGATTCCTTTAGCAAGGAATCTTTTTTATGTCCTTTAAATATCACAGTGCATATGAGTCGTTCCCTGCTTCTGCCCGCTGCAGCGGCCTGAACAGAATCAGACAGCAGTCGTTAACTAGTAACAGGTTATGAATTGACCTAAGATTGAAATTGTTGATCAGAGGAGGGGCTCCACAGCTTGTTAAGCAAAGATGGATCGCATAATAGAGGCACCACTCTAAGGCTGTCACATTTGTATCTAATTACACGAAGACGTCTCCACAAAGAAACCCCGTAAAATAAAATTACAAAAATACCGAGTGGAATTTGTAATCGACGAATATGAATAATTTATCAGGGCATTCCTTTTAGGGGATGTTTTGCTCGGTATGCATCAGTGGTGCTGCTGTCAATTTATCAATCAGGCCCTGTGCTAAAACCTGGAACACCGTCCAATTATGATAGTGACTGAAATCGCGATAAAGCAGAGCAGACAGCAGACAGGAGTCCATTTGAAGAACACATTGAATATGAATTCGGTTTAAGTGCTGCTGAACATTTCATAAGAGCTCCACAAGAATACGATAAAGCAGAGCAGACGGCAGACAGGAGTCCAACTGAACAGCATGTTGAAAATGGACGGGGTTTAAAGAGCTACTGTATATTTCACCCGTTTGTTGCTGCTGTCCCAGAATCCCATAGATGTACTTCCAGGTAAGAATAACCAGGACCGTGAAGCATCAATCCATGATGCATCATGAGCTCAAATATCACTAATAAAAGGAGCACATGAATATTCAGATAGAACAGCTCAGCATCTCTGAAATATTCATAGCCACAGTCATGCAGTTGAATTAAATCTCCTATGAAGTTAGTGCAATGTAGATACTAGTTAATGCTGCAGAACTATGTTGGTATTTCACATATCGAATGTTCACAGCTATCCACTACCGCAGTGGTCCCCAAGCACCGGGCCGCAGACCGGTACCGGACCGCAAAGCATGCGCTACCGGGCCGCGAGGAAACGATATGATTTGGCGATATGAGTCAGCTGCACTTTTCCTCATTCCCTGTCATGCTCACTGTTGAGCTTGAACGCACGCGAGGTCATTACCTGCGCTTCATCCATGTCAGCGCGGGAAGGAGATCAACTCCTCGAGCTTGCAAATGACAGCGAGCTGAAAAGTATGTTTGACATAACATCTCTGCCGGCATTCCGGATCAAAGTCAAGGCTGACTATCCTGAGATAGCCACAAAAGCACTGAAAACGTTGCTTCCATTTCCAACATATCTCTGCAATGAATGCAACGAAAACTAAATTGCGGAATAGACTGGACATAAGGAAACCCCATTCGAGTATCGCTGTCTCCCATCACCCCTCAATAGGACCGACTTGTTGCAGGGAAACAAGCCCAGGGCTCCCACTGATTCAGTGATATTGGTGTGTTGCAATGATTTTATATGTTCATACGGGGAAAATATGTGCTGTGTGTTTAATATCAAAATGTTATGATGCTATTGACTTATATAACCATATAACAATTACAGCACGGAAACAGGCCATCTCTGCCCTTCTCGTCCATGCCAAACGCTACTCTTACCTAGTCCCACCGACCTGCACTCAGCCCATAACCCTCTATTCCTTTCCTGTCCATATACCTATCCAATTTTTCATTAAATGGTAATATCAAACCTGCCTCTACCACTTCTACTGGAAGTTCGGTCAACACTTACTTCAAGCTCCCCTGTCCTCCCCGATAATTGACTTATCACTATATTCATGCGAGAAAAATATGTGCTGTGTGTTTAATATTAAATTCAATAGATAAACCCTTTGAGAAACGAAAGTGAGTGTATTAGTCACTTATCACCTATATTGCGGTCGTGATTAACACCCCCCCCGAACAGAATCACCAAAAACAATTTGCAGGAAAGAAATCGGCACGAACACAGATGCGCAAGTCACGCATGCGCACTGGTGCCCGCACAAGGCTTCATGGTCATTGTAGTCTTTCTCGAGGTAAACCCAACGTTTTGACTGCTACTCTTGTCCGTTGGCAACCCTACCACCCCCGCCCCCCCCCCCCCGGCCCCCAGTCAGCCGGTCCGCAAGAATATTGTCAATATGACACCGGTCCGCAGTGCAAAAAAGGTTGGGGACCCCTGCACTACCGGCTTGACCTAAAGTCAACAGACCTATGTGGACAATAGGCCACCAGGTGCCTTTCTTTATCAATCATAGGGCTCTTCCTTCACATGATCCACACCAAGTACAACACACACACAAAACGCTGGAGAAACTCAGCAGGTCAGACAGCGTCTGCAGAGGAAAGTAAACAGTTGACGTTTCATCCTAGGACCCAAGATATCTGGCCCAAAATTTTGACTGTTTATTTCCCTCCATCATGGGCGCTAGCCTCCCCAGCAACGAGGACATCTCAAAAAGGCAGCATTCATCATTAAGGTCCCCCACCACAGAGGACATACCCTCCTCTTATTACTACCATCAGAGAGGAGGTACGGAAGACACACGCTCAACGCTTAAGGAACAGCTTCTTCATCTCCACCATCAGATTTCTGAATGGAAAATGAACACCCCCTCACTATTGTTGCTCTCTTTTTTCACTATTTAACATATGTATTCAATTTATAGATCTGATTCTGAACCTCCAGAAATTCTGTCTGACCTGCTGAGTTCCTTCAGCATTTTGTGTGTGTTTCTCAAGATCGGCAGAATCTCTTGACTCACCGAAAAACAAGTGCCAGCTCCTTCCCATACGGCGAATGTAGAAACTTTCTTTGGTTTCTCCCAAATTGCATGCGGAGTCTCCAGCAATCAGACTCCAGTTGATTCCATGTACACCAAAGCTTGTTAGTAGGATGTTCAATGGACATTACTTTAATCCATCTTGACGTGGATCATCACACTCACACTCACACTCAGATCAATCCTGGCCTCCCCAACCGCTGTTCTTTGAAATAATGCTCCAAGATCTTTTGACCTTTCTTCACAGGTCATTAGATGAAAATAAGGAGCAGCCGTCCAGACTGTTGTTTTCTCCCAGCATCAGAGAACAAAGCATTTCCTCAACTGTGCTTGTCATTAGCTGCAGCTGACTCAGGGCTGGGTGAAAAGTGTACCTTGGGCATTTATGGCTGATTACTGCACTAAACAGTCATTAGACACCAGGAACTGTAGAGAGATTCTTGACTTCTTGGCTAAAGACCTTTGAGTTAGGTTGGAGCAGTTAGCATGCATTGTCTGGTGGAGCCAAGTAGCTTAGTTGCAGAAGATTAACAAGAAGGGATCTAATTAAGGATTTGGTTGATTAAAGGTTGTGGCTGGAAAGGTGGCTGTAGTTATTCCAGGCAAAGACAATGAGGGACGGAGAGTATTCAGACCTATACAGAATGATAATCTAATTGACCATTAGGATGGCTCATAGAGTGAATGGACCAATTGTAGTTCCTTTCTTCTTATCTCCATGCACTAATACAGGAGAAGAATTGCACATAACATTACAAGCGGATATAGAATTAGACGTCATCAATCTGAACAGTGATCATACCTGTCTGACCATCAGTAGAGGAGTTCCTCATTACTGTACACCCATTGGCCTGTAACTGCTTCATGTTAGCTGAATGATTTATGTTGAATAAATTGCGTTTCTGAGGAATCTCCAATTGTTCAGCAATTTATTCCACAAAGTTACAAGGCTTTTACTATGTTCAGTCACAAGATACCACCCGTCCAGCAATCTCTTCGAGCCCCTGTGCTGTAGAATTAGAACAATAACTGTTAGGATGGGAAAGAGTTTCTTCCCCCAGGCTGTGAGATTACTGAATTCTCTGCCACTGCTTAGGGCTCACCACATTTGAAGTGACAGTAACGTTACACTGTTTACTTTTTAACTTGAGTCGTAAATGCACCTTATTATTTGTTAATTTATTTGTGGCAATATTACTTCATGTGTTGTGTGTGAGTTGTACGTACTGTGCTGTCCACTTTGGTCCAGAGGTATGTCGTTTTGCTTGGCAGCATTCCCGTATACAGCTGAATAACAGTAAACTTGAATTTAAACTTGAAGATTACTCCAAACAATCTGAGCTTTACGTTTCTCTTCAGCAAACTGATTTGAAAAATGCCACATGGTTCTTGTTGTCCGTTGTTCAATGACAAGTACATGACTTGAAGATCGTCCGATACGTCAAACAGCCTGCTCGTACAGTCAGCTTGGGCTCCTTTGTTTAAGGAAAGAAAGACTTGCATAGCATCCCTCATAACAAAAGGATGTCTCAAGTGGGACACTGTTGTATTTGTTCCACAGATACACTGGGATAAAGCAAAACCAGAGGTGTGGTGGAACTCAGTTAATCAGGCAGCATCTATGGCAGGAAATGGATCATTGACATTTCAGATTAAGACCGTTCAAGCATTATATATAACTGGGGAACGCTAATTACAGCAGTGTTAGGCAGGAGCTTGGGAGAGTAGGTTGTGTCCTGTTAAATCCACCCCTGACATGTAGGAGTCCTTTAAAGTCCAGTTGATTAGCGTACAGGACCAACGTGATCCTGTTAGAATGAAAGCTCACAAACAATGGATGACAAGATATTGCAAGTTTACGCAAAAAAAGGAAGAATGTGTGAGGCTCAGGAAATTGAAATCAGACTTGAAGTGCCTGAGAAATATGAAAGAAACAGGAAAGAACAGGGATTTAGGAAAGACTAAAAGGAACCATGAATTGTCTTTGGCAAGTCGGATTATAGAGAATCCCAAGGAATCTGATTCAGAACTAAAGGATAGCTAGGAATGGATGGGTTCACACAAAGACAAAGGAGAGAATCTATACCTGGTGCAGGAGGAGGTGAACAAGATACCAGTACAGTGCAAAAGTCGAAGGGTGTCTAAGACATTTGCACAGTACTGTGTATGTCAACATGGAGCGGAGATGGAGTTTGTAAATCTGGCGGGAATGGTGAGGGTGGAGCACTGCAGGAGAGGTGTGGGCCAGATGGCAGAGAAGGAGTGCCAGGGGGAAGGGATGGTGCGGGTGCAGCCCTGAGACTCCAGGTTAGGTCATTTGATTCCAAATAATCGGTTTATTGATCATTACAGAATGGCTCTCTGGTGCTTCCTGCTCCCTCCCCTCTGCCTGCCCTTTTGCCAACCGTGATTCCCTTCTCCCTACCCCCTTCCCACTCTCAGTCCACAATAGAGACCCAGAATCAGGTTTATCATCACTCACATAAGTCATGAAATTTGTTTTCTTTTTGCGGCAGCAGTACAGTGCAATATATAAAATCACTACAGTGCTGTGCAAAAGTCTTAGGCACCCTAGCTATGTATATGTGCCTAAGACCCTTGCGCTGTACTGTAGTAAATGAGGTTGATGTGTGTGTTGAAAAGTAATTTACAATAGTGTTCACCAATGTGAAGGACATGAATGATGATGAGATCAGGGAGGGGTATGCTGATATTCTAGGACATCTCAATGTTAAGAGGGAGGAGGTGTTGAATGTCTTCAAAAGTGGATAATCTGGGGGTGCGTAGCATGATAGCAAAGCTGTTACTGTAACACTATTACAACACCAGCAACCTGTGTTAATTTCACCGCAGTTAGCGTAACGCTATGACAACACAAGTGACCAGCGTTCCATTCTGCCGCTGCCTGTAAGGAGTTTGCACATTTTCCCCGTGACCGCGTGGGTTTCCTCTGACATTCTGACATGAAAATAAAATAGAGGGCTATAGGTAAGCCTAGCCATTTCTATGGTAGGGATACGTTTGGCAAAACTCTGTGGGCAGAAGGGCTTGTGTTGTGCTGTAGGTTTTCTATGTTTCTATTCCAAAGGCATGCAGGTTAGTAGATTAATCAGTCACTTGTGTGTAATCGGATGGTGTGGGCTTTTTGGGTTGGAATGACCTGTTACTGTGCTGTTTCTCTAAATAAAATCCCCAAGACCTGATGAATCCAATGCAGGATGCTAATAAAGACAAGGGAGGAGACTGATTGAGCTTGACAGAGATCTTTGTATCCCCTTTAGCACAGGCAGGGTACAAAACAATTGGAGAATAATCAACGGTATTCTTTTGTCTAAAGAGGGCAACAGAGACAAAGCAGGTAAATATAGGCCAATGAATTAGTGGTAGGGAAATTATTAGACTATAAATCATAGAAGCAGAATTAGGCCCTTCAGCCCATCAAATCTTCTTCTTTGGGGTGGGATTGATTCACTCACTGCTGGAAAAGCACAGACTTATTAGGGATAGTGAATATGGTTTTGTGTGGGGGTGGTTCTGTCATACAACTGGCAATCATTCCATGGTCAAAGACTCTTAGATCATATTTCATCCCCATTCTGCTGTTAGTGGGTGTGTTGAGGAGTTGATGAAGATTGACAAGGCTTGAGAAGTGAGTGTTATCTATATAGACCCTGGTAAAGTATTTTGACAAAGTCTCTCATGGTAGGTTGGCCTGGAGGATTAATTCACCGGGGACAGATAATGAGTTGGTAAATTGGATAAGTCTTTGGCTTGGTCATAGAGGCAGAGAGTAGTGGTGGAGTGGTGCTTCTCTGGTTGGCAGTCTATGACCTATGATGTTTAATAGGGACCTGTGCTAGGAACTCCTGATGCATGTGATAAGCACTCAGTGGCCACTTTATTAGGTACATCTGTGCATCTGCTCGTGAATGTAAATATGTAATCAGCTAAACATGAGGTAGCAACTCAATGATAAGTGAATGCAGACATGGTCAAGAGATTCAATTGTCGTTCAGATTAACAGCAGAATAGAGAAGAAATGTGATCTAAGAGTCTTTGACCATGGAATGATTGCCAGTGCTGACAGGGTATTTTGAATATCTCAGAAACTGCTGATCTGCGATTTTCATGCACAACAATCTCTAGAGTTTACAGAGAATGGAGCAAAAAAACAAAAAAAAATCCATTCAGCAGCAATTCTGTGGGCAAAAATGCCTTGTTAGTTAGAGAGGTCAGAGGAGAACGGTGAGACTGGTTCAAGCTGACAGTAACCCAATTAACCAGGCATTACAACAGTGGTTTGCAGAAGAGCATCTCTGAATGCACAACACGTTGAACCTGGAATGGATGAGTACAGCAGCAGAAGACATTTATTGTCTTTATGTCGACCTCATTTTTCTGCTTTAGCTTCCCAAAATGCATCACTTTGTATTTCTCTGAGTTCAATCCTTCTGCCATTCCTCAGCCCAATTTCAAAGATTCAAAGTCCATTTATTATCAAAGAATGTATAAATTATACAATCTTGAGATTTGTTTGCTTAACAGGCAATCGCAAAGCAAGGAACCCGAAAGAATCCAATTTAAAAAAATAAGACCAACCCCCAGAGCCCGCAGAAAAAAAAACAAATCATGCAAACAATAGAATGAGCAACAACAACAGCATTCTGAACCAAATTTAGTTGACCTCACACACCCTTATTCATTGTCCACTACACCACCAATTTTAATATCAGCTAAAAAAAAACCTCAGTACCATCCTTTACTTCCTACCACCAAGCCTCTTTTGCATCCATTTGGCTAGTTCACCCCGGAAGCATTGTGATCTAACTTCTTGTTTTTGCTAAAATCCATGTGGACAACATCTACCATCCTGCCATTGTTGGCCAAGTGTTCAAAAAAAACTCAATCACGTTTGAGTCTTTTACCAGGATGGAACGCCAAATGCTAAAGGGTTTTAAGGAGAATAGAGGGAAGATTTAAAGGGGATCTAAATTTAAATTTTAATTTTAAAAAATGAATTAAAATTAAATTTAAAGCAAGACTTTTACATGGAGAGTGGCAAGTGTCTGGAGCGAGCTGCTGAGGTGAGGGATGGGGACAGCATTGCTTAGGAAGCACGGGTCCAGAAATAGGCAGGGAATGGAGGCATATAAAACATCGCCTTCAGACGGGATTCTTTTGGATTGGCATTATGGTCAGCACCATCATGGTGGTCCAAAGACCCTATTCCTGTGCTGTACTGTTCTATGTTCTCATAGAAAATGCAACATTCAATTACCTGCCAGCTTATCAATAAAATCGTATTTCTCAGCAAACACCACTGGAGCCTTTGTAACCAAACACAGAGCACACTGGGGAACTCTGCAGGTCAACCAGCATCTGTGGAGGGGAAAACAGCCAACGTCCCAGGCCAAGACCCCTTCTGTGTGTGCGCCGCTCAAGATTTCCAACATCTGCAACTACTTTGTGTTGATGGAGTCTTTATTAGTTGTGAATACAAGTAATAATTGTTTATAGCATTTTTATTAATGACGTTTGACCTTTATTTCCAGCTAATTATGCTTTGAAATCTATGACTATCTTATTAAATAATATCATGCCAAAGAAAAATTGCAATTATTGATGGAGAAAACTTGAATTAACGGAAATAATGTAATCAACAGCCTCAGCAAAACTAAGTGCATTGTCATCAACATGTAATCTAGGCTCTTATTTGACAAATTTCATTATTTTATTTTAATAGCCGGTAATTTAGTTTAAATGAAATAATTTATTGCATTGTAAAGGAGCAACTATTATAAAGTTTCACACATGGCTGAACCTGCAGCTAAGGGTGCACCCCACTCATTTCCACAGATGGGGCTTTGTCACAACGCATTCTTCCTCTGCAGGAGGTGAATAAATAGTTGACACGTTCTGTATATGATAGTACCCTTTAAATAGAAGTCTGGTTATGTGGTAGTGTTTTCTAACACGACTGGTTAATATGAAGCAAATAGCTCTCACATGTTGAGATAATTGGTAACAGTTGGAACTTGAAAAAAAAACATTTTAAACGCTGTGCCATGTGTATAATGTTAGCGATACACTATTGAGTTTGGCATGTTCGTCTGGTAAAGCCAGCGTGGTGTCAATTGTAGCTCAGAACCACTTTTGCCTCTGAGTCAAAAGGTCAGGGGTTAAAGTCCCAGAGCAGAGAATTGAGCAGAAGCTTCAGGCTGGTGCTCTGCACAGTACTGAGAGGAGTCTGCAATGTTGTATGTCCCACCTCTCTGGTGAGACATTAAGAGGTCATAGAACATAGAACACAACAGCACAGTACAGGTCCTTCAGCCCATGATGTTGTGCCAAACTTTTAACCTATTCTAAGATCAATCTAATCCTTCCCTCCTACATAGCCCTCCATTTTTACTATCCTCCATGTGTCTGTCTACGATTTCTTTAACATCCTTTTTCTATCTGCCTCTCACTACCCATGGCAGTGTATTCCACACACCCACCACTCTCTGTGTGAAAAATCCACCTCTGATATACCCACTATACTTTGCTCCAATTACCTTAAAATTATGCCCCTTCGTATTCGCCATTTCTGCACTTGGAAAGAGTCTCTGGCTGTCCACTCAATCTATGTCTCTCATCATCTTGTACACCTCTATCAAGTCACCTCCCACCCTCCTTTGCTCCAAAGAGCAAAGCCCTAACTCACTCACATCCTCTCTTTGTAAGACATGCTCTCTAATTCAGGCCATCTCAAATACCGTGTAACTAGCTGGTGACTCAAGCTGGATTTATTGGCCTGTTAGTATGACAAAGACAGAATACCTGGTTAATTGCTGTAAACGGATTAGCTGCTGTGCTCTTTACAACACAACGGAGACCATTTCTCCTTGGCTGTTCTTCCCTTTTCTTTGAGCTGAGCCACACAGACAGTTCCAGGTTTCATTCTGGGTTTCTGCACAATTATGTACAAGTGTTACAGTTTACCTTATAAGTTCCTAGCCGACACGGAAATAAGGCAAGTTTCTCGTTCTCCAGGAGCAGTGGTAGTCCAGTGTGTGTCTGCATCAGGTGAGGATGGGATCACACTCGGCAATGACAGACCATGTGGAGGGGAGGCTGTTCGGTACCTAAACCACACAGGCCACCGCCAGCACTAGGGAAACATTGCACTGTTTAGACCGTATGGATGATGAATACTATTCTACCTATCTACAAAGGCATAATGTCCACTTAGGGATCAATTTCTAACAAGAATCTGTGAAGAACCGAGTCTGCTAGAGAAATCAAAACCCAATGTCTGCAAACCCGAGTCCAAGTCCACTGGAGGCTGGAGACATAAGAAGATAGCCAGTCCTGGGGTTAGAGGACTGAGTATGTGTGTGTGTGTGTGTGTGTGTGTTGGGCTGTTATTGTTCTGTTATTTGTTGTGTTCTGTGTTGTTTGGCTAAGCATTGTGGACATGCTACATTGGCAACATAGGCATTGTAGGCTGCTCCCAGCACATCCTCACTATACATTTCGATGTTATGTTTTGTAACTCCAGAAACTAATTGAAAGAAAAACACAGGAGACATGATACTTGTTGACTTGATTTTTTTACTTTCCTTTTTTTAAGTGAGGGGCTCACATATGATGTGGAGGCGTAATAACGTATGCCATTCACATACTTCTTACATAAAACCAATAATGAATTATATAAACAAAAAAAGAATGCTCAATCAAACAATATATTTACAATATTATTCATATATTACTGGAATATTAACTACACTACATACAAACGATAAATAAACTTGAATCTCGAATCTTGAACCTCTAAAACAGTGGTCCCCAACCTCCGGGCCTCGAAGCATGCAGGGGTGCAGTGGTAGCCGGAGCGCACCCAGCACGTCTTTAAGAAAAAAGCCAAAATAGACAAGCTAATTAATTAGGTGCCACCCAGAAGTCAGTCTTCATTAGAGGAACTGAGGTGGAGAGGGTCAATAACTTCAAATTCTTCGGCATTAAGGATCGACGTTTCTCTCTCTGAAAAGTGTCAGAGGATCTGTCCTGGGACCAGCACGTAACCGTCATTACAAAGAAAGCACGGCAGCGCCTATACTTTATTAGAAGTTTGTGTAGATTCAACATGTCACCTTGATCCTGACTGCCCTGTCTTTTCAGCCTGTCTGGGCTGGCGTTTAAATTGACCAAACAATGGAACAGCTAAAGGCTCCAGCGCCCTGGAAAGAGGAGTGAACATCGCGTAGAGCAAGTGAAACCGGCAATTGCCTCTGATCTGGGCCAACATTTACGTGTCGGGTGGCACCTAATTAATTAGCTTGTTTATTTCGGCATTTTTCTTAAAGATGTTCTGGGTGCGCTCCAGCTACCGCTGTACCCCTGCATGCTTCACAGCCCGGTATTGGTTCGCGGCCCGGTATCGGTCCGCGGCCCAGAGGTTGGGGACCACTGCTCTAACATGCTGGATACATCTCAGTTAGCTGCACTGGTACCTCACACAAGCCACAACCTTTGCAAATTAACCATATTAAAACAGCTCTTGTAATTACACACACCCCGCATAGCTCCTCGGTGTCATTAATAAAGGAACCCTAATGTAGCTGGGCACTAAATCCACTGCCTATAGAAAGGGTGTCTGCTCTCAGCACCCTTGCTCAGTCGTGAAGAGGTCTGAGAAACCTGCTTCAGCAAGTGCCTCACCAAAAAGTAGTAAAGTTTCACAGACTTGTATCTGAGAGAACTAAGTGAGGTGACTCTCCCACATTTTAATGGGACATTCCGAATCAAAATCAGGTTTAACTTCACTGACCTACTGTATGCCGTGTAATTTGTTCATTGTTTTGCAGCAGCACTACAGTCCAATACATTAAAAAATAACATTAATTACAATAAGAAATATATATATAATTGTATGTATTTAATCCAATTTATATATATATAATGTATATATAAATTAAATAAGTAGCGCAAAAAGATGGCAAAAATAATGATGTGTTGGTTTAGAATTCATTCACAAAACTGATGTCTGAAGGAAAGAAGAAGAAAGCCTTTAACTCTGAGTGGAGTCATCTGGATGCCGTCATGACGGTGTTTCTTTAGCAAGCTTTCTTATTTTTACCAGGCCGAGTTGCTAGCTCGACGCTCAACCCAGCACGACTGGAAAGCATGCAAGGGAGCCGGCTGGATTCGATCTCGGGAGCCTTCGCTCTGAAGTCCGGTGCTGATGCCACTATGCCACCAGCCGGCTTGAAGGGAAGAAGCTGTTCCTAAAGTGTTGAGAGTTTGTCTTCAGGCTCCTGTATCTCCTCCGTGATAGATGTAATGAGGAGAGGGCATGTCCTGGGTGATTGGGTTGGGGGGGTGGGAGGCTGCGCGCTGTTGGTGATGGATATCACTTCACAGATGTTGCTCGACTCTCCGAGGTCCTCCAGCAGATTGGGTGTTGCTTCAGATTCCAGCGTCTGCAGTCTTGTTGTGCCTCTAAGGAGGGATGTGGGCAGCTGGGGTTGACCTCATAGCATGATGGGGCAGCACAGACACGGTGAGGTGAAGGGCCTGTTCCTGTGCTGTACTGTTCTGTCTTCAGTGAGGCCACACGCTGTCCTGTTTCGTTCATCCAGCAAGCCACGTGTCCTCCATAGGAAGGGTTCTGCTCTGGCCATTCCCCCAGTACACTCTATTCACTGGGACGTCATCCCTCAGATACGAAGGGGCTTGTGCGAGCGCCTGCCCATAGTGATGGTGTGGAGACTCCGAGACTGTTCCCAAACCTCCTCCATTTCTGGCCACTTCCTGTGCAGTGGGCGCCAGCTGCCTCACAAAGCTGAGTTAACAGTGGTTGGATATACAGATGTATGCTGGAGAGTTACATCACCGCCTGCTATAGAGACACCAGTGCATAGGATTATAAGAGGCTTCGGAGACTCAGCAAGCTCTATCATCGGTACGTCTTACTGCCATCAAAAACATTTGCCGAGGGTGATGCCTCAAGAAGGCAGCATCCACCACTAAGGATGCTCACCACCCAGGACATGCCCTCTTCTTATTACTACCCTCAGGGAGGAGGTTCAGGAGCCTGAAGAACACACTCAACATTTCAGGAACAGCTTCTTCCCCTCTATCATCAGATTTCTGAATGGTCCATGAAACCATGAACACTACCTCACTATTCCTACTTATGTCAGTGACAATAAACCTGATTCTGGAGGTATCGTGTGCCTCCCCCGGCCTGGTTTTCTCAGCAGCTGGTTTTGCTGGGATGCACGCTCACTGCTGCCCAACCTCACACCCACTTCGACACTTTCGGCGGGCTTCAGTTGTATCACGGTCATCCTGAGGGATTCTCCATGGCCACGCCGCCAGGCCTCGGTCGCTGCCTCCAGTTGAGGGCCGGCAGTTGAGAAGAAAGAGGAGTCAAGTTCAGTTTCTCCTCAGAGGCCAGGTGCAGAGCACAGCACCCAATGTACCCTGGGGGCCCCAAACCCTGACAGACCCTTGAGAACAAGACCACCACCACCAGTCCTGCCCCACTCCCGTGCATCACACTGTGTTTTTCAGCAATTAATAACCCCATAAGGACAATTCAAGGGGAATGGCCAATCATCAAGATGCTAAGGTGTAGAACATTAGAACGTAAGTTGCATCTTTCTTTCCTCTCCTTTCTATAAGTGTATACCTCAGATAAATATTATGTGGAGATTTGTGACAAATATGATTATATGATACATATGTACAGTATCTGAAATACATTTTATGGAAATGTTTGTTTGATGATGAAATTCAATAAAAAATTTAATTAGAGAAAAAAAGAAGGTAGGTTGCAAGTGATCCTGATGCAGGGCTTCGACCTAAACCATCGGCTACTCCCTCCTCATCCCCCACAGATGCTGCCCGACCAGCTGAGTCTCTCCACCATTTTACTTGTTGTTGAATATTGGGGCAGGATTGGAAAACCTGAAACCAAGATTTGACGATTCCTCAAATCCAGTCTTGCTTTCCGATTATGGGGGCGGGTACAGATGAGTAGCCATTAGCATAACACTACCACAGCACTGGAAACCGGGTTCAGATCCCACTGCTCTCTGTGTGTTTGAGTTTGTATGTTCTTCCCATGGGCTTCCTCCAGGTGCCCATGTTTCTACCCCATTCCAAAGACATATGGGTTAGTAGGTTAATTGGTCAGCACAGGTTTATTGGGCCAGAAGGGCCTGGTGCCATGCTGAATCTCTAAATCTAAAGAAAATTTCCTTCAGACTCTCCCATTGAAAGATTATTATTCAAATCAACAATCTACCCGGCAGATGCTAATTCCTGTAATGGTTCGTTATGGGGACAGTGGTCGAGGCTGAGTGAATATCTACCCATCAGGGAGGGGTGGAGAGCTTGAGACTTCTCTGTCTGGAAAGAAGTGAGAAGAGTAAAATAATATTGTATCCTGTTCTCAGAAGATCCTAAAGTTGGTTCCAATCAAACGGCTTTTAAACTACAATATTGCAATAGAATGACTAATATTCATTGCAGTTAGAAATGCAGAGATGGCAGCCTCCCAGTCCCAAGGTCTACAACACTGTTATAACAGGCCTGACGAAGGGTCTCGGCCCAAAACGTCGACTGTACTTCTTTCTATAGATGCTGCCTGGCCTGCTGCGTTCCACCAGCATTTTGTGTGTGTTGCTTGAATTTCCAGCATCTGCAGATTTTCTCGTGTTGCTCTTATAACAAGCTGCTTTCAATGGCTTCTGGGAAAAGCATCATCCTCAAATCGTGGCAGCAAATTTCTGTAGAAATCTGAGAATAAACTTAAATGCGATGTTCTTATTCATGACAGAACCGGATCCTGTGAAGAGCACAGGAATAGGCTCTTCTGCCCACAGTGTTGTACTGAACCACTAAAGTAGTAGTTAAAAGTTCAAAGTTCAGAGCAAATGTATTATTTAAGTACATACATGTCATCACATACTACCCTGAGATTCATTTTCTCGTGGGTATTCACGGGGAAATAAAGAAATGCAATAGAATTCATGAAGAAACAAGACACAAACATTGACAAACAACCAGTGTGATAAGGAAGACAAATCTTGCAAATGATAATGATAATAAAAAAAATTGAGAGCATGAGTTGTAAAGTCCTTGAAAGTGAGGTTTTGGAGTCATTTCAGTATTGAGGTGAGTGAAGGGGCACCACGCTGGTATAACAGTTAGCCCAACGCTGTTGCAGTTCGAGGTATTCCAGAGTTCGGAGTTCAATTCCAGTGCCGTTAAATAGGTGGGATGCTGGGCAGTGTGGCTTGTTGGGCCGGGAGGGCCTGTTCCGTATTGTATCGCTAAATAAATAAAAAATAAAACAAAGTTATCTACGCTGGTTCAGGAGACTGATGGTTGCAGGGTAGTAACTGTTCCTGAACCTGGTGGTGTGGGACATGAGCCTTCTGTACCTCCTGGCCGATGGCGGTATCGAGAAGAGGGAATCGCCTGGATGATGGGGGTCTTTAATAATGCACACTGCTTTGTTGTGGCAGTGTTCCTTGTAATTGCGTTTATGTGATGGGGAGGGTTCTGCCTTTGATGAACCGGGGTATCTTCAAGGTTGGAGAAACGTCTCGGCCCGTAACATTGACTGTTCACTCTTTTCCATGGACACTGCCTGACCTGCTGAGCTCCTCCAGCATTCTGTGTGTGACGCCTCCTTAAAAGTTTCTTCCCCCAGGCAGTTAATCTGATCAACCCTTCTAGTTAGGCCCGCCCCGCCCCCATCTATTACCCCAGTCACTGCACTGTACTGTAAACACATTCAACCACTTTTTATAAAGCAACACACACAAAATGCTGGAAAAACTCAGCAGGTCAGGCAGCATTTATGAAAATGAATAAGCAGTCGACGTTTCAGGCCGAGACCCTTCTTCAGGGCTGGAAAGGAAGGGGGAATATGCCAGAATAAAAAGAAGTTGGGAGAGGGGAAGAAGGATAGCTAGAAAGTGCTAGGTGAAACCAGGTGGGTGGGAAAGATAAAGGGCTGGAGAGGAAGAAATCTGACAGGAGAAAGGGAAGGAGGAGGGGACCCAGGGGATGTGATAGGCAGGTGAGAAATGGTAAGAGGCCAGAGTGGGGAACAAAAGAAAAGGGGAGGGAGGAGAGGGATTTTTTTACTGGAAGGAGAAATCGATATTCATACCATCAGGTGGAAGCTACCCTGACGGAATATAAGGTGTTGCTCCTCCAGCTTCAGTGTGGCCTCATCTTGGTACATGAGGCCATGGACCGACATGTCGGAACAGGAATGGGAATTGGAATTAAACTGTTTGGCCACCGGGAAGTTCCGCTTTTGGTGGATGGAGCAGTGGTGCTTGATGAAGCAGTACCCGAGTTTTTATGATGCTGTTATTTACGTGTTTATGCACATTTTGTTCCATATCCATGCTTTAACCTCTACGTTTATTTTAATATAGTTCTTTATTCTTTACAATTGTTGAACGTTGTATATTTTTGTTGTGTGTCACACCAACGCACCACAGCAAATTCCTAACACGTAATGTATATTGTGAAAAAAGTTGACCCTTGATCCTTTTTCTTTTCAAAATTCATACACTGACAGAAGAATTCACTTTTGAGAACTTTTCTCCAGTTGTCCTGAAGAAGGTATCAGTTCTTCCATTAAGGAATTCAGACAAAAGACCACATGACTGGAATCATTCATCGATCATATAGCCGCTGACTGGATTATTTTTTAATATTTCTGCTTAGGAACTGTCAGGAAATGTTGCTATCACTCTGCACAAGCTCAAGCAAAACCTTCAGTTCTTCACTTCTCCATGCAGCTGGATGCCAGAGCTGATACGGAGGCTGAGGAGAGAAAAATCACATCTGTGTTCTGGCCTGTGCTCCTGTTCCCCTGTCATTGCCTTGTTTTTCAGCTGAGAGGTTCCAACAAGCCAAGGCTTATATCCAAGCATCTAGGACAAGTAGGAGAGCACCCTCTGCTCACACCTGTCCTTCCTCGCTGCAGACATGCACCCACTGAAAAAGAAAACAATCACATGAAAAAAAACTATCACCAACTCAAAAGAGGATCAAAATTAGGTATAAGTTGCAATTAAAAACAAATAGATAGAGCGACAGATAAATCTGATAGCAGAGGACGTTAATCCTGAAAGGTTCAGTGTGTGTCTTCAGGCTCCTGTATCTCCTCCCCAATGAGAAGAGGGCATGCCCTGGGTGGTGAGGGTCCTTAATTATGGATGCCACCTTCTTGAGGCATCACTTTTGAAGATGCCCTTGATAGTGGGGAGGCTTGTGCCTGGGATGGGCTGGGATGGGTGCTGACTGAGCATACCATCCTCTGCAGCCTGTTGTGATCCTGGGCTTTGGAGCCTCCATTCCAGACAGAATGATCTCCATGGTACCCCTGTAAAAGTTTACCAGAAGCTCTTGTAACGTGCCAGATCTTCTCTGACTCCTAATGAAGCACAGTTCCATTGACATCATCTCTCATATTCATGCCACTGTTAGTTGCAATCCATAAGAAACCCTGGATCAAGAGGTCATACTCCAAGTTGTCCTTTTGGTATTGAGGTGTGGGGGAACTTCCTCATTTATTGAGTTGTCAGATTTTGGAATTTTCTTCCTTTAAGGGTCACAGGTGCTCACACTTAGGATGGATGCATTTTTGTCACTAATAGATCAGCCAAGGATTAAGATTCAAGATTCATGGCTCTTTATTGTCATTCTTCAGTACATGAGTGAAAAGGAGAATGAAGTTATTGTTACTCCAGATCTGAATTAACATAAAAAACACAACACGCATGTGGAATTAACACAAGTAAAGAAAAGATCTGGGGAAATTTTGGACCAGAAAGAAATGGACCAGAAGAGATACATGGAAATTAGTATTCAACCACTATTATTAATATTTTTATAACAACTATTATCATTATTTAGATTAATAGAGTGGAATTACAATTGCACATAAACATCTATTTGAGTGCCTAATTATTTTCTATATTATCTCAACGTGCACTTGTGAATGTACAAATTAATATAGATTTACTCGCATAAAAAATGGAAAAGGTTATATATGTAAAAAAAAGTTTGTGTATTACTTGTGAATACCTTATCCAAATAAAAATACTTTTTTTAAAAAACACAATAAACATAAAGATTACAATAAATATAAATATAAGATCAATCCTATAAAATATAATGTCTGGGTAATTGTTTTATACACAGTCTGTTTGTAGATGAAATGACCCCTCAAGGGACCAGTGGACTCACACCGTTCCAATATCTTATGTAATAGTGTTTTTCTCCCCTCGTCCAATAGCCTCAGTGAAGGTGGTGCCAATGTGTTGCTTTATTCGTGGACTAAAGGGCAGGGAAGCTGCACAAGCAGTAATCATTCCAGAAATGCAGACTCCAGCAGGGTTCAGGAGGTGGAGTTGGTCACAGAGTAGGACTGGGAAAAACCATGGATGTTCGAAAGTTTGTTGAACGGTGGGTGTTGGGGACCCATAACCCAATTTAGCACGAGCAAGGCCATGCAGTTACCTATCAGGCTGCACATCTTTGGGATGTGGGAGGAAACGGGAGCTCCCGTGGGAATGTCTCTGCAAGTTCCATACAGACAGTACCCGAGGTCAGGTTTGAACCTGGGTCTCTGGCACCCTGAGGCAGCGGCTCTAACACTGCGCCACTGTGCCACCCATTCTTTTTATTTCATCATCCTCCTCCCAGTCCCTCATTCACTTCAAAAGATGTGAAAAATTGTGTGATTGTGTGAATGAAGCACCTTCAACCACAGATCATTCTCCTTTCTGTATCAGGCAGAGCAACAATCTTTTCATGATAATTATATATGAGCTCCGCGCAATTATACGAGCAGCTTCATGTTTCTTTTATTGCTTTAATTAACGGGGTAATATCCATCGTATGGTTCCGGCTTTATCAATCATTTATTCTTGTGGTATTTTTGATCACTGGTTTAGACAGCATTTCAACACAATACTGAACAGAGTCGTAAGGGTTTGTAAAGATTTTTACATCTCATGACTCCATATCACAACTAGTACTAAAATTTTACACTGTTATATCTCAGCATCAGAATTAGATTTAATATCACTGTATACAGTGTGTCATGAAAGTTGATTTTTTTGCAGCGGCCATACATTGCAATACATAATTATAAATAAACTATAAATGACAAGAAGTACATATAAAAATTAATTTAAATAAGCAGTGCAAAATGACAGCAAAAACAAAGTGATGTAGTATTCATCGTTTTATAGTCCATGCAGAAATCTGATGGCAGAGGGGAAAAAGCAGTTCCTGAAAGGTTGAGTGTGGGTCTTCAGGCTCCAGTGACTCCTTGATGGTTGCAGTGAGAAGAGGCTGATGTGGATCCTTAATGATGGACGCTGCTTTTTCCGAGGCATCACCTTTTGAACATGTCCTGGATGCTGGGGAGTCTAGTGCCCATGATGGAACTGACTGAGTTTACAAATTTCTGCAGCTTTTTTCCAGCCGTCTGCAGTGGCCCCTCCATACCTCACAGTGATGCAACTAATTAGAATGCTCTCCACAGAAATTTGCAAGTGTCTTTGGTGACAGACCAAGTCTCCTCAAACTCCTAATGAAATAAAGCTGCTGTCGTGCCTTCTTTGTAATTGCTTGAGTATGATGGGCACAGGACAGATCTTCAGAAATGTTGACCCAGGAACCTGAAACTGCTCACCCTTTCCACTGCTGATCCCTCGATAAAGACTGGCGTATGTTCCCTCAATTTCCCCTTCCTGATGTTCACAATCAATTCCTTGGTCTTACTGATGTTGAGTGCAAGGTTGCTGTTGTGACACACTCAACCAGCTGATCTATCTTGCTCCTGTACGCCTCCTCATCACCATCTGAAATTCTGCCAACAATAGTTGTGTCATTGGCAAATCTGCATATGGCATTTGAGCTGTGCTTAGCCACACAGTCGTGGGTTTAGAAAGAGTAGAATAATGGGCTAAATCAGGGGTGGCCAACCTTTTACATTCCATGCGTCAATTTTTTCACTCTTAAATTCAGATGCACCATACAACTCTTGCACCTCCATTCAATTCTTGTAAAAATATGTCAATATAGATCTCATGCGTGAAAAAAATCACATCTGAACACGTGCGTGAAAAAATTGACGCATGGAATGTAGAAGTTTGGCCACCCCTGGGCTAAACACACATTCTTAAAGTGCGCCAGTGTTGATTGTTGCCCTTTTGAAGCAGGTGGGAACTTCCAAATGCAGCAGTGAGATATTGAAGATGTCCTTGAACACTCCAGCCAGTTGATTGGCACAGTTTTTCAGAGCACTACTAGGTACACCATCAGGACCTATCACCTTGCAAGGGTTCACCTTCTTGAAAGATGTTCTGACGTCAGCCTCAAGGACAGAGATCATAGGGTCACTGGATGTTGCATGCATAAAAGGTGTTCAGCTCATCTGGGAGTAATAATGTAAGTTGCCGTAGGTCTGTTCCCCTTGTCTGGTAGCACAACAGATGACATGGAACCTATATAGCCTCAGAGGTAGCAAGGACTAGGCCTCAAGCTGCGGGCTTGCCTGCTGCTCCAGACCAGGAGAGGAGTCACCAGAGGTGGTGCAGCGTGGTGTCAGCAGTCAGCTGGAGGCTGGCCTCTCCCGTTGGTGCTGCCCTCCTGTGTTCGAGCGGTGGTATGACAGGCAGATTGTGTGCATCTGCTCACTGCCAGGAGACTGTACCATCAATTGCGGGACATGTTGCTCAGGGTCTTTTCGTGTGAATATTATTCTTTGCTCACTATTTTGAATGTGCTATTTTGTATGTTTTGCACCTTGGCCCCAGAAGAACACTGTTTCATTCATTGTATCTATGTATGGTTGAATGATAATTAAACTTGATTTGAGTTGAGTGAAGCAACACAGCCATTCATGATTTCAGATTTTGCTTTAGGAAGTAATGGCCTGCAAACCCTGCCAGAGCTGATGTACATTCAATTCTGCCTCTAACTTCAATCAGAATTACTTTTTCACTCTTAAAATAGCCTTTCGTACCTGGGCTTCTTGTATAGTTCTGGATCACCAGTCTTGAATGCCACAGGTCGAGCGCTCAGCAGGCTACGTATCTCCTCATTCATTCATGGCTTACTTTGACCTGCCTTGTCATGCCATCAACACTGGCAGGCACCACCACCCAGGATCATGAGGGCACCGAGCAGTTTCAGCAAATTCAAGAGAATTCAGGTCAAGTCAAGTCAAGTCAAGTCACTTTTTATTGTCATTTCAACTACAACTGCTGGTACAGAACGTAGTAAAAATGAGACAATGTTTTCCAGGACCATGGTGCTACATCAAACAATACAAAAACCACACTGAACTACATAAGAAAAAACACAAAAACTACACTAGACTACAGACCTATCCAGGACTGCATAAAGTGCACAAAACAGTGCAGGCATTACAATAAATAATAAACAAGACAATATGCACAGTAGAGGGCAGTAGGTTGGTGTCAAGCCAGGCTCTGGGTATTGAGGAGTCTGATGGCTTGGGGGAAGAAACTGTTACATAGTCTGGTCATGAGAGCCCAATGCTTTGGTGCCTTTTTCCAAATGGCAGGAGGGAGAAGAGTTTATATGAGGGGTGCGTGGGGTCCTTCACAATGCTGTTTGCTTTGCAGATGCAGCGTGTGGTGTAAATGTCTGTGATGGCAGGAAGAGAGACCCTGATGATTTTCTCAGCTGACCTCACTATCCGCTGCAGGGTCTTGCGATCCGAGATGGTGCAATTTCCGAACCAGGCCGTGATGCAGCTGCTCAGGATGCTCTCAATACAGCCTCTGTAGAATGTGGTGAGGATGGGGGGTGGGAGATGGACTTTTCTCAGCCTGAAGTCGTTCTTACCCTCATGGGTCAGAGGTGAACACAAACATCCCGACACTGGCTGCGTTGCTCTGATTCTTTCTTCAGCCTGGGCCCTACAGCTTCGGGGAAGGTAGCGGGTAATGCAGCTGCCTCACAGTTCCAACAACCCAGGTTCAATCCTGACCTCCGATGTGCCTGCGTGCAGACTGCAAAGTTTCCCTGCCACCATGTGCACTTCCTCCTGGCGGTACAGTTTCCTCCCACGGGTTAACTGGGTGCTGAGGATAATCCCTGGCACAGCTGAGTGTAAGGATAATCAGGAGAGGTAGTGAACATGAGGGAGAGAATAAACTGCAGGAATACAGGGAAATAAGAGGGAGTGACACTGATGGCAGCCAACATGAACCCAATGGGTTGATCAGACTCCTTCTGCATTGTAAATGGCACATGAGTTTAATCAAGAGTGAGGCATTGCATTTTTGGAGATCAAGTATAAGCGGAAAGCATACAATTAATGGTAAGGCTCTTATCAGTGTTGATGAACAGAAGGATCTCAGGATCTAAGTCCGTAGCTCTCTGAAAGTGGCTGTGCAAGTTGATAGGACGATAGAGGAGTTGGGTGTATGGCATGCTTAGCAATACACACAAAATTCAGGAGGCGGAGAAGATGGCGGTGCGACACAGCGCGTGTGGCCTCTCCGGTGATGAATATCTGTAATCTGTCAAGTAGGAGGCCGTGCACAATCCTGATTTGATGGAGGCAGACGTGAGAGCACGGAGGGACATCTGGTGAAACTTCTGAAATGCCTGTTTCGCTGCCGCTGCTACTGTGTGATCCGAAATCTCTGGAGGGGAAGGTCTCGAATCCTCGACTTTGCCTGTTGCTTGACGGCCGGGGCTGGGGTCGAAGCGCTCGGCAGAGATGGTGCTCGGTGCTCAATGTCGGAGGGATGGCTGAAGGCTCTAAGTTTTTGGACGGACTCAGAGTCGGACTGTGGTCGGGTGCTTCCAGGGTGCTGCATCGGCAAGTTTGCGGCGCTGGAAGCTCATGGCAGGGAGAGTTTCTTCCTTCTACCGTCTGCCTGAGATGTTGGGGCGATTGGGACTTTGAGACTTTTTTTTACCGTGCCCATGGTCTGCTCTTTATCAAATTACAGTATTGCTTTGCACTGTTGTAACTATATGTTATAATTATGTGGTTTTGTCAGTTTTAGTCTTGGTCTGTCTTGTGTTTCTGTGATAAATGACAATAAACGAGGACTGAGTATCCTCATAATCTAATCTAAATTCTAGAGGAATTCAGCAGGTCGGGCAGCATCTACGGAGAGGAATGGTTTGGGCCAAGATTTTTCATCAGGATCAAATCAGGAGTCCTGATGAAGGGTCTTGGCCCAAAACATTGACTGTTATTCCCCATAGGTGCTGCCCGACCTGCTGAGTCCCTGCAGCATTCTGTGCATGTTACTCTGGATCTTCAGCTTCTGCAGAAACTCTTGTGTGTCCACCATAGGTCAAGGCACTTGGCGTAAAAGTTGGGAAGTCATGTTGCAGCTCAGTGGGTTTGCGGTGAGGGAGGAGGGTTAAAAATAGACTTTTAAAAGCAAGTATTTTTTACACAATGAGTGGTAAGTGCTGCCAGGGTGGTGGTAGAGCAGAGGCATTTAGACGGAGACATGAACAGGCAGGAAATGGAGGGATATTGATGTGGGCAGGGAGACGGGATTAGTTAGACTGGCATCATGGACAATGCAGACATGGTGGGTGGAAGGGCCTGTTTCTGTGCTTCACTGCAGGGGTCCTCAACCTTTTTTGCACCGTGGACCGGTTTAATATTGACAATATTCTTGCGGACCAGCTGACAGGGTGGGGGGGGGGCGGAGGCATGTTCAAGTAGGGTTTCCAACTTTCTCACTCCCAAATAAGGGACAAAAGTAGCAGTCAAATACGGGACACTTGTGTTTACCCCGAGAAAGACTACCATGACTGTGAAGCCTTGCGCGGGCACCTCTGTGCGCATGTGTGACGTGCGCATGCATGATGTGCGCATGCGTGACGTGCGCGTGCATGACGTGCGCGTGCATGATGTGCGCATGCGTGACGTGCGCATACGTGTACGTGCCGATTTTTTTTCTACAAATTGGTTTTGGCTTAATCTTTCCGATTCTGTTAAGTGAAACTACACTGTAATACATTATTTCTACTTTATACAGGCTGTGTATTTATCATATCATTCCTGCTTTTGCGAGATGTTAGTGCTATTTTAGGTTTCATGTATTATTTGGTATGATTTAGCAGGTTATTCTTTTGGGTCTGGGAACACTTAAAAAATTTTCCCGTATAAATTAATGGCAATTGTTTCTTCGCTTTACGCCATTTGGGCTTACGAACAGTTTCATAGGAACGCTCTACCTTAGCGGGGGAAATACGGGACAAGGGCAATCCCGTATGGGACAAACCAATTTAGCCCTATATACGGGATGTCCCGGCTAATACGGGACAGTAGGCAACCCTATATTCAAGTTCAACAGTGCATGACAGGGAATGAGGAAAGGTGCAGCTGACTCATATCGTTTCATATCGCCAAATCATATCGTTTCCTCGCGGCCTGGTAGCACATGCTTTGCGGCCCAGTGGTTGTGGACCACTGTGTTACTGCTCTATGTTCTATGTGAGATGAGGTGAGGCCTACATCAGTCAGGGTCGACCATGAGTGTTGCATCCCGGCTGTCTGGATACACAAGCCTGCGCAGAACAATATAGAGAGCAAGCTGTTGCCCGTGCAGCAACCTCCCCCTCTCCACACACCTGATGGACCCAAAGGAATATAGTTTGGTACCAGCAGCATCACAGGAATTACCGATCAGCATTTAACTCAACGTAGGATTGCCTCAGGGACTCCAGCTCTGAATTCATCCCTCGGGGCTTCCTCTCGAGGCCTTCTCCATGAGCGAGTAGTGGAGGTTTGAGATCAGAGTTTCCCTTCACGTCGATGAGCTGCCAACCACGGCGGATGAGCCATACCTGCCCGAAGCAAGTGGTTTTAAGGCCCCAGTAACCCGCCTTTGCATCTTCTCCTGGTCAGCAGAAGTGGCTCTGCATGGCTTGGTAACTAAGCCACATGTGAAAGCCAGGAGCTGCACCCGGTTGTCAGAGGCTATCTGAGGCGTACACCATTGGGAACATTCAATAGTTAGCAAGAGTTTGTCCTAATTACCACCCCCGGGTATTACATTCTTAAGGAATCAATGTTCTACGTACGTTCCATATCATTTGTAAATTAAATGCAATAATCCGGTAGGTGTATTCATCCAAATAATGAACAGTGCAGACACTTCAAGTGACCTCTCAGAGATCATCTCACACAATGTGCTCCAAGATCTTCTGTTAGTGTCCAACCAAGTTCACAGATAGCACCCAAAGCCTCCAATTTACATTTTTAAGGGAGGGAGCTTGCGACATCACTAAATGTGTGAATGGCATGAAGGAAAAGTCAGTTGTACCACTGACAAGCTGGGGCCAGTTTCCTGGTGGGTGTGACGTCACCCGGAGATGACAGCCAACATCCTCTAGCCTGGACAAAACCACTGCTGTATATCATTTCTGGACTAATATAGGTCTTAATCGATTGAATTCTAGGTTATAGAACACAAGGTCCTTTAGCTGCTAGGGTCTCTCACTCACCATCAAAATAAGCTGTTATTTTGTGACAGGAAAGTGTTCATCATGTGCGGGTGTGTTTAAGAGAACTGATTCAGTTTGCTCTCGAACACCCACATCGGGGTGCAGTTGCTGGGAATTAGCTTTGTTCATTCTTTTCATCTGGGGTGTGGCCGGATTTGTGCATAGCAATTATTTATTGAAGATTAAAGTGTCAAAGATTGCAAACACTTGATTTACATGACATAACTTATATTAAGTTTCCACAATCTTCTTTGATTTATTTCACACGGATTTTACCGATGTTGCTTACATAAATGAACAGAAGAAATAATCCAGTTTACATAACTAGAAGGAGCTGCCCTTTTCCTTGTTTAGCAATAATGACTTCATGAGGAAAGTAAAGTGCTTTTAGATGACAGCAAGTACAGAAAGGCAAAAGCTTACTTAATTAAACTTGGCAGCCTATTTACACATCCCCACCAATCCTGCAGCTCAGTCTAATGGCTTTGGTCCTCCTGCTATTTTAACTGAGACTAGTATTACAGAGCGTCTCAGCACAGAAATAGGCTCTTTGACCCATAGCCCCCAGAGTGATTTATTCTCCCTCTCTCTAATTCTCTTCTCATTCTCCATTAAGGATCTTCACCTTCTTCTCACTACTACGGTCAGGGAGGAGGTACAGGAGCCTAAAAACACACACTCAATAATTTAGGAACAGCTTCTTCTCTTCTGCCATCAGATTTCTGAACGGCCCATGTACCCATGAGCACTACCTCGTTATGCATCTTTCGCACTATTAATTCAGTTAGTATTGCAACTTAAAGAGTCCACCGTGGCTGATCGATCAAACTTACCACCTCTGCCGGCTACAAAGACGAGAACAGTGACAGCACGGGTACACGACCGTGTGGAAGTTGCCCTCCAAGCCACCAACCACCCTGACTGGGAAATACATCGCCGTTTCTCCAGCATTGTGGGTTCAGACTCTTGGAACTCCCAGTTTAACAGCGCCGTTCGCATACCCACTCCTCAGGCACTGCAGCAAATCAGGAAGGCAGCACATCACCACCTTCTCAGGGGCAACTAGGGATGAGCAATTCAATGTTGGCTCGGGGTGTGAAGCCCATGCCACTAAGGACCCTCACCACCTGGGGCATAGCCTCTTCTCATTACTTCCGTCAGAGAGGAGGGACAGGGGTCTGAAGAGCCACACTCAGTGATTCAGGACCAGCTTCTTCCTCTCCACCACCAGTTCATGAACCCAAGAACACTACCTCACCATTCCTTCCTGTTGCACTATTTTATGTAGTGTTGTGATTAAAGGTGATTTTATGTACTGCTGCCACAAAACAACTTACTTCACATCATTTTAATTGGTGATAATAAATTTGATTCTGATTCTGAATGAGTATAAATAAATAAACTCAGAAATTCTTGATACTTCATCTAAGTTACTTCCCTTTTGGGCTGTCCACTTGCGAGGGGTTTGTTACTGGACTTTGCTCGTGGACCAGAGCAGGTCCAGGGGATCTGAACCAAAGGTCCACCCCAAATGTAGAGCAAGAGCTGGTCAAGAAAGGACGTCAATTGCTCTAAGCTGGTGGGTGATTTGGCTCTGTCCTTCGTTAACTTGACCCAGGTCACGTTATAGAATCATAGTATGTTAACAGCACAGGTGGAGGCCACTCAGCCCACTGTCGTCATGCTACACCACCACTAGATTCTTAATCTAATGGCATTCTTCAGTGCTTGCAATCCAGCCATATGGGAAGCCAGGACAACTGATACCTTGAATCTTTCCCTTTGAAGCACACAGTCCCAGGATACACTCCTTCCCCACTGAAATTTCGATTTGCTTCTCATGCAACCTGTTTTACCTGTTATATGTGTTAGAAACAACTGGCTTCAGACACAAGTGAGAGGGGCGGGGTTCCTCTGCACACTGTCCTTGTGAAGGCATCTTGGATTTCATTAGAAGAAGTCAAAGGAATCTCATTTTCTAGTGAGGTGGAATTCAGGTTTGGTCTTTGACAGGGTGTTGGGGGGTGGTGTGGAATTCATACCCTTCATTAACATAAAGCCTCTCTTTATTAAAACTCTCTCCTCAGTTTGCAACTCTTACAGGGAATATTCCTTGAATACTGAAGGGACAGCATTCTTCAAAAAGGTCACAAATTGCCCAAGATCACAAGAAACTTTTCCACATGGATTGTCACTATCAACAGTAAGTCTGATCTATAAGACCATAACATTATAAGACATAGGAGTATAATTCAGTTCTATGTCCTATGATCTAAAATTCAGACTGCTGGTGGATAAAATTACAATAGTTCACAGTGAAAATCAGTGCAGTTTGGTGGCCGTCTCCTTTTATTCACTATATAGGATCTGGGTGTCACAGCAAGTCCCCACCCCTCATCACCCTCAGAAAGACCACAAAACCATAAAACATAGGAGTAGAATGAGTCCATTTGGCCCATCGAGTCCGCTCTGCCACTTCCCTCGTGGCTGATCTATTATCCTTCTAACCCCATTCTCTCGCCTTCTCCCTATAACCTTTAACGACCTTACTAACCAAGAACCTATCAAATTCTGCCTCAAATATACCCAATGACTTGGCCTCTACAGCCGCCTGTAGCGATTAATTCCATTGATTCATCACCTTAAAGAAATTCCTCTTCATCTCTGTTCTAAAAGGGCGTCCTTGTATTCTGAGGCTGTGCCCTCTAGTCCTAGACTTCCTCACAATAAGGATCAGCCTCTCCACATCCATTCTAACTAGGCCTTTAAATATTCAACAGGTTTCCATGAGATTTCCCCCTCATTCTACTTATTTCGGGCGAGTATAAGCCCAGAGCCATCAAACACGGATGTGTGAGATTTAAAGTCGTACTCAACTTTCACTACTCGAGCCTTTCCTCACGTTCAATAAAAGGAGATAGGTAAACCATCTGGAACTTCAATAACCAGACAGGTTCCACCTGGCACTCACCGATACAGGAACGGAGCACATTTACCAATGGACAAAACACAGAAGTTTAGGAAGTTAAATAAACAAAAGACTTTGGAAATAAATATAAAATCAAAATAAAATTATACATAAATCTAACTGAAGTAAATTCCTTGTAAATTCCTGACTTAGCCAGAACTTGTATAGTCATTCCTGTTACATCTAATTACGGAGAGAGACTTTGACACATCCCACTAATCTTTCTTTGGGTCATAAATTATTACTCCAGTCACTGAGAAATATTTTATTTTCGCCCTGACCTCACCCGGAAAACTCTTCCTTTAAGTATCTTGCCCGGACACAATTACTTTATCTTTATGGTCAGGTGACTTTATCAACCAAGAACGTAAATGACCCTCTCAAATCTAGGGCAGCGAAAGTCTGGTGAGAAAATACAAGCAAGCTGCAAAATAACTGCAGGTAAAATGCTGCAGCCACTGGGGTTTCAGTTATCCCACTGAGACCATGATGAGAAAAGACTGAGAATTAGAAATGAGAAGGAGAGAGAGAGAAAGGAGAAAATGTGTGAACCTCCCCCCATCTATTACACCGGTCACCGCACTGTAAACACCTTAACCCGCTTTTTACAATGCTGATGATTATAAATATGCTGGTATTTATGTAGTTATACACATTTTATTCCATATCCATCCTTTTGCCTCTAAATATATTAATAATATATATAATTCTTCATTTATATTTAATTCTTTATTCTTTATAATTGTTGAATGTTGTTTTTGTTGCATGTCAAGGGCCAAAAGTCCTGTTTCTGTGCTGTAATGTTCTATGGTTCTATGGTTCTATGTCATGCCCTGATCAAGACACCACAGCGAATTTGTAATATACATATAAATATACAGTATATGGTGAATAAAGTTGATCCTTGATCCATGATTAAGGTTAAAGTACTCCATTCACATCAGACTGTGCTACAGGTTCGTTAAGTCCTATACTGGGATGTGTTCTCCTGTACACTCTGCTTGCAAAGGCATTTGGGATTTCATTAATAAATGTTACAGGTATCTTTTCAGTATCAGCTCACACACACATTCCATAGGAATGTAAGGACTACCAAGGAATGTGGTTGTGTTACTGGAATATCAGGTAGAGCTCTGAGCCAATGAGCTTGAACCTTACCACAGCAGCTGGGGAATTTTAGTTCAGGTAATTAAATACATCTGGAATTGAAAAGCTAATCTTAGTGACGGAGACTATTAAACCAGTGGTAAAAGCCCACTGGTTCACTCATGTCCGACTGAGAGGGTAACTGCCATTTTCACTCAATCTGACCTTTCTATGGGTCCGGGCCGGCCAGTGTTGTAACAGCTCACTGCTTCCTCCGGGAAGACAGCTGCATCAGAATCAGAATCAGATTTATAATCATGAATTAGATGATGTGAAAATTGTTGTTTTGCAGCCGCTGTGCAATGTAAAGACATAAAATTACAATAAGCTACAAAAATAAATAGATTGTGTGAAAAAATGATATAGCAAGGTAGTGTCCATGGGTCATGGACCATTCAGAAATCTCATGCCAGTGGGAAAAGGCTATTCCCGAATCACTGGGTGTGGATCTCCAGGCTCCTGTACCTCCTCCACAATGGTATTAATGAGGAGAGCCACGTCCCAGATGGTGAGGGCCCTTAATAATGAATGCCTCCTACTTGAGACGCCACCTCTCGAAGATGTCCTTGATGGTGGGGAGAGGTGTGCCCTTGATTCAGCTGTAAATGCGACATTCGTACCCCAGGAATGAATAATTACAAAAATTAGCAGACATCGGGATCCAGTGGGAAACCTTCATTGATTTCCAGATTAAATTTTAAAGAGAATTGATTACTCCTGCCTCAGAAGTGACTTGGATCAGCCATAATTTGCCTACAACACAACAGGTTCACAGTAGGTTCACTCAACCGTGGGACATCTGGACAGCAAAGGTGAAGACGTCAGGATGCTCTTTATCGACTACAGCTCAGCATTCAATTATATCATCCTCTCAAAACTCATCAACCGGATCCTCGATTTCCTCACTTACAGGCCACAATCAGTTCTAATTGGCAACAACATCTCCTCCACGATCGCCATCGGCACAGGTGCACCACAAGGCTGTGTGCTTAGCCCCCTCCTCGACTGTGAGGCTAAGCACAGCTCCAATGCCATATTTAAGTTTGTTGACGACGCCACTGTCATTGGCCGAGTCAAGAGTGGTGACAGATCAGCATATGAGAGAGAGACTGAAAATCTGGCTGAGTGGTGCCACAACATCAACCTCTTACTCAATGTCAGCAAGACCAAGGAGCTGATTTTTGGCTTCAAGAGGAGTAAACCAGAGGTCCACGAGCCAGTGCTCATTGGGGGATCAGAGGTGGAGAGGGTCATCAACTTTAAATTCCTCGATGTTATCATTTCAGAGAATCTGTCATGGGCCCAGCACATAAGTGTAATTATGAAGAAAGTATGGCAGTGCCTCTGCTTCGAAGCCTCATACCAAAAAATCCAAATTACATCTAAAACTTTGACAAACTTCTATAGGTATGTGGTGGAGAGTATAGTGACTGGCTGCATCACAGCCTGGAATGGATACACCAATGTCCTCGACGGAAAATCCTACAAAAGGCAGTGGATATGGCCAGTCCATCACAGGTAAAGTCCTCCCAACCATTGAGCACATCGACATGAAATGCTATTGCAGGAAAGCATCTTCCATCATCACTGACCCCACCACCCAGGTCATGCTCTCTTCTATCTGATGCCATCAGGAAGAGGGTACAGGAGCCTTAGGACCCATACCTCAGGTTCAGGAACAGTTATTACCCTTCAACCATTAGGCTTTTAAACCAGAGGGGATAACTGCTCAACTTCACTTGCCCCATCATTGAAATGTTCCCACAACCTATGGACTCACTTTCAAGGATTCTTCATCTCATGTTCTCGATATTTATTGCTATTTTATCATCATTATTTCTTTTTTTCTTTCATAATTGCACAGTTTCTTGTCTTTTGCACATCGGGTGTTTGTCCATCCTGTTGGGTCTGGTCTTTCATTGATTCTGTTGGGTTTCTTAGATTTACTGAGCATGTCTGCAAAAATATGAATCTCAGGGTATATATGGTGACATATACAGTATGTACTTTGATAATAAATTTACTCTGAACCTCAAAATACTTGGGGTCCTTCCTGACAGCCTGAAGAATTTCGGTAATGATGATAACTGATAAGGGATGCCCAATGAAAGAGAAAGTAAGAGAGATAATGCAAAGGGAAAGAACCTCCTCTGGATAATTCGAGCAGCTACTAATATTTGTGAAGACTAGTGAACTGCGGTGAGGAGTGTTACCATCGGAGGCTGGGCAGAGTGCGGCACAACTAATGAGAGAAGACAAAGTAGAGGAGACTGATGTAGATGTGACAGGAAGCATGAGATGGTGATTAGTGTGTCAGGCGGAGGCGCAGTCTCCTCTCATTAGGATCAGCCATCGATGGTTGTGTGCCATAAGCATATCCTGTGTCCTTCTCCTCTACCTCCCCGGCAAATTTCATTTAAAAATCAGTTTCATTTTTCCCTAAAAATAGACAGAGAGATTCTTTATGTGAACAATTTTCAGTGTTGCTTCATAAAACTCTCTAATATTTCAAAGTTCAAAGTTCAGAGTAAATTTATTATCAAAGCACATGTACGCTACTATATACAACCCTGAGATTCATTTTCTTGCGGGCATACTCAATAAATCCATAATAGAATGGTAATCATTATAGAGTCAGAGAAAATGCACCAACTGGGCGTTCAAGATTCTGAGAGTCTGTTTCTGACATTTGCTGGTATATTTGACCCCGTCTGCCCTTCACTTGCAGTCTTTAAGACCTTGCTGCCTCTCTGTCTCTGCCAGGCATTTGATTGTGCTGTTCCCTCTCCTTTTCAGTCCCCTCAAGTACTCGGATGGGAATAACTCCCAGAGCAACACCTATCTCCTCCACATCAACTCGAGGTCAATCCCCAGCACCTGAGTAAGGGACAAGGAAACTCTGGGGACTGAACAACCCTGATGGGCATCAAGTGAAATCAGAGTCAGCCTGTAAGATTGGATATGCATGTTTTTGAAATTGTAGCATGTAACACATTGCTGCCTAGAAGCTAACCGCTTACTTCTGTAGACATGGCCACGCTATAAAATGTTTTCCCCAATGTGTCCTGATGAAGGGTCTCGGCCTGAAACATCAGCTCTGTATTCCTCTCCATCCATGCTGTCTGACCTGCTGAGTTCCTCCAGCATTTTATGTATGTTACTCTGGTTTTCCGCTGGCTGGTGGCGTAGTGGCATCAGCGCCAGACTTAGGAGCGAAGGCTCTTGAGTTCGAACCCAGCCGGCTACCGTGCACGCTTTCCATCCATGCTGGATTGAGCGGCGAGCTAGCAACTCAACCTCGTAAAAAAGAAATTGGCTGCTACAGAAACATCAACAGCAAAAAGTTGATGGCCGGTGCTCTCTCGTGAGTTTAAAGGCAATTTCTATTTCTACTCTGGTTTTCCACAATGTTAGTACTCTTAGAAATAAAATATATTTGTGAGTTTAAAATTAATTGACCATCGTCCAGTATTTTAGTGGAAGATTCCGAATATGAAGAAAGGTTGAACAAGCTAGAGCTTTTCACTTTGGAGCGAAGGAGGATGAGGGGTGACTTGGTAGAGATGTATACAGTGATATGAAGCACAGAGTGGACAGCCAGCACCTTTTTCCCGGGGTGGCAATGGCTAATACCAGAGCATGTCCTTTTAAGGTGAGAGGAGGTAGGTTTTTTTTTACACAGAGAGTGGAGAGTGCATGGAATGCACTGCCAGGGGTTTGTGATTGAGGCTGATATAGTAAGGACATTTAAGACACTCTGAGATTGGAACGAGGAATGAGAGGAAAATGCAGGGCTATGGGATGTGTAGGGGAGAAGGGTTAGATTGATCATGGATTAGGTTAAAAAGTCAGCTCAGCATCATGGGCTGATGGGCCTGTTCTCGGCTGCACTGTTCTATGTCCAATCTATGATAGATTCTCACTGTTCTATGTCCAATCTATACTAGATTCTCACTGTTCCATGTCCAATCTATGATAGATTCCCACTGTTCTATGTCCAATCTATGATAGATTCTCACTGTTCTATGTCCAATCTATGATAGATTCTCACTGTTCTATGTCCAATCTCCTACGATAGATTCTCACTGTTCTATGTCCAATCTCCTATGATAGATTCTCACTGTTCTATGTCCAATCTATACTAGATTCTCACTGTTCTATGTCCAATCTCCTACAATAGATTCTCACTGTTCTATGTCCAATCTCCTATGATAGATTCTCGCTGTTCTATGTCCAATCTCCTGTACTAGATTCTCACTGGGTAACTAGATGGCTGTCACTTATGTCTGAGTGATGGGACACAACAGACCATGCCCACGTTTACGACAGAGAGTCATTAAAGGAGTGACCCAATTTCCCTTCCTAGTACCTCAAGAGAATGGAAAGCCAGTTATGGCAATTAATGAATGCACAATTACTGACATTGTCCCGAGTAAGAGTCCTGATCGAATATATCAGCTGTGCTTTTCCCCCTACAGATGCTGCTCAACCCACTGAGCTCCAGCAGTTCATTTTGTTTTTGCTCCAGATTCCAGCATCTGCGGTGTTTTATGTCTCCAATGTCCAAAGTTAGATTGGCTGGCCCCACACGTCCTTTCCCCGTGAGGATAGCAGTCTACTGGGTGAGAGAGCAGCAGCAGGCTTCCACCTGAGCTGAGCTCCAAAGGAGAGTGTCAGACACTGAATATCTTTAGTATGCCTCATCACAGCTTATATGATGGGACAGCAGAGATATGCATCAGATTGCCCAGCAGTCGGTTGAAACGTGTGCGTTTTATCTCTCACAGCAAGTCAGTTCCCTGCCACACATCCATTGGACATTATAAATGGCAGGACTTATGTCTGCTGGACCTAAGCAGATTGCCGGTAAATCTCCCGTGCACGTACATTTTCAATGAAATGTGTGCGCACTTTTAAGGAGCTTAAATAAACTGCAAGTGCCTTTTTGTAAACATTTTTAAATGCAGCCCTCCATCATTCCTCGTGTGTCCATGCGACTGTGCATGGGGGAGTGCTCGGTCCAGTCGAAACTCAGTCCGGGGAGCACAAGGAGAGAAGTGTGCTCCGAGCACTGAGGTGTTACTCAGCAACCGGTTTTCTGGTCCACCCACTATTCTTTCCCAGGATCTCCCTGCACCTCACGTCACACTTCTGCCAAAGGCATAGTTCACTTCTATAAAACTGCACAATTAGTGCTTCCGCTGTAGACACTTAAGAAGGGTCTGAAGCTGACACTTAAGAAGGGTCTGAAGCTGAAACATTAAGCTACACGTTTTCTCTTTGCTGACAGGGCCGCTAGTATTTGTAACTTCTGCTTTCACTTCGGGTTTCTTTTCACCGTTTATAAAAGTGTGGCTCATCACCACAGAAAGTGAAATCATATCTGGAAAGGGTTGCTTCAAAATTTGGATTTTGTTGAGTGGATTAAATTTCAAACAGCGTTTCTGTGGATACATTCATTTCCTAGACTAGGATAAATAGGATTCCATTCATACCTGTTCATATCCTGAGGTAAATCAAGTATTAAGCTATCTTTACAATCAGTCCAATTACTGGTAGTTTGTCTTCTTTAATGTGCTCCTAATCTTAAAGCAGTCTGCTGAGACAACAGGACGTGGACCAGATTCCCTGGTCATTGCTTGGAATATGCACCCTTATTTTCTTTGTCCCTATGATCAGAATCAGAACCAGGTTTATTTCATAACTTGAAGAATAGTGATGTGACTTTCAGGGGACTCTGCAGATCATGTTCCATGTAATACTTGTTTACTTTTGCTTATTTGCAAAATTTGTTCCCGTTTACACATTGGACGTCTGTCAGTCTTTGCTGTGTGTGTTTTTTAAAGGATTCTATTGTACTTCTTTGTTTTGCGTCTGCCTGCAAGAAAATGGATTTCAAGTTTGTATATGGTATACATACTTCGATAATAAATTCTTCCTCCATTGCTTACTCCTGCCTCAAAGGCAGCTTCTATCCCACTGTCAGACTCCTGTACCATGAGATCAACTCTTCACCTCACAATCCAGCTCATTGTGATCTTGCACTTCATCGTTTACCTGCACTGCACTTTCTCAGTAGCTTTTACACATAATTCTGCTTTGGTATCGTCTTACTTAATTCTAGCTCAATGCCATGATCTGATTTGACTTGGTTTGCATGAATAATGTACAGGACAATCTTTTCACATGGTACATGAGTCAATAATGAGCCAGTATCTACACAAAGTTGTTGCTACATCCTGCAGGTATTTCCCACTTTTCCTACATTTCACCCTGCAACAACCCACGGACAGTGGCACGTATTTCATTAAATTACAAAACCTGCTACTGATCCAACTCCCATATCACCCTCTACCCCTCCAACGTATTCTCTCCCACGCCTGCCCATCAACTCTCCTTCGATTCCGCCTACTGCTATTGACTGTCGTTAAGGGGCAACTTGCTGTGGCCAGTTAACCTCCCAGCACATGTCTGAGGTGTGGCAGGAACACCGGGATAGGAAGGGGACACGGAGGACAGGGCACATGGGTGCAGAGAGAGCACTGAGCTCAGCATGGAACCTGAGCCGCTGAAACTGAGAACCTGCTGCACTGCCAGGTCACCTCTGGGGCCCTCCTATGGTCGAGGTTGACCATGGACGCTGTGTCCCAGCGGCCTACGAGATCCGCAAGCCAGGGCAGTAGGACACGGAGAGCGAACTGTTGCCCATGGAGCAGGCTCCCCTTCTCCACACAGCTGAGGGATCCAAAGGGACGGCAGAGACCGATACAGTTTGGCACCGGCAGCATCGCAGGATGCATTGAACTCAACGTACGACTGCCTTATTATGATTATGATTATGAGGACATTTATTGTCATTTAGTAATGCATGCATTAAGAAATGATACAATATTTTTCCAGAATGATATCATGAAAACACATGACAAACCGACTTAAAAACTAACAAAAACCACATAATTATAACATATAGTTACAACAGTGCAAAGCAATACCATAATTTGATATGGCATGGCACAGACCATGGCACAGTAAACGTCTCAAAGTCTCTCGAAAGTCCCATCATCTCACGCAGACGGTAAACCTCCAGCACCGTCAACTTGCCGATGCAGCATCCCGGAAGCATCCGACCTCAGTCCGACTCCGAGTCCGTCCGAAAACTCCAAGCCTCCGACCACCTCTTCGACACCGAGCACCGAGCACCATCTCTGCTGAGCATTTCGACCCCGGCCCCAGCAACAGGCAATACGCAAGGCCGAGGATTTGGGGCCTTCGTCTCCAGAGATTCTCGATCGCACAGTTGCAGCAGCAGCGAAGCAGGCATTTCAGACGTTTCACCAGATGTTCCTCTGCGCTTTCTCACGGCTGTCTCCATCAAATCTGGATTGATGCACGGCCCCCTAGTTACACATATCGATATTCATTCGGAATGGCCGCACACGCTGTGTCTCGCCGTCATCTTCTCCCTCCCTTAGGGACTCCACCTCTGGATTGTTCCTCGCCTCGAGGTTTACTGTCAAAACCTTCTTGATGAGTGGGTACAGTCACAGTGCAGCGGAGGCTTGAGATCAGAGCTTTCCTTCTCCTAGATGAGCTGCCAACCACAGCCAACAAGCCCAATCTGCCCAAAGCAACTGGTTTTAAGGTGCCAGAAACCCACCTTTGCCCCTTCTCCTGTCAGTAGAAATGGCTCCACCAGGTTCAGCAGCCAAGCCACACATGATGGCCTGGAGCTGTCAGGAGCTATTTGAGATGCATGCCATTGGGAGCATTTAATAGGTAGTGGGAGCTTATCTCCACTAACAACCCCAGCTGTAACAACCTTAAAGGAACCATGTCACCACCTTCTGTTATTCTTATGACTGATGACTGACTACGCAGTGATTAGCCATGGGGATATGACCTTCAATGCCTTGGATTGGAGCTGGATAATTGGAACTTCCACAGTGTGGTGTGAATCACAATCAGCTTTATTATCACTGACAGGTGTCGTGAAATTTGTTTTTTTGTGACAGCAGTACCTTGCAACACATTAAAATGACCATAAGTTACAGTGAAAATAAAGTAAACAGATTGTGCAAAAGAGGAATACTGAGTGAGCGTTCACAGATTCCGTATCCGTTCAGAAATCTAATGACGGAGGGCAAGAAGCTGTTCCTTTCATTTTTAAAATCTTTTTTATTAATTATTATTAAAGATCAACAAAAAATACATTAAGGTAATCAAGTCAACATGTCAGTATGTGTACAATGAAGAATTAAATTACCAAATAATTGATTAACAAAGCTAAACAATATATCAATAATAATAAGAAAAAATAAAGTGTTAAAAATAATTTTTAAGGAAAAAAAAAGAACCCGTACTAACTAAAACACCACTTGACCAGCCAATCTATCTCACTCCTGTACACCTCCTCACTGCAGTCGGTGACTCAGCCAGCAACTGTGATGGTGGCGCCGAATTTATAGCTGGTGACTGAGCTGTGCCGAGCCACACAGTCATGAGTGTAGAGAGAGCAGAGCAGTGGTTAGCTGGGGGCATATCACTTGTTCTGTCCAATGGAAGCCACCTATGCTGTTGGTCAGACACGTGCTGCGAGGTTGCCAGTCTAACATCTCCCGTTTCCATGCACTGGCCAGGCCTTCTACACTTAGTGAAACAGCAGTACTGTTTCCCCACTTGACAGCCACGGTGGTGAGGGGTACTCGGGGCCATGATGCCCTCAAACGTGGTGCCCCCAGCACAGCAAGATGTCCGCAAGGGAACAGGCTGTTGGAGTAAGTGCTGAGGTACATACTGAATCTTAGTGCAGCTCGATGCAAAAGGACAGAGACCGCACTTGCAGGATTGTGTATAGTTTTGGTCACCCAGCTATAGGAAGGACATTGTCAAGCTGGAGAGGGTGCAGAAGTGATTTACCAGGATGCTGTCTAGAGAGGAGGGTCTGATCTTTAGTGAAAGGTTGGCCAGGCTGGAGTGCTGGAGAATGAGAGGTGACCTCACAGAAGTTTATAAAAAATAAAAGGTTACAGTGTTGGCCTTCATTAGTCGGGGATTGAGTTAAGCATCATAAGGTATTGTTGCAACTTTATAAATCTATAGTTAGACTACACTTAGATTTTTTTTAATTGGATTGCCTGTTACACCACTGGTGTATAGAGCAGCAATGAAGCTCCTCTGGTGGTGTTCAGGGCTTCCTTCATCGTGTCAGTGGCATCCTGTCAGTTTTCATTAATGTCAGTCATGCAAGTCCCGGTCAGAAACTCAGGAATATTATCGCATTCAGATGTAGAAGGATTCTTCATTGCTGTTTTCATAACAATATTGTTTTACCAGTCAGGGTTGTTAGCCCTGAACCTGGAGGACTGGTGAACAACTCTTAGTCAAGCCTCTACTCTTTGACCTGTTTGACATGGGTGACCCTACCAAGAGCCAAAGCACAAAGCCCTGACTCCAGCCAACGTAGTTCTCTGCTCATTGAGGCACGCAAGCTTCCAAAACATGAGAAGGTTGTGGTCTTGGAGGTACACTGATAGTATTATGTTTATTTCTGGTCCCCTCGTTATAGGAAGGACGTGGAGGCTTTGGAGAGGAGATTTACCAGGATGTTGCCTGGAATAGAGAGCAAGTCTTATGAGGAAAAGCTAAGTGAAGTAGGGTTTTTTTCTTTGGAGCAAAGGAGGATGAGAGGTGACTTGCTAGAGGTGCGTATGATTCTGAGAGACGGATAGAGTGGACCACAAACTCCTTTTTCCCAGGGTGACCATGGTCAATACCGGGGGTCGGAGAAAAGTTGAGAGGGGGTGTCAAGGGAGGACATTTTACACAGAAAGTGGTAAGTGCCTCTCACCCACTGCCAGGGGTGGTTGTAGAAGCTGACGTAATAGGGACATTTAAATAATTCCTATTCAGGCACATGTGTGTATGAAAAATTGGAAGGTTACAGATTGTGTAGAAAGGAGGGGTTAGATTGTGCATGAGGCAGGTTCCAAAGTTCAAAGTAACTTGATTATCAAAGTACATATATGTCACTATAAACAACCCCAAGATTTTTATTGTGGGCATACTCAGTAAATACAAAGACACACAATAGAATCAATTAAAAAAGCAAAGACAAACAACCAATGTGCAAAAGACAGCAAACTGTACAAATACAAAAAGAGAGAAAAAAAACAAAATAATAATAACAAAATAAATAAGCAATAAATATCAAGAAATGAGTTGCAGAATCCTTGAAAGTGAATCCATAAGCTGTGGAATCAGTTCGGTAATGGGGTAAGTGAAGTTGAGTGAAGTTATCCTCTCTGGTTCAAGAGCCTGATGGTTGACGGTTAATAATTGTCCTGAACCTGGTGGTGTGGGTCCTGAGGCTCTTGTGCCCCCTTCCTGATGGCTACAGTGAAAAGAGAGCATGGCCTAGATGGTGGGGGTCCTTGATGATGGATGCTGCTTTCCTACGCCCACCCTCCTGGTAGATGTGCTCAGTGGTGGGGAGGCTGTTAACCTGTGATGGACTGGACTGTATCCAGTACTTTCTGTAGGCTTTTCCATTCAGGGGCATTGGCATTTCCATACCAGGCCATGATTCTCCACCACATGTCTATAGAAGATCGTCAATGTTTTATATGACAATCTTCTGAAAAAGTAAAAGTGCTGTCTTTGTAATAGCAGTTATGTGCGGGACCAGGACTGATCCTCTGAAATGGTAACGCCAAGGAATTTAAAGCTGCTGACACTATTTACCTCTGACCCCCTGATGAGGCCTGGCTCACGGGCCTCTGGTTTCCTCCTCCTGTATTCAATCAGCTCTTTTGGTTTTGCTGACACTGAGTGACAGGTTGTTGTTGTGGCCAGATTTTCAACCCATATGCTGATTTGTCACCACCTTAGATTTGGCCAACGTCAGTGGTGCTGTCAGCAAATGTAAATATGACATTGGAGCTGTATTTAGCCTCACAGTCATATGTATAAAGCAAATAGAGCAGGGGGCCAAGCAAGTGAGGAATTCGAGAATTCAGTTGCAAAAGGAAGCAATGAGGTCTAGTTCTCGGAGCTTATTAATTAGTTTTGAGGTTTATAAAGATGATGGATCAATCATGAAGAACCCCCATCACCCAGTACATGCCCTCTTCTCATCATTACCATCAGCGGGGAGTCTGAGGACACATATTCAACGTTTTAGGAACAGCTTCTTCCCCTCCGCCATCAGATCTCTGATGACAATGAACCAACCCATGACCATCACCTCACTATTTTTGCTCTCTCTTTGCATTACTAATTTAATTTATATAACTTTATTGTGATTTATAGCATTTTTTATGTATTGCACTGTACTGCTGCTGTGGTAGGGTAACGTAATTAGATTAGATTAGATTAGATTAGAGCCCTCTTTTATTGTCATTTAGTAATGCATGCATTAAGAAATGATACAATTTGTTCCTCCAGAATGATATCACAGAAACACAAGACAAATCAAGACTAAAAAAAACTGACAAACCACATAATTATAACATATACAACAGGAATTCTGCAGATGCTGGAAATTCAAGCAACACACATCAAAGTTGCTGGTGAACGCAGCAGGCCAGGCAGCATCTGTAGGAAGAGGTGCAGTCGACGTTTCAGGCCGAGACCTTCCTTCAGTTAGTCCTGACGAAGGGTCTCGGCCTGAAACGTCCACTGCACCTCTTCCTACAGATGCTGCCTGGCCTGCTGCGTTCACCAGCAACTTTGATGTGCGTTGCTTTAATTATAACATATAGTTACAACAGTGCAAAGCAATACCTTAATTTGATAGAAGAACAGACCATGGGCACAGTACAGTCTCAAAGTCTCTCGAAAGTCCCATCATCTCACGCAGGCAGTTGAAGGGAGAAACTCTCCCTGCCATGAGCTTCCAGTGCCGCAAACTTGCCAATGCACCATCCTGGAAACACCCAACCACAGTCCGACTCTGAGTCCGTCCAAAAACTTCGAGCTTCCGACCAGCCCTCCGACACCGAGCACCATCTCTGCCGAGCACTTCGACCCCGGCCCCGGCAACAGGCAATAGGCAAGGCCGAGGATTTGGGGCCTTCCCCTCCGGAGATTCTCGATCGCACAGTAGCAGCAGCAGCTAAATTAGTAAAGCAAAGAGAGAGCAAAAATAGTGAGGTGATGTTCATGGGTTGGTTCATTGTCATCAGAAATCTGATGGTGGAGGGGAAGAAGCTGTTCCTAATTGAGAGAAATATACATAATTCACAACCACTGACATTTACTGTGTGAACTGTCTATGTTCCATGATTGAGAAAATCTTATGGGGTTTCACTTTAAGAGGCTGGTCTGTCGTGATGACGTTATTACACACGTTATTGTGTGTAGGTTTTCTGTTCAATAAAATGTGTTACGGGTTTCACTAAACATAAACGCCTCACTTTGTTTTATTTGTCAAAACCTACACAGCAAAGCGACAAATTTCACAGCAAATGTTTGTGATAATAAACCTGATTCTGAGGTGGGCCAACATTGTGGGCTGAAGGGCCTTTACTGTGTGTACTGTCTATGTTCCAGCAATAAGAAAATCTTCATTGAGATTTACCACCAGCTTCAGCCACAGAAATAGCAGCACTATAACTATTGTCCACTTTGCACTAAATGGACTTGCTTTTGTTCTAATTGTGTTGACTTGTAAAAATTGTGTGTGGTGTATGTTTAATTTATGTTTCTCTTGTGAATGCTGCTTATCTGATGCTATGTGCCTGTGATGGTGCTGCAAGTAAGTTTTTCATTGCACTTGTGCAGATGATAATAATTCCGAATTTGAGCCATCCTGTTGACAGGAGGTGATAAATGATGACACAGATCTCTCCTCCAGCAAGCTCCCACCAACTCAACACACACAAAATGCTGAGGAAATCTGCGGTTCAGGCAGCATCCATGAAGGAAAGTTAATAGTCAACGTTTCGGGTTAGGACCCCTCACCAGATGATAGGTGGGAGAGGCAAATGGCTTAAAGATGTTGGAATGGGATAAGAGAGGACAGCAGTAGACCATGGAATAAAGGGCAAGAGGTAGGACACCGGAGGAAGGTACATGAAGGTGATAAGCAGGTCATGAGACCATAAGACATGGGAGCAGGATTAAGCCATTCAGCCCATTGAGTTGGGCTCCACCATTCAATCATGGCTTATTTATTTTCCTCTCAACCCCATTCTCCAGCCTTCCCTCATAACATTTGTTGCCCTTACTAATCAAGAACCTATCAGCCTCCACATGATGGGTGGGAGAGAGGAAACAGAAGGTGTAGTGGGGCCACAGGAATAAGAGAAAACAGAGAAGGAAGGAATCAAGAAGAGTCACTACCAAAGCTAGAGAAATTGATGTCTGTTCTGTCAGGTTGGAGGCTACCCAGATGGAATATGAGGTGTTGCTCCTCCAGCCTGCCTCTAGTCTCATTGTGGCAGTGGAGGAGGCCATGGACAGACATGTCAGCATGGGAATCGGAAGTAGAATTAAAGTGGTTGCTCACTGAGAGATCCTGGCTGTTGTGTCGCCACCAGCTCAGGCTGTACACCAGTGCTCTTCAAGAGAGGAGCAAGTCACCTGTGTAACATGGATGTCAGGTCTCAGAGAAATGGCTGCTGGACTTGTTGCAGTGTTACGTTCCACATGAGCATAGCAATGTCTGTACAAGCTCTGCTTGACAGAGGCTGCCACTGACAGGCAAAAGGGATGCGGCAAATTGAATGTGGGCTGGGGTTAACGGTTTCAATATTTGGAGATTGTATTCACAGACTGCCCATTGTTTCGAAGTCAGTGACCCTTTCGGTCCCTTGCACGATGCTCTGCTCCACTTGTGTCCAGAATGTCACAAGATCCCCTCTGGACGGGACATTGCCGCAGCTTCATAGTTCCTCAGTAAAGGTCTCCAGTACAGCACCCTGAGCTTGGACAACACTCCTTCCATTCCTGGCTAATCCCCGGAATTATCCAGGTTAGATTCACTACCACCAGAACAGTCAAGTCATAATGAGATAATCAGTTCAGGGCAGCCTTCAGGCAACTGTAGCCCAGCCTTAACTGGAGAAGACCACCTGTGGTATTGAACAAGTTGCTAACAATTCTGTCTTGGTTACACAGTTCGGTGCTGTCTAGACACCAAAATCACAGAAGTAGGCAAACAGCTACTCTGCTTCCATTTCAGTCAGTCAGCATGGATCAATAACTCATTTCAAACAGTGCTACATCCTCATCATCTCAGAGGCTCTATTCTGGGCCCAACATATTGATGCAATCACAAAGCAGCCCTACTTCATGAGGAGCTTCACACACGAAATGCTGGAGGAGCTCAGCAGGCCAGGCAGCATCAATGGAAAAGAGTACAGTCGACGTTTCAGGCCGAAACCCTTCAGCAGGACCGGGGAGAGAAAGCTGAGGAGTAGATTTAAAAGGTGGGGGGAGGGGAGGGAGAACCATGAGGTGATAGGTGAAACCTGAAGGGAGAAGGATGAAGGTAAGATCTGGGAAATAAATTGGTGAAAAAGACAGAAAGCCATGCAAGACAGAAAAGGGGAGAGGAGGAGCACCAGAAGAAGGTGATGGGTGGGCAAGGAGATAAGGTGAGAGAGGGAAAAGAGGATGGGAAAATGAGAGGGGGGGCTAGAGGACATTACCGGAAGTTCGAGAAATCTATGTTCATGCCATCAGGTTGGAGGCTACCCAAACGGAATATAAGGTGTCGTTCCTCCAACTTAAGTGTAGCCTCATCACGACAGTGGAAGAGGCCATGGATAGGCATATCCAAAGGAATATTGTTTCATTAGGCGGTATACCTGTATACGGTCGAAATGGTAATAAACTTGAACTTAAATTCTGAACAGTCCATGAATCCATGAGCAGCATCATTTGTCTTTTCCAGTATTTACTGGCTTTGTTAACTTTTAGTATGTTTTCAGATTCCGAACTGTACTGCTGCCACAAAACAATAAATTTCATGACAAGTGTCAGTGATAATAAACCAGATTCTGACTCAAACATGATTGAATTTGGACCCAATGAAACAGAGTGCATGCTGCAACCTTTGTGTTCAAACCTCTGTGAGCGCTTGGGACCCGAGCTCGAAGACATGACATACTCATTCACCAAAGCATACGAGAGCCTTACACTCACATCTGCAAGGTGGTCCTGCCACGATCTCCAACCTGTAATTTTAAACCTGCTGTTGTTGTGACTCACACAGAACACAGAACTGTACAGGCCCTTCGACCCACAATTTTAATCTACTCCAAAATCAACCGACCCCTTCCCTCCCACGTAGCCTTCCTCCATCCACATATCTAAGGGTCTCTTTAAGTGTCCCTAAGGAATCTGTCTCAACCAGCTTTCACAGCAGTGTATTCCAAACACTTACCTCACTCCGTGTATAAAACCTGCCTCTAGTATTTCCCCTTAACCTTTCTTCACACATCTTAAAAGGATATTTTTTCATATTAGCCAATGCCACCCTAGGTAAAAAGCACTTGCCATCCATTCTATGCCTCTTATCATATTGCCTCACATTCTCCTTCGCTCCAAAGAGAAATGCTCCACCTCATCCAATCTTTCTTCACAAAACTCATTTCATAATCCAGGCCACTTCCTGGTAAACCTCCTCTGCATTGTCTCTAGAGCTTCCACATCCTTCCTATCTTGAAGTGACCAGAACCAAACTCATTACTCCAGGCGTGACCTAACCAGTGTTTTAGGGAGCTGTTTCATTACCTCGTGCTCCTTGAACTCAATTCCCCACCTAATGTAATCCAACACGAAATATGTCTTTTTGACCACTCTATCAACTTGCACAGCAATAGTGAGGGATTGATGGACGTGGATCCCAAGATCCCTCAGTTCCTCCACACCTAAGAATCCTGCCATGAACCCTGAACTCTACCCTCAAGTCTGACCTTCCAAAGTGAATCACTTCACACTTTTCAAGATTGAACTCCATCTGCCACTTCTCAGCCCAGTTGTGCATCATGTCACTGTCCCATTGTAACCTACAGTAACTCTCTACACTATCTACAGCTCCGTCAACCTTCACGTCATCTGCATTCCTTTCTGCACTGCCTCAGTTTGCTCTGTTCTCTTCCATCCAGCTGGTCACTGTATTCATTATGGCCATGCACACTGTGCATTCTTTGAGCCTCACACCAACAAGCAAAGTCATTGCTCCCTGGTGTATATGGCAATAAACTTAACTAAACCTAAATCTCACCACCTCCTCCTCAGGGATAGCTAGAGGTGGGCAATTAAACACAGTCCCTGCATACAAAGCCCACATCGTTTAGGTTTTAAAAAACTCAGAGATCTGGAACTAATGGATGGTTGGGAAAATATTTATCCAGCAGTCGTTGACAGGTGCCTGTCACTGAGGGGTGAGTTTAATATCACTTACTGCAGCTGACAGCAGGGTTGGTTCGGGCAGCGCCCAGGAGGATGAATAAGTGCTGGGTGCTGCTGGACATGAACGACTCTGGTGACATTGCAATTGGTCGTTTCCGCGGGGCAGAGCTGAGCAGCGACAACCCGGGGTGGTGGTGGTGCTGGTTGCAGTCCATTCCTATCTTAAGGATCCGCTCCGGGTTTTACTTCTCGCTGGGCATCTCAGCCTCTCCGCCGCCCCCCCCCCCCACACACACACACATACACACACACACACACAAACTGGTGTTTCAACCAATGGGCTGTGGCTGGAGTTAATGTAATTTCAGTCTTTTGGCAAACCCTGGACCATTAGGGAGGGAGCTGGGACTTCAGCCTGAGCTCAGTCCAAGCCTCCCAACACTCGGGACATGTCCCTGGACACAGCCCGCTGATAGCGCCTGCCTTCTCCGAGGAGGGGACGAGGCGACTCAACCACTCCCGAGCTAGCAGCCCCTCGCACCCAATGCGACCGCGTCTGATCTAAAAGGGATTTTCTCACTGGACTTTCTCGTCTCTCTCTTCCCCGCCCGGTTTATTGCCGTCTTGACGAGGGTAAGACGGAGTTTCTCCAATTGTGACTTTTTACTCATAATCTCGCCAGGATGAGAAGTTTGTTGAAAACGAGTGTTTGCGAGTTATGCCAGTTGTTACTGCCCTTCACGGAGAGTGGTGTTGCGGCGGTATGTCAGTCTCCCCTGGGTTTGTTGTCATTTAAGTCTTCACAGACATAATGGTACTGTCTGTGTCACAGGGTTGAGTGTAAAAGGGGCGTCCCCTTAGATACTTGTTGCTGCCACCGGCATGGATTTAATGGTAAAAGTTTCAGGTGGGTTTTCGCCTGTGCTGAGGTATACAATCACATTATCCACTGGTGTTATTAAACTTCCTTTGGCTGTGCCTCTTTAAGAAAACATTAATCTGTTCTCGCTGGAACCGAGCTGCAAAGGAATGCACTAACAGGCGATGCATTTGCGTTGATTTAAAGTTGAACTTCTCAGCACCGCTCTGATTTTTTAAAAAGCACCCGCCCCCACCGTGGCGCCCATTCTGTACTCGAACAGTTTGCGTTCGGATTTGTTAAAGTCTACGGCAAAAGGTGCTGATGAAGTTTTTTTTGTCTGTGAAAGTGCGTCTAGAGTTGGACTGAACCAGACTCCAGATGTGTAAGCAGCTGTTGTCTGTCACTTGGGTGACAACTGGTCATTTTCCACTGAGCGCTGGCTGTTTCTATTATCCCAAGCTGTAGGTGTCAAGGCTTCTAGCCCCCATGCCGTTACCAGCGCTACAGCTCTTTTCCCACTCCCATGTATGGAGGGAACTGAATTTCTCTCTCGCTTTCCTATACTGGCTCATTTTTCAATTCTCCTTTCTGTTTCTCTGACAAGCCACTGGGATATATTTGGAATTAGTTAGTCAGCTTCAACTGATATAACATGGTGTTGATCCCTGACGTGAGTGGACCTTGCAACGGGCGATAGAATATTTATCAAGCCCTTTCTCCTTCACAATATTTACTCCCGCCAGGAGAGTGTCAACTTAAACACCGACCATTTATCAAGCTGTCTGTCCAGGGGCTTTCAAAAACACACTGCAGGCTTAAATTGGCAAAGTCTGGAGCTTACAGATAGAAATCTCCTCGTTGTCCCAATAGAATAGGTCAGAGCAATTCAAAACTACAAACTGCGCTGGTACAGATGGGTTTTTCTAAGCACCGCAGATCTTGGAGAATTACTCTAAGGATGTGTTTGTGCGGAAGATTTTAAGGTCGGTGTCAAATCCTGTTTGCTTTTGAAGAATGTGTATATTTCCTTTAAGGAGGTAGCTTTCCCCAGCTGTGCTGCCCTGCGTCTGCAGTAACACAACAATTAGTTTCTTCCATGCAAAGATTAAATCCAATTTTTCTTCAGCAGTGTTTAATTGACTGGGAGGAACCGTTGTGATTTCCATTGCAACTGTCTTGTCAGAAAAGCCTAAAAGGATTAGCAATCTAATTAATTTCATACTTTGACATCATGTTAGTCCTTGTAACAAGGGTACTTCATGCTTTTGGCCTGTGATTTGTAGTAATCACAAAAGGAGTGATTTTTGTTTGGGGGGGTTGGGGGGTAAAGGATTGAGATTCATGAAACAATGCCAACGAAGCAAGCACATAGGTCCTCTACTGGAAAGCTAATGTAATAAAGCTTTCTTCCAAATACGCACAAGAGCCTGTAGGATCCTGCAGCTTCAACTATGAAACAGTTTTATATTCCAAAACTATTAGCTTCAAGATTTTAGAAGTTTTTCCCCCTCTAACGGATTGTTTAAAAGAAGATTTGAGCACTACCTCAAGCCACTGAAACACTTTGAAATTTTATGCAATGAAAGATCTTTCTCAATGATACTGTTTTGCTGACCGTGGGTACTGGATAATAATTCTAACTTGTAGCTCCACATTCTAGTTATAGATCCCACTTTACTGGTTTAAAATTAGAGCTGGATTACAAGGTAAAGAATTTACCGGAACTCTTCAGTGGCTATTCATTCAGCTCAAGTTAAATGCTTCTCATTGGAAGTTTTAATTATTTGCCCTTTTGCTTCCCGGGTGGTTGCGGGTTTGTCCACCGCCTTCTGGTGCTGGTTAGTGCTCTCTGTGTATGTCCGGTGCAAAGAGGCTCTGCGTTTTGCGGTGACCAGCCAAAAGTCCCTGTCCTCAGCAAACTTTGCGACAGTTCCGAATGACCGGTATCTTTGCGGCAGCTCTGACCCCCCGCCGTCTCCGGACGGGCTCGAGCGCCGTTGCCCGCGGCCGATCGCCGAGGGATGGAAAAGTCGACGCCGTTTGTACGACGCGGAGCAGCTGAGTAAATCTTGCTGAGCCGTTCGGAGCGCTATCAGCAGCACGCTTCGTTTCAAAGGTCATCTCCTTAACGTGGGAGCGTGAAAGACAATCAAGACACCCTTGAAGATCAGAATCGAGGTTTATTTTCAGTGACCGGGTGGAGAAATTTGTTTTGTGGCAGCAGTGCAGCGCAAGACGTAAAATTACTGTAAGCTATCATCAGAAATATAACAAAGTAGCGCAAAAGTGAGATTGTATTCATGGTCTGATGGACGGAGAGAAGCTCTTTCTAAAATGCTGAGTGTGTGTCATCGGGCTCCCGTGCCGCCTCCTGATAGAACTGAGTAGAGGGTCTGCCCTGGGTGCCCATGACTAAACATTGGCCCCTCCATACCAGCCGCTAACGCATCTGTAGAAAATTGGTAGCGGTTTAAAGCAACCAAATCAGAAGGTGGTAGGAAGAGGTTGTACCAAGATCTTGTAGCAGTTCTGTAGATCTCAGTGGCCAACTAGTCGTAGCAAAGAACACTTGGTAAAGTGTAATGTGTGGCTTTCTCCTCCCTGTCACATCCTGGTCCCAGGCGAGGGAGAGGTAGATCTGCCAGTAACAGTCATAGAACATTACAACTCAGAAACAGGCCCTTTGGCCCATCTAGTCTGTGACAAACTGTTACTCTACATCATCGCACTGACCTGCACCTGGGCCGTAGCCCTCCATGCCCCTCCCACCCAAGTACAAGTACTTATCCAAACTTCTCTTAAATGTTGAAATCCAACCTGCATCCTCCACACTCCACACTCTCACCACCCTCTGAGTGAAGAAGTTCCCCCTCTTGTTCCCCTTCAGAAGGGTCCAGTCAGGGTAATTTCCAACAGATGGTCCATGGATTCTAGGCCACTGGACTGATGGGGGGCTGTACAGTTGGAGGCACCATTTTATAGCTCAGCTGTTAAACTGACCTCTCTGGGCTAAATATAAAAAAATTGATTAACACTGAATAGCTGGATCAAGACAAGTAGAATCCATCTACCCCTCAACCAGCACATTGCAACAAAAAACTTGATTATTGTTTCCACGTGTTATTTTGTGGGATTTTCCTGCGCACGCATTTCTGCAGTGACCTCTGAAAATAGATAAATAGCCCTTAACTCCTGAAAAGCACTATATTAATGCAAGTGTTTCTTTCTTGTTCCTCTGTGCCTTGGGAGGGAGCCTGGGGATGAGCTGCTGCTCTCCCTCCTCTGCTCAAATGTCTTTAGGAACTCACCTGACTTAATTTTGGGGTCACTCCCTGACAACAAGGCCAATGTGTTTTTAAACACTCTTCCACTGGCCCCTTGACAACGTGGAAGCGAGCACCATATGATCTGCAGCTTGAGCTTTGTACATTGTGGATCAAAATTTAACACTGACTTGTTAATGAATGGCCCAACTTTGAAATTAACTTTGCCTGATTAATCCTGAGATTAAAGCAAGAAGTGGCTTCACTGGGAAAAGTATGACTCATATTTCCGATGGATTGGGCTGATTCTGGAATTAATGTACAAACAGCTGATTTCAGTTTAAAATATGTGACAAGGATGTTCAGCCAGACCAGGTTGCCTTTCATTTTCTGACCCTCCACGGCATCTCTGTACTAACGAGCTCTGCTAATAACATGGAGATGCCTGAAAGTAAATCATTTTGTAATCAAGTGTCTGCCCAGAAAGGGACTATTCATCTTCATAATGAACAGTGTTGTCAGAAAGTCAGCTTGGGTTAACCTGCCACATTTCTGCATAAAATTTAAACTGTCAGCTGAAAGGACCAAACAGGGTTTATAAATAAACTATTAGATTAGTGTCAGCTGCAGGGAGAGAATGGTGAGGTTGCTCTCTGCGGTGCCTCAGAAGGCTGGCTTCAGAGAAAAAATATCTTGAGGGGGGGAAAAAGAATTAGAAAGCACAAGCTCTTTCATTCTTAAGAACTGTATTTTCTTTTTTCTCCCTCATTGCAACTTCCTCGCCAAGCTGGGCAGGAAGGTGCTTAATCACATCTATACCAAAGAGTAAATGTGGTCTTTTCCAGCAGTAACTAGGTTGTGCCCCCTCAAGATTCAGATGGAAAAGCAAAATGCTCTCCCAGTGCATCCAAGTGGAATCACTTCCAAGTGTTCAGTGTGTCTCTAGTAAAGCTGGAGGAAATGGCTAGTATGCAAACATGTGTTTGCAGCCTGTCTTTGAACTAGTGAAGTGCTTCTTTGAGAATATTGTGCGAATTGATTATTGCAGGAGTACTGTTCATTACTGTTGGCTGAAGTGTTGCAGTCCCCTTGTGTAGAGACAAATGTGGCACGATTTGAGGCGAGGTCAAGTTTTGCAATTTCCTGATTCCTGCTCCAGCTGCAGCAACAGCTGGAACTCAGCCAAGCCAAGAGCTGCGGTGGGTGTCAGTGCACGTGTTTTTGTTCTCGGTTGCAGGCCTGCCCCTCACGTTTTTCTTGTCTCCTCTGGAGGATGAGGAGGTTCCCAAAACCCCTGAAGAGCAACTGTCCTCTTCGTCTAGCTGTCAAAGGCAAAAGGGGTCTGAATGTGCCCAACTTGTACTCTCGCTCGGCTTCTCCTGCAAACTCAAGAGCAGATGAAGACCACCGCACCGACTGTGATGTCATTATAACCCAATCCCGGGCATCAGCCCAAGGCAATCGGGTCTACAAGTGAAGCAAGGCCCCACATCAGCCTTTCCACTCAGCCGGAGCGGCGGCCACTCAGTCATGGCTGGTGTTGAAATGGAGTCCCGTCAGGTCTGACCATCAGTCAGGGTTCGTGATTATTTTTGCAGAGACCCAGTAGGGTTAGAAAGTGGGCAGTCTGGTGCACTGGTCCACAAGCAGCACCACTCTGTGGTTATATGTTGAACTGCTAGTACTGAAGGTCTCCATAGACTGGGCAAAGGGCACTGCCTGAGGGTAGCAGAGGGAGAGGGGAAGTACTTGATGTAACCCTTTAGTGGACCGTAAGCGTTAATCTTACTAATTCCTATTTTTGCCAAGCATAACCATTGTGTGGGCTGAATGGTTACATATAAAATCCTGAAGAACAATTGTTCCCTTCCCCTTTGTTCTGCTGACAAAGGCAATGCAGTAATGTACCCACAAGTCTGTCATCTGTGTGAGTGTGTGTGTGTATTATACAGTGTATATTATGCAGTATATGATATATATATATAGCATTGGTTTTGAGAGAATTGCATTTTTTCCCAGGTCTAATTATAGTGCAGGAGGTTAAATTCCTTGTCAGGTTTTAAATATAGTGCAAAGGGAATCATTTACCTGGTTAACATTCCTGACCTTACAAACCAGAAACAGTGTGACAAACCAGCCCTGACTGGGAGTTGGGGGGGGGGGGGTGGCGGTGGCTAAGAATGTGTTGGTAAGGGGTGGGGTAGAAAAGTTCCATTGTGCCAGAGTCAGGGTCCAATACAAATCACACTGGAAGGTCGTGCCTCAAAAATAAATAATTGATGTATGTAAAGGAAGTATTTCTATGTCTGCTTCACGTGTGGGAGTAAAACACTCCATGACTCCGGCTACCCTTTGCAGGCAGGCTGTTAATCACGTTTATTAATGATGAGATGTGATGCAAGCTAAACAGAAACCTTTGTCCGTTCAGCATATTTTTCTCCAAGACCAGCCAATGAGGGGAAGGAAAGGGCAAGTTCAAATGGCCGCCAGCTTTTGCATGGAAGCTAATTAGGGAGGAAGTCACCGTTTTGGATGCAAATGACATAGTTTTGATTATTGATAGTTTCAAATGAACAGAGTGAGGAAGAAACTTCACTGCTTGAGGACAATGGAATCTGGAGATGCTGTCTGCAGTCAGGATTGGGCAGAAACAGCTGTTCCATTTTTTCTAAAGTAAAAATATTGGCCAGAGTGAATAGTTAGCCCTTGTTCGCCCTTAGCCCCCAGGATTTTGGTAAAGCCAGAAGTGTGTCCTTGTTCATGGCAAAGAATGATTGGACACGGCATCAAAGGTTATGGGGAGAAGGCCGGGGAGTGGGTCTGAGGAGAGGAAAACAGGAATTAGCCATGATTGAATGGCAGAGCAGACTCGATGGGCTAAATGGCCTAATTCTGCTCCTATGTCTTGGGTGGGACACAGGTGAGAGGACGCTGTCGCTGAAGCTGCTACTGTAATGCGTTAGGCTCATACAATGGGATTTGTAGATGGGTTCATCTATCAATGTGATCACAGATGTGTCTGGTGAATCAGAATCAGGTTTATTATCATTAACATACAGCATGTCATAAAATTTGTTGTTTTGTGGCAGCCTTACATTGCAATATATAAGACATATCATGAATTGCAATAAGGAATATATTTTTAAAAATTAAGTAAGTAGTGCAAGAGAGCAAAAACTACCTAGGGAGGTAGTGTTGATGGTTCATTGTCCCACGCACACTGCTGTGCAGGGGTGAGATTTTATTGCCACAATCCTGGTTTTGGCACAAAAGATTGGAATCTAATCCTGTGAATCTCAATCTGCTGTGCATTGTCCAGACTCTTCCTCCTGGCTCAACTCCTAAAAGTCGAGATTCTTTGGCAGCTGTTATCTAACGGTTTGGGATTGGTGACCAGGTCATTCCTGTCCATATTGTTAGTCAACAGCCACGTCCTTCCTTTGGCAGTTCTGCTCCTTCAGCTACCCTCAGCCTTAGCTCAGTTCAGATCATAAAACATGGGAGCATAATTCATCCTGTCAAGTCTACTCCGCCGTCCATCACGGCTGAATTATTATCCCTCTCAAACCCATTCTCCTGCCTTCTACCCATAACTTTCGGTGCCCTTACTAATCAAGAACCTATCAACCTCTGCTTTAAATATACCCAATGACTTGACTTCATCAGTGGTCTATAGTAATGAATTCTACAAATTCACCACCTTCTGGCTAAAGAAATCCCTCCTCCTCCTCTCTGTTCTAAAGGGGTGTACTTATTTTAAAAACTCTGGTTGGATAAATTATTGGCATTGTCTACTCAACTTTAGGCTAGAGACCTTCTCCCAGTACATTGCATCAATGAGACAGGATGTAAATGAAGTTACTTAGTTATGGCTGTAATACCCACTCATTACAAACTTGGGCCTCTTCTTTCAATTACCTTAGATTTAAATTTTATAAACTAGTTGAAGAAAACATACTCAGGTTTTGGGGCAAGAGGGGGTGGGGAATAAAATGCATTCTTCAATCCAGTAGGGAAAGTCATAGAGCAAGCAGCACAGAAACAGGATCATTGGCCTATCTAGTCCATGCTGGCTTGGTTTTCTGCCTAGTTTCATCTATCTACACCAGGAACTTAGCCCTCCACACACCCACCTTCCATGTACTTCTCCAAACTTCTCTTCAATATTACAGTCAAACCCACATCTACCACTTCCACTGGCTGCTTGTTCCACACTCTCACCACTCTCTGAGTGGCAAGCTGCAATCAATGCAATCAGCCATTCATCTGTGAGGCAGCACAAGGTTTGAAAAGAACTCAGAGCTTTTTGGAACTTTTCAGCTGGCTGTAATGATAACAATCTCTTGAGGACTTGGCAGGTGCCAATGAAAAGAAGTGGTGCAAGGGGGATGGACATTGGAGCAGCCAGACTTGGGTGGGAACAGGTGCAGGCTGGAATTTAAACTTAAAGGCAGCGGTATAACAAGTGTAAGCAGGATAGTAGTTAAGGCTGTGGAATGCTCTTTCTGTAAGATGTAGGACTGCAGAGTACCTAACAGTCTCCTCGATGACTATGTCTCTAGGAAGTGTGCCCAACAGCAGCTCCTGACTGACAAAGTCAAGGAACTGGAGACGGATGCACTTGGGACCATCCAGGAGGCTGAAAACCTCATAGATGAGACTTTTACTGAGGTGATCACACCCAGAGTTCAGGCTTCAGGTAGGGGATAGTAGATGGGTGACCCCCCAGGAGAAGTAAGGGAAGTAAGCAGTCAATGCAGGGTTGCCCTGGGGCCATTCTCAGCAACAAATATACCTCTTTGGATACGGCTTAGGGGACGACCTGTCAGGGTACAACAGGAGATGAATAATGGAGCTACTCCTGAACCGTTTTTGCCCAATCCTGACTGCAGACAGCATCTCCACATGGAATGAACCATATATGATTAGGGAGCTTAAGATAAAGGATCCCTTAGGAGATGGTGATCATAATATGATAGAATTCACCCTGCATTTTGAGAGGGAGAAAATAAAGTCAGATGTATCAATATTACTGTGGAGTAAAGGGAATTATAGTCATGAAAAAGGAGCTGGCAAAAGTTGATTGGAAGGGTACACAAGCAGGGATGATGGCAGAACAACAATGGCCAGAGTTTCTGGGGGCAATTCAAGTTCCCCTTAAATATTTCACCTTTTCATCTTCAACCTGTCATCTCTAGTTCTGGTCTCACCCAACCTGAGGGGAAAATGCTTTCGTGTATTTAACCTATCTATATCCCTCATAATTTTGTATACCTCTATAAGATCTTCCCTCATTCTCCTGTGCTCCAGGGAATAAAGTCCTAACCTATTTAAAACCTATCTCTGTAACAGATCCTCAAGTCCCAGCAACATCTGTGTAAAGTGTTTTCCCCTGAAGGGTCTTGAACCGATTGCTGGGGTAATGTCTCTTGCACCAGGGTGGTTTGATTGGGCACTGGGGTTGCAATATTAACTTGTGAGCTCTGAGGCAAGGGTATTTCTCAACTGGGGCTGAGCTATCGATAGCATTGATCAACAGGTTCTAGGTGTTACACTGGACTGGGACGAAGGTGATGACTGGCTGGAGGAATGTTCAATATTGTTTCGTGGGCTTTGGATGGCATACCAGGATCTACCATTCAGAGCCCCAAACAGTACTTCCAGGTGAGGCAATACTTCATCTGTGAGTTTGTTGGGGTTATAGACTGTATCCGGTGCTCTCGGTGACCCGACGTAGATTGGGAGACCTCTTTGCCAAGCACCTATGCTCCATCTGCAAGGAAAAAGCAGGATCTCCCAGTGGCCACCAATTTTAATCCCACTCTTATTCCCATTCCGACATGTCAGTCGATGACCTGCTTTGCTGTCGCGATGAGGCCACACTCAGATTGGAGGAGCAACACCTTATTCTGTCTGGGTAGCCTGATGGCATGAACATTGATTTCTCGAACTTCCAGCAATGACTCCCCTTCACCATTCCCATTCCTATTTCCCCCTCTCATCTTATCTCCTTACCTAGCCCATCACCTCCCTCTGGTGCTCCTCCCCCTTCCCTTTCCTCCATGGCCTTCTGTCCTCTCCTATCAGATTCCCCCTTCTCCAGCCCTTTACCTCTTTCACAATCAACTTCCCAGCTCTTTACTTCACTGTTTCCTCCCCACTCCTGGTTCACCTACCACCTTGTTTTTCTTCCTCCCCTCCCCCCACCTTCTTACTCTGACTTTTCATCTTTTTTTCTCCAGTGCTGATGAAGGGTCTCAGCCCGAAATGTTGTCTGTTTACTCTTTTCCATAGATGCTGCCTGGCCTGCTGAGTTCCTCCAGCACTTTGTGTGTGTGTGTGTGTGTTGCTTGGATTTCCAGCATCTGCAGATTTTCTTTTGTTTGTACCAGGGTCTTGGTAAAGTTCAGATTCCTTAATCACGTGTATGTTAAAACATAGAATGAAATGTGTCATTTGTGTTAGCAACCAACACACCCAAGGATGCACTGGGGGCAGCCCCCAAGTGTTGCATTCTGACGCCAAAGATAGCATGCGCACAATTTTCGGCAGAGCAGCACAGAACTCTACAAACAACAACAGGAAAACAAGCCCCATTCCTCCACCTATCCCAAGCACTTGCGCAGTCTTCTGACCCCAGGACAGGCTGTCCTCCTCAGCCTCCAGCAGACTCATGGATTCACAGACCCTGGGCCTCTGACCTCTAACTGACCTTTGGACTTCATTCCAGACCTCCAATCAACCCGGGACGCAGGTGACCACGAATGAGCATCCTAGTTGAGGGTCTGAACTCCAGGCCATGAATTCAGACTTATTAATGACAGGACCACGAAAATCAGCCCTTGAACTTTGATCTCGCCAGTGACAGGACCCCACACGTCCCATCTGACCATGCATTCGCCTTTGAACTGACCTTTGAACACAGAGTGGAGGTTTAAATTCCAGCCCATCCTCTAAATCCCCACAACCCTAACCTGAACTCTGTCGCCCCTCTCAGTATCCAAAACCATCCCTACTAACCTAAAAAAAATACGAAGGAGCTCGGCCCTAAAACGTTGACAATACTTTTTTCCATAGATGCTGCCTGGCCTGCTGAGTTCTCCCAGCATTTTGTGTGTTGCTCAGATTTCCAGCATCTGCAGATTTTCTCTTGTTGTGAAAAAATACTGAACTGTGACCTCAACAGACACCACAGCTTGGCACCATCTTGAATCTTGGATGTCAAGGCTATAGGGCAGTTTGGTTGTGGCCCAGTATAGTTCAGTGGATGCTGGGCTTGGATTGATCGGTGTTTCCATGGGTGCCAGGGTTTTGTTTTTTTTTAGTTGGATCTGAATGCTCTCCAGGTCTTGCTGGATGAAGGAGGAGGCTGCCTCATTAGTTGAAGGATTGTGAATGGAACTGATTATCATACAATCATCAGTGAACATCCTCCGTTCTGGCTTTGTTTACTGAAGGAAAGTCTCCAAAAGCAGCAGAAGATAGTTGAGCTTGGTGTAATATGCTGAGGACCAGCCAGAGGTGATGAACAAGTGCCCAAGTTGTCACATGCAAAATTTTTTTATTGGCACTTGGCATGCAGTACTACCCCTCAATATTTCTTAAACCCCAGCCATAATAAAAAGATACTTAATTATTACCTTTACTCACAAAATGAAGCAGCGAATTGTTTTTTTTAACAACCTGAGAGGAGTGAGATGCTTTCACAGGAAACTTCTCTTGGCACCAGCTCATTGAACCAGGTTTGATGCCGTAGGTGAGTTAAAGAGTTGGTGTTACAGATCAGAAGTGATGGTCTGCAGTATCTCACGAACGCCCGGCTTTGAGGAGCCAGATATGTTCTGAATCTATCCAGCATGACTTGGCATGAGTGTTAGACCACACATCATGGCAGAGGGTGTCCTCTGTGCGAAGATGGGACTTGGTCTCGCCAGGGCCTGTGGGGTGGTCTCTCGACCAATGTTATCATGGACAGATGTACCTGCCACAGGTGGAATATGAATATCAGAATGTCACTGATGTAAGTTGTGAAATTTGCTGTTCTTGGACCAGCAGTACAGTGCAGGCATAACAAATTACAGCAAATTAAGATATATTAAAAATAAGTAGTTTAAAAGAGGAATAGAGGGGTAGAGTTAATGAATTCACGGACTGTCTGAAATTTGATGGAGGGGAAGAAACTGTTCCTAAAGCATTGAGTGTGGATCTTCAGCTCCTATACTACCTCCCTGATGGTTGTAATGAAAAGGGGGCATGTTCCAGATGGTGAGGGCCCTTCGTGATGGATGCTGCCTTTTCCCGGCACCACCTTTTCAAGAATTCCTCAATGGTAGAGAGGATCATGCCCAAGATAGAGCTGTCTGAGTCCACAACCCTCTGTAACCTTTTTCAATCCTATCCACGGGAGCCTCCATAGCAGTGCTGATGCAGTCGGAAAGCTCTCCACGGTACATCTGTAGAAATTTTCCAGAACCTTTGGTGATAATACAAATTTCCTCAAACTCTTCCTGAAGTATAGCCGCTGGCATTCTTCATGATTGCATCAATGTATTTGGTCTAGGATAGATCCACTGAGATGTTGACACCCAGCAACTTGCTCATCCTTTCCACCACTAACCCCTCGAAGGGGATTGGTCTGTGTTCTCCCGACTTCCCCTTCCTGAAGTCCACCATCAGTTCTCTGGTCTGCATGACAATGAGTCCAAGGTTGTTATTGAAAAGACACTCAACCAGCTGATCAATTTTGCTTCTCTACACCTCAATGAGTAGGTCTACTGTCCTTGCTGTCTGCCACTGGAACCAGATCCATCCTTCGGGGCTTTGCCTCTTCCGTCGTGGTGGTGCTACCAAGCTACTCACCATAACGTGAACTAAGGTTTCTGCCCAGAGGATATTTCTTCAGTGTTTCTTCCAACTGTTTGAGTGAAGTTCCATTGCACTGCTCTATCATTTAAGGAGTTGGTTTGTGGTTCCACTTTCACTGGGGTTGTAAGCATGGGTGCTGGGATTTGGTACAGTTGGTGGAATTGTTATCTATTATTGTCACATGTACTGAGATGCAGTGAAAAACCTGTCTTGCATTCTGTTCATACAGATCAAATCTTTACATGGTACATTAGGTAGAACAACTTAAAACAGTAACAATGCAGAATAAGGTGTAAAAGCTGCAGTGAAAGTGTAGTACAGGTAAATAGTGATGTGCAGGGCTATAATGAGATAGATTATGAGGTCAAGAGTCCACCTTATCGCACTCAGGAACTGTTCAATAATCTTACAGCAGTCCATAGAAGCTGTCCTTCAGCCTGATGGTGCTTGCTTTCATGCTTTTGTGTCCTCTGCCTGATGGAAGACTGGAGAACAGAGAGCGTTCAGGGAGGGTTGGGCCTTTGATTATGCTGGCTGCTTTACTGAGGCAGTATAGACAGAGTCCATGGAGAGGAGGTTGGATCCCATGTCGCGCTGAACTGTGTCCACAACTCTCTGCAGTTTCTTGCTGTCACGTGCAGAGCAGTTGCCTTACTAAGCATCCATGCATTGAGATGGGATGTTTGCTATGGTTCAGGTGAAGATTGGGACGGCTGTGCTTCTGCTTGGTGGCTGCTCAACCACGTAAAGGTCCATGGGTGTTGTGCATTTGGGCTGAGATGGTTCCATGTGCTGGGCTCTGGTGTTCACTCATGGCTGTGGCTGGCAGGAAGGCAGAGGATGCAGGACATGTTCGGCCGTTCTGGGGAGAAAGAGTTAATGATTCAGAAAAATATTTCATAAGACGGGTGGACTGGTGTTAGTCATAGAAACATAACATAGAACAGTACAACACAGTACAGGCCCTTCGGCCCACAATGTTGTGCCGACCCTCAAACCCTGCCTCCCAAATAAGCCCCCACCTTAAGTTCCTCCATATACCTGTCTAGTAGTCTCTTAAACTTCACTAGTGTATCTGCCTCCACCACTGACTCAGGCAGTGCATTCCACGCACCAACCATTCTCTGAGTAAAAAACCTTTCTCTAATATCCCCCTTGAACTTCCCACCCCTTACCTTAAAGCCATGTCCTCTTGTGTTCAGCAGTGGTGCCCTGGGGAAGAGGCGCTGGCTATCCGCTCTATCTATTCCTCTTATTATCTTGTACACCTCTATCATGTCTCCTCTCAACATCCTTCTCTCCAAAGAGTAAAGCCCTAGCTCCCTTAATCTCTGATCATAATGCATACTCTCTAAACCAGGCAGCATCCTGGTAAATCTCCTTTGTACCCTTTCCAATGCTTCCACATCCTTCCTATAGTGAGGCGACCAGAACTGGACACAGTACTCCAAGTGTGGCCTAACCAGAGTTTTATAGAGCTGCATCATTATATCGTGACTCTTAAACTCTATCCCTCGACTTATGAAAGCTAACACCCCATAAGCTTTCTTTACTACCCTATCCACCTGTGAGGCAACTTTCAGGGATCTGTGGACATGTACCCCCAGATCCCTCTGTTCCTCCACACTACCAAGTATCCTGCCATTTACTTTGTGCTCTGCCTTGGAGTTTGTCCTTCCAAAGTGTACCACCTCACACGTCTCCGGGTTGAACTCCATCTGCCACTTCTCAGCCCACTTCTGCCTCCTATCAATGTCTCTCTGCAATCTTTGACAATCCTCTACACTACCTACAACACCACCAACCTTTGTGTCGTCTGCAAACTTGCCAACCCACCCTTCTACCCCCACATCCAGGTCGTTAATAAAAATCACGAAAAGTAGAGGTCCCAGAACAGATCCTTGTGGGACACCACTAGTCACAATCCTCCAATCTGAATGTACTCCCTCCACCATGACCCTCTGCCTTCTGCAGGCAAGCCAATTCTGAATCCACCTGGCCAAACTTCCCTGGATCCCATGCCTTCTGACTTTCTAAATAAGCCTACCGTGTGGAACCTTGTCAAATGCCTTACTAAAATCCATATAGATCACATCCACTGCACTACCCTCATCTATATGCCTGGTCACCTCCTCAAAGAACTCTATCAGGCTTGTTAGGCACGATCTGCCCTTCACAAAGCCATGGTCCCTGATCAGACCATGATTCTCTAAATGCCCGGAGATCCTATCTCTAAGAATCTTTTCCAACAGCTTTCCCACCACAGACATCAGGCTCACTGGTCTATAATTACCCAGACTATCCCTACTACCTTTTTTGAACAAGGGGACAACATTCGCCTCCCATCAATCTTCCGGTACCATTCCCGTGGACAACGAGGACATAACGATCCTAGCCAGAGGCTCAGCAATCTCTTCCCTCACCTCGTGGAGCAGCCTGGAGAATATTCCATCAGGCCCCAGAGACTTATCTGTCCTAATGTATTTTAGCAACTCCCAACACCTCCTCTCCCTTAATATCAACATGCTCCAGAACATCAACCTCTCCTCTCCCTTAATATCAACATGCTCCAGAACATCAACCTCACTCATATTGTCCTCACCATCATCAAGTTCTCTCTCATTGGTGAATACCGAAGAGAAGTATTCATTGAGGACCTCGCTCACTTCCACAGCCTCCAGGCACATCTTCCCACCTTTATCTCTAATCGGTCCTACCTTCACTCCTGTCATCCTTTTGTTCTTCACATAATTGAAGAATGCCTTGGGGTTTCCCTTTACCCTACTCGCCAAGGCCTTCTCATGCCCCCTTCTTGCTCTTTTCAGCCCCTTCTTAAGCTCCTTTCTTGCTTCCCTATATTCCTCAATAGACCCATCTGATCCTTGCTTCCTAAACCTTATGTATGCTGCCTTCTTCCACCTGACTAGATTTTCCACCTCACTTGTCACCCATGGTTCCTTCACCCTACCACTCTTTATCTTCCTCACCGGGGCAAATTTATCCCTAACATCCTGCAACAGATCTCTAAACATCGACCACATGTCCATAGTACATTTCCCTGCAAAAACATCATCCCAATTCACACCCGCAAGTTCTAGCCTTATAGCCTCCTAATTTGCCCTTCCCCAATTAAAAATTTTCCTGTCCTCTCTGATTCTATCCTTTTCCATGATAATGCTAAAGGCCAGGGAGCAGTGGTCACTGCCCCCCAGAAGCTCACCCACTGAGAGATCTGTGACCTGACCCGGTTCATTACCTAGTACTAGATCTAGTATGGCATTCCCCCTAGTCGGCCTATCCACATACTGTGACAGGAATCTGTCCTGGACACACTTAACAAACTCTGCCCCATCTAAACCCTTGGAACTAATCAGGTGCCGATCAATATTAGGGAAGTTAAAGTCACCCATGATAACAACTCTGTTATTTTTGCACCTTACCAAAATCTGCCTCCCAATCTGCTTCATACAGCATGTCAGCAGGCCACCTGCACTGACCAGTGGGCACAGCATTAGGTCTGTAACCTTCTATGGTATTGGGGCAAGGGGATTGCTGTATGGGTGCTGAAAGTGGGCAATGGTAGATGCCGGAATTCTTGAGCAAAAGACACACAATGCTGAAGGAACTCAGTCGGACGGCATCTGTGAAGGGAAATAAATAGTTAAGATTTCGGACCAAGACTCTTTGTCAGGACTGGAAACAAAGGAGGCAGAAGACAGAATAAGGAGGTGGGGGGAAGGGGAGGAGGACAGGCTGGCAGGCTTGTGAGACCAGGTAAGGGGGGAGGTGTGTGAATGGAGGAGTAGGGATATGAGAAGCTGGGAGGGGATAAGTGGAAGAAGTAAAGGACTGAAAAGGAAGGAATCTGATGGTAGAGGAGATTGGACCAGAGAAGAAAGGGGAGGAATTAGGAAACCAGAGAGAAGCGGTGGACAGGTCATAAGGGTGGGGGGAGGAGAAGAGAAGGGATGGAAGGGCCACCAGAATGGGGAAGGGAGATGTTTTGGGAGAGGGGGGGAATGGAGGGGAATAGTTACCAGAAGTTGGAGAAATTGAGGCTCATACTATCAGGTTGGGTCAATGAATTTGCTATTGTCTAATTGAGGTTCCATGTACTCCCAATCAGGGTGACATTCCTGTAGGACTGTGCTTGAGTTTCAACAGTGCTGAGGCTCTGGAGAAGGGGTTCTCAATCTGGGGTTCATGGACCTCTTAAACATAGAAACATAGAAAACCTACAGCACAATACAGGCCCTTCGGCCCTCAAAGTTGTGCCGAACATGTCCCTACCTTAGAAGTTACTAGGCTTACCCATAGCCTTCCCCGGGAACTACACTCAGCTTCTCAGCATCAAGCCGCCATACTTTGAACTGCGTGAGGGTTTCACTATGATTCACAGTGCTGCAATGATTGCAGAAAAGTATGACTTTAATTTTGAAAGGACTCGTAGGTTTAGGGCAGGTTTGCAGGATGTTTTGAGTGCTTACAAAGAATTGTATGATAGAAAAATGCGTGAACCTTCCAGTGTGCTCGCTGTCTTCCCAATTCTGGTAAGTGAAACTACACTGTCCATACATTATTTCTACTTTATATAGGCTGTGTATTTATCATATCGTTCCTGCTTTTACTATATGTTAGTGTTATTTTAGGTTTTATGTGTTATTTGGTATGATTTGGTAGGTTATTTTGCAGGTCTGGGAACGCTCAAAAATTTTTCCCATATAAATTAATGGTAATTGTTTCTTCACTTTACGCCATTTCGGCTTATGAAAGGTTTCATAGGAACGCTCTACTTTCAGATAGTGGGGGAAACCAGTAATCTTCTAGATCTCTAACATTACCTAGCTCTCTGAACCTTTTGTAAGCTTTTCTTTTCTTCTTGACTAGATTTATTACAGCCTTTGTACACCACGGTTCCTGTACCCTACCATAACTTCCCTGTCTCATTGGAACGTACCTATGCAGAACTCCACACAAATATTCCCTGAACATTCACCACAATTCTTCTGTACTTTTCTCTGAGAACATCTGTTCCCAATTTAAGCTTCCAATTTCCTGCCTGATAGCCTCATAATTCCCCTTACTCCAATTAAACACTTTTGCTCGATGATATTAGTCCATGGCATAACAAAGGTTGGGAACCCTTGCTGTAGAGTCTAGGAAGGCTCCCTGGGCACTTCCTGCGTTTCGTGGGCCCTGAGTTACATTTCTATGGGTCTGGGGCAAGGCTATAGTGTAACAGGGGCTGAGAATTTTTTCTCAGTCTAGTGTTTTGATTTATAAGGTCTGGGGTACAGACTAGGATACTAAATTAGTGCAGTGTATGGTGAATAGTTTTATAGGTCAGCACATTTAGGAGCCATTGAGAGAACAAGTTATTTAAGAGCTCGCAGTGGGAAAGAGTTAATGGGTAATCTGGTACATGAGGAGCCTTTAGGAAACAATGGTCATGATATTGCAGAATGTTACGTTAAAATTGAAAGTGATTTTTGTTCAGTTTGGAACCAGGGGCTGGGATCTGAATAAAACTACAAACACACCGAGCACAAACTTGCCGTGGTAGATCAGGAAGCTTGTTCAAAAGGGCATGACAGACAGCCAGAAACTGCTAATATTTATAGAATTAATAGTTTACAAGGAGTTTGCATCCCTATTTTTAAAGATGTAAAGAAGGCAGGAAGAGCAGAACAGCTGTGATTACAAGGAGAAGTTAAAGATAGCATCGGATCAAAGGAAACGCCTTGTAACATTGCCATAAAACGTAGTAACCTGGGAACTGAGAGGATTATAGCACTGAGCAGAGGACAGGGCATTGATAAGGAGAGGGGTAGTTGAGTATAAAACAGGTCAGTCAGCAACATAAAAACAGCTAGTAAATGCTTTTATAGATAAGTGAAAAGAAAAAGATTAACTAAAGTTGAGTGTTAATGTTTTCAGATGGAGAAGGAAGAAATTATATTGAGAAGTAAGGGAATGAAAGAAAACGTTGAGAGAAAACATCATGGAAAGAGAGAACTGCAGATCCAGAGAGAAGCACAAAGTAATTGGCATTATTTTTAAAAACAGAGGATTGGTCCCAGATGAATTAATGAGACTGCTGGACAAAAAATGCGTCCTCAAGTATGGAGATGGTTGATTTCTCCCAAAATTCCAAAGCTTTTAGAATGGTTTCTGCAGGTTGGGAGATGTTTAAGTAGAGGGGAAGAAAAGCAGGGATTTAAAGGCTAATTAGTCTGACATCAGAGGAGGGAAAATGCTGGAATCTTTAAGAATCGGTAGAAGGGCAGATGGAAAATAATGATAGAATTAGGCAGAATTGACCTGTATTTGTGAAGCTCTGTCAAAATGAGTTGTAAGTAGCAGAGGAGGAATCAGTGGATATGTGGTCTGCTTGGACTTTAGGAAGGTGTTCGATGAAGTACCACACGATAAGTCATTAGCCTAAATTAGAGCGCATGGACTGGAGATTTGTTGACAGACAAAGCTGGGACTTGCACAGCGGTTATCAATGGGGTCGGCAGTGATGATTCTGAGCTCAATTTGTTTACTATTTGTGTCGACGATTTGGAAGAGGTGATCGACTGTGAAGTTGCCGTGCAAGTTGATAGGGTGGTTAAGAAGGCATGTGGTGTGTTGGGGGATTGACCTCAAGAACCATGAGCCAGTGCTGCAGCTTGGTAAAACTCTGGTCAGATCACACTTGGAGTATTATCATCAGTCTCCTCATTACAAGAAGGATGTGGGAGCTTGAAAGAGGGTAGAGAGAAGTTTTTTTTTAGGTACAGTATGGAATAGGCCCTTTCAATCCTTCGAGCCATGCCACCAGCATCCCACCAATTTAACCCTAGCCTAACCACGAGACAATTTACAATGGCCAGTTAACCTACCAACTGGTACATCTTTGGACTGTGGCAAGAAACCAGAGCACCTAGAGAAAACCCACACAGTCATGAGGAGAATGTACAAACTCCTTACAGGCAGTGTCAGGAATTGAACCTGGGTGTTCTGTACTATAAGGGGTTGTGCTAACCTCTGTGCTGCTGCTGGATTAGTGAGCAAGTCTTATGAGGAAAGGTTGAGCAAGCCAAGACTTTCCTCTTTGGAGCAAAGGAGGATGAAAAGTGACTTGATATAGTTGTATAAGGTTATGAGAGGCATGGAGGATAGCCAGTGTCTTTTTCCCAGGGCGGCAATGGCTAGTAGCCCAGGATCTCAGCTGAAGATGAATGGAGGAAGGCTTAGGGAAGATAATAGAGGTTTTTTTACACATTGCAAACTGTGTAACACATTGCAGGGCCATGGTTGAGGCTGAAACATTAAGGACACTTTAGGGGCATGGATGTAAGAAAAATGGAGAGTTATGGACTGTGTAGGAGACAGGGGTTAGATGGATCTTGGAGTAGTTTAAAAAGGATAGCACACATTATGGGCCGAAGGGCTCGTTCACTGCTGTATTGCTGTATGTGTATATCCAAGTTTGTGGGTGGTACAAAGCCTGGTTGGCAGTGTGGGCTGCAAAGGGGCTTCAGGTGGGTATAGGCAGGTGAAGTGAATGAGTGAAGATGTGGTAGATGGAATATCAATGGAGAAATTTAAAGATTAGCTTTATTTGTTATACATACAATTAAACGTACAGTGAAATGCATCGTTTGTGTCAATCCAGTCAGTGAGGATTATGCAGAGCAGCCGGAAAGTGTTGCCATTGCTCTGATGCCAACAGAGCATGCCCACAACTCACTGACCATAACTCTGCGTCTTTGGAGTGTGGAAGGAAACTCTCACAGTCACGGGGAGAACATATAAACTCCTTACAGACCGTTCCGGAAATCGAACCCCTATCGTTGATAGCTGCTGCTATAAAGCGATGCACTAACCACTAACCTACCATGCCGCTCTGACATGAGGGCACATTTATTTTAGTCGGAAGAATGGTGGAATGTGTTTAAATGGCGTGGGGGTGTTTGAAACGTGCCAGATGTCAACAGGCAAGCAGTGTATTGTCTTTTACTGCAAGAGGATTTGGGTACGGAGAAGAGACATCTTGCTCCAACTATATGGGGACAGTATCGCCACCTACAGAAGCTTACACTTCCCATAGAACACACAGCTGAAGCTCACCATGTGGAGATGAAGCATATTAAACCTGTATTCTTCTCAGTTTGGAAGTGTAAGGTGTGATCTTATTGAAAAAATATACAAATTTCTTGCAGACATGGCATTGTAGATATAAGGGTCATGTCTCTCCCACTGGGGCCAGGAGTCTGTCCCAAAATGGAATGAAATGTTTCCCAGAGTCAAAATTGTAAACCACTACCACACAGAAATGGGCCTTCTGGCCCATCTAGTCTGTGCCAGCCTGGTCTTCCGTCTAGTTTGAGTTATGAAGAGAAACTGGGTTTGTTTGAGGAGATAAGTAGAGTAGGGCATCAGTAAGACAAGGAATTGATCGTGAACTTTAGGAAGGAGAAATCAGGGGACTTTCATGACCTTCTTTGTTTGGCTCTGTTCCACCATGGGGAATTTCACTAGCCATTGACAGGAAGATATGGGAAAATGTATTGACAGATTTGTGTGACTCTTAAAAGAAAGATTGCCCTGTTTTACTGATGATCTTGCAGACAGATTCTGCTCGCGATATTTTTAGGCCCTGGTGCACATTTGTACCTTCAATTGTGCTAAATGCTTTGAAGGTGTTGGCACGTGCTTGATGAAAGCCTGCAGAACAATGCAGACTTGCATCAGGCAATGTGCAACACTCGCTGAAACCCCCGCTTAAATGGATATCAGTAAATGCCATCTGCAGCAGAAATTGTCACCCTTGTTACACAAGTGATTATCTAATATGTGCACAAAATTTCAAAAACTGTAGATATTGAAAAATATTTTGACTGCCAGATAAGTTCCAAAGCTCAGGATTGTAAGAGACTACAGAGGGCTGTAGACTCACCTGGCCCCATCACAGGCACAACCTTCCCCAACGTCGAGGACATCCTCAAAAGGTGAGGGCTCTGGGAGGCAGCATCCGTCATTAAGGACACTCTCCGTCCAGGACATGCCCTTTTCTCATTATTACCATCAGGGGAGAAGATTCAGGAGCCTGAAGACCCACATTTCATGTTTTAGGAACAGCTTCTTTCCCTCCACCATCAGATTTCTGAATGATCCATTAACACTACCTTGTTATTCCTTTTACTTTGCATTTTATTTACTATTTCGTAACTTGTGGCTTGCATTGTTCTCTGTGCAAAACTACTTATTTTATGACGTGTGTCCATGATAATGATAAACCTGGTTCTGAAGACTTAAAACAGTAGGCCAGGCAGCATCTGTGGAGAGAGAAGCAGTTAGTGTTTTGTCAAGTTATTTTCTGGTTAATCCAGTGAGTTTTCCAGTGTTCCGGTGATTTTCCTGAGGTGATTTTTTTTTTGCCCTTATGAAAGCATTTTATATAGTTTTGAATTATGAATTAATTGCAAAGTCAGTTCAGAAGTGTGGATCCATAACTGGTATTTAAGATTGGCAGACACATTCCATGAGAGAGGAATGTAAAGGGAAGGGAGAAACAGATGTACCATGTAATTTCAGTGGGCTGCATTGACAGTGGGAGCTGATGACCGACAGAGTAATATATACAAGAGCAATAGGTTCTGCCTGCTCCAAATGTGAAACTCTGCCATGTTTATCTGCTTCATAACCGTGCACCCAAAGATTTCATGTATACATACAACTGTTTAGATCATTAAATTGGCCTTTAATTTTGCTTTAATGCGATGACTAAAGGTGCAACTTTCCAGTTTGTTTCAGTGTGAGCGAGCACGTTTCCACGTCCCAGGATTGTTCTGCATTTCTGTGGCTGAGACGCCAAAATCAAAGAACAAGAGTTGGTATGGGTGGAATTTTATGTGCGGAGGAACGTACAACAGTACAACACAGCAACGGGCCCTTCAGCCCACAATATTATGCCGAGCTAGTTTAATCAGTAAGGAAGTGCTCGACAAAACTAATCCCAGTGCCTACACAATGTCCATATCCCTTCTTTTCCTGCACATTCATGTGCTTCTCCAAGAGCTCCAGCATATTTGCCTCCCACCACCACTACCCCAAGCAGCACATTCCAAGTACCTCCATTTCTCTGTGTATTTTAGAGGAAAAAAATAACCTCGCTCCTCAATCTCCTTTGAACTTACCCCCTCACACCTCGCACACATGCCCGCTGGTATAAGACATTTGGAAGCAGTGAGATAAAACAGACCCTGGCACTTAACTCCAGCAGTTTACAAAGCCTGACCAAGACAAACTCACTAAATAGTCAGTATGAATTTACAAACCCTGCCAAACTCACTAAATAGTCAGTGTGAAGAAGCATTGCACAAAATAGAGTAGGCTCTTCCAAAAGACTCCAAGTGGATGAGTCATCTCTTTTTTTTCCCACTCTGGGGCCAACCAAATGTCCCACAGGGAAGTCTGGCTCTGCAAATGTCTACATGGACTTTAACAAGGTCTTACAAGAGAGTTTGTCAAGAAGGTTCAGTCTCTTGGTATTCAAGACAAAATAGTAAATTGGATTGGATATTGGCTTTTTAGAAGAAGCCAGGGGGTGGTAGTATATGGTTGGAGGCCTTTGACTAGTGCAATGCCACAGGGATCGGTGCTGGGTCCGTAGTTGTTTGTCATCTATATCAATGATCTGGATGATGATGTGGTTAACTGTCAGCAAATTTGTAAACGACACCAAGACTGGGGCTTAGTGGACAGCGAGGAAGGTTATCAAAGTTTACAGCGGGATTTGCACCAGCTGGAAAAATGGGCTGAAAAATGGCAGATGGAATTTAAAGCAGACAGGTGTGAGGTGTTCACTTTGGGAGGTCAAACCAGGATAGTACTTGTGCGGTGAGCAGTAGAGCACTGAGGAGTTCAGCAGAGCAGAGGGGTCTGGGAGTACAAATCGATGGTGTTGCAAAGAAAGCTTTTGGCACATTGGCCTCCATAAATCAAAGTATGGAGTACAGGAGTTAGATTGTTCTGTTGAAATTGTATAAGATATTGGCCTAATTTGGAGTATTGTATCCTGTTTTGGTCAATGACCTGCAGGAAATATCTATAAGAATAAAGGAGTGCAGAGAAAATTTACAATGATGTTGCCAGGACTGGAGGACATGTATAGGGGAAGGTTGAATAGGTTAGGATTTTATTCTCTGTAACGTAAGACGATGATTGGAGATTTGATAGAGGGGTACTGCATTAAGTGGTATAGATAAAGTAAATGCAAGCAGGTTTTTTTCCACTGAGATTGGGTGAGACTAGAACTAGAGGATATAGGTTAAGGGTGAAAGGTGAAATGTTTAAGGGGAACATGAGGGGGAATACCTTCACTCAGAAGGCGGTGCCAGTTGCCAGCAGAAATGGTGGATACAGGTTCAATTTCAACATTTAAAAGGAATTTGAATAGGTATATAGATGAGGGGGGTACAGAAAGCTTTGGTGTAGGTGCAGGTCAATGGGACTAAGCAGAATAATAGTTCAGCATGGACTAGATGGGCCAAAGGGCCTGTTTCTGTGCTGTGGTATTCTATGACTGTAAAAATCCAGAGGTTCACAATGGCAATGCAAGTGACAACCTCATCTTCCACTGTAGGTGCCCTGCGCTTCCTCTGTCTGCTTATGTATGGCTTGTATCAGAATCAGGTTTAAAATTATGTCATGAAATTTGTCACAGCAGCAGTACAGTAGAATAAATAACAATTAAAAAACCTATAAATTTCATGTATGTAGTGCAGAAAGAGAGTCAAAACTAGTGAGGTATTGTTCATGGGTTGGTTCATTGTCTGTACAGAAATCTAATGGCAGAGGGGAAGAAGCTGTTCCTGAAACATTGAGTGTGTGTCTTCAGACCCGTGTTCCTCCTCCCTGCTGGTAGTATTAAGAAGAGGACATGTCTTGTGTGATGGGGATCGTTAATGATGCCTCTTGAGACATTGCCCTTTGAAGATGTCCTTGATGCTGAGGAGACTAGTGCCCACGACAGGGCTGGCTGAGCTTGCAACGTTCTGTAGCTTTTTCCGTTCCTGTGCAGTGGCTGCTCCATACCAGATGGTGATGAAACCAGTCGGGGTATTCTCCACGGTACGGCTGTAGAAATTTACTGGAGTCTTTGGTGACATTCCAAATCACTTCAAGCTCCAAATGAAGTGTATTCACTGATGTGCCTTCTTTGTAATCAATATGTTGGGCCCAAGATAGATCTTCAGAGATCTTCACACCCAGGAACTTGAAACTGCTCTCCCTGTCCATTGCTGATGCCTTGATGAGGTTTTAGTCCAAGTTGCTGGAGCTATAAGTTCTACTGGGTACACTATCGTGTTCCACTGAGGCTTGAATCATGGAATTAATTTTGGGTGGGATTACTTTGAGAGAATGCCATCTAGTGACATGTTCAAGACCCTCAGCGAGAGAGCACATTGGCCGTACTGTGAGCCCCAGTTGTCTCATTGGTTGTGAGGTTCAGGGAGTTGTTTGTCCGGAATGAAATAAGCTAGCAAAAGCTTCATTACCAAGGGGAAGATGAGTATTTGCCTCATGATTGTAAGCTGAGGGTTTTGATTCCCAGCCAACCAGCAACTCAAATCATTGTAGAACAACCGAATCCACGCACACTGACCGTGTCATGTCCACAAAACCATACAGCACTGTGCTGGTACCCAGACAAAACCCAAAACCCATCTCAAGGATTGTCCAGGTCTTTCTTCTCAGGATTTCAGAGTGTTTATTGATATGCTGCTCCAAGTTCTTCAACTGTCATAAAAGGGAAAATACTTTTCTCATTCGCCAATGAGGAAAGGTTGTCGTCAGTGTGGGACAGTGTTGTACCTCCTCACAGAAGAAACGCAAGCAGAGTCACACCCTCCCTCAGGGCTGTGCTGGGAAGAGAGGAGTCCTTCATCTATTTCCCAGGGTACACACAAAGATGGTCCAGCAATTCTTCCTTATCCTGAACAACATTCATCCCTCTGCCAATACCTCTACACCAGGTGTAAAGGATTAACAGACCCAGTGTGAACATGGCTGAATTAGAATCAGGTTTACTGTCATTGACATATGTGGTGGATTCCTGTTAACTGGGACACATCGGGACCAGTACATTTTGGCCCAATTAAGTGGCTGTCCCAATCAGTCGAAGTTTCCAGGAAATACAGTCAGACCCTGCTTAATGCTGAGGATGCGTTCCTTGGAGGTTTGGAAATTAGAACTATGCAGGGTCATTATAACATTACCTAAATGAGCAACACATCACAGCAGCAGTGGAGGGAAGCGAGTGATGGTTACACTTAGAGGAGGGACCAGGCTGAGGGTCCTCCTCTAAATTTGGCTTCTTCAAGTAGGCATCGAGATTTGACTGTCTTTTCTTAAATTTCCTCTCATGAAGTAGTTCTCAGTAGCAGGAAATCATGTCGAGAACACCTCGCTTTGCCTTATAGTTTGCTCCCAGTCAGGGTCATTATCGATGAACTGGTCCATGATTTGTGTGATCATGGTGATGCTAAAGCTGAGGAATTTTGTGCTGAGGTTTCTTGCTGGTGTTTCCTCTTCTCCATCCGTGTCCTTGGATTCACCCAGGATGTGTGGCTCTGCCAATTCTCAAAGCTCTTCATTATTAGGCTCTCACCAAGAGAATGCAGTAACTCTTCAACAACGTCATCACTAACGTCCTCTAATCCTGCTTCAGTGGTCAATTAATCAAGCTTTTGCATGACTGGTTCTAGCTGAAATCCTAGAAATTTCACATCCATGCTAATGCTTTTCCTACCCTCACTGGAAGTTGCAGGCTGTTTTCCAGACATTATGGGTTTTTTAAAAAAGTGGAATAAGTTGGTAAGGGAGCAAGAACGTTTATACAGGCGGGGGAGGCAGAGCGTGAACTAATACATGATTGGCTGTGAGTGACTCACAGCACATGTAAAGCACTCTGATTGGCGGATTGAATGTTTACTGTAATGGCGGCCTCTCAAAGTTTTAGGTGTTTAGAATGAATTTTTCTCGTTTTAAAAAATGTAATAAAAGATTGAATAGCTGCATTGTAACAAATCTGAGTGTATTTGAAAAGGTATAAAAAAGACAAACTACTGTGTAATTGAGTAAACAGTTACGTATTTAAATTAAATACAGAACAAATTAGAACACTACCATTATTATTAAATATCTATAAAGCTGTATTAGATCTTCATAGTTATTGATGGAGGAATTCATCTACGTAGCATTCTTTTGACTGTAATTAAACAAAATCAGTGCAGACACCTAGTGCAGGTAATGGACTGCCTTCATACAAAGCTGTTGCATCCTCCAAATCTTAATTTTCTTTTATTGTAATATTTAAGTTGATACCTTCAAATTCTTTGTAGTTTCTAACTTGTTGAAGTAGTGAAATTATTTCACTGTCACTCCCAGCCATTTCTGGCATCTCCAAGCCAGAACACTGTTTAAAAACTATTAGCTCGAAGCACGGTGCTGTGTCCAATGGCCATGCAAGTGCACGTGACTGACACTACTTAGAAATTGTTCAAAACAGTCTCCTGCCCCTAATTAAGCAGCATGGTGTCCCAAATAAGTGAAGGCTATTTTCTTGTTTAGTTTTGGTTCTTTGAGAATTGTCTCAAATAAGTGGCTGCGCAACTGACTAATGGGCCAGTTAACCAGAATCCGCTGTATTGTGAAATTTGTTTTGTGGCGGCAGTACAGCAGGCATGAAAAAATAACTACAGTTCAAAAAAGAATTAAAATAATTCATGCAAAAGATGAATAGTGTTTATGAGCCAGTGGCTGAGGCTGGTCAGTGTTACTGTTCTGTTGTGTTTATACAGGAGTCACACAGAATTATTGCTATTTATTTGTATCTGCATTTGCACAGTTTTCAGTTACCGTTCTATAGATTTGCCAAGTGTGCCCACAGAAAATGAATCTCAGGGTTGTATGTAGTGACACATATGTACTCTGATAATAACTTCCACTTTGAACTTTGAAGTGTTCCCTCCTATAAGCTGATCCTGTGTCACTTATTAATTCTTGGAATTAATGCGAGGAATCACATCAGATTGATTATCAGTGACGTGTGTTTTGCATAAAAACTGCAAGTTACAAACAGTGGAAAAGATGAATACTGAGTGAGTTCAGATACAGTAGAGACATTTAAGAAACTCTTAGTCACATGGATGATAGAAAAACAGAGGGCTATTGAGGAGAGCAGGATCTTAGAGTAGGTTAAAAGGTCAGTACAACATCGTAGGCCGAACATTCTGTACTGTGCTGTAACATTCCAGTGGCTTTTCCTTTTTATTAAAAATCTGCAGTTTTAAAACCATTTGGCAGGCTGTTTGCATTTCCTTCTCCCTGCTCAACACATTTTTGCAGGCCTGCTGCCTAATTCGGGCCAGAGCTGAAAGATCTGTTTCCCATTCACTGTCTGGCAACAAGTGTGCATTTACACCCAGACATGGCTAAAAGCTGACTTTATCCAAAAATAACAAAGTCGCCTCACATTGTACTGGGTTAGAGCAGCATGTAGCGCAGACAGACACCAACAAGCCAGGGTCACAGCACCACTTCCTGGCACATTTCCCTTGTTAATCTGTTCAGTGATGTGCAGGACTTGAGGAATCAGACAGGCTTGGGTGGGGTGGGTGTTACACAGGGTAAGGGTGAAGAAGCAAAGGAAACTAAATCCCCATGTGAGGATGGGTGGAGATCTGGGCTAAACAAATGAGGCAGCCAATTGCAAATTTAATCCTGAGGAAACTGGCCATAAATGACAAAGCACATCATGTGTACAGCTGGCAGGGAGCACGGAGGAAAATTGCACCAAATTAAGTGACTTTGCTGTGCGGTTGTATTTGGGGCCTGATGGGGTTACTCTGTGGAAGCCTGGCCAGTTGCCATGTAGGGATTCGCTCACTCCTTGGCATCTTTTTTTTAATTAAATGTTATTAAATTATTTAGAACTTTTTGAACTATGAACAGGTCCAAAACGAGATACAGCAGAGCTTGGGTGATGTGAATCCAAGGGTCTCGAAAAGAAACCTCAACTGTTTATTTACGTCCATAGTCACTGCCTGACCTGCTGAGTCCTTCAGCATTTTTTGTGTGTTGGTTCGAGTCTCTCCTCGGCCCCCTTCACTCCAGGGAAAACAATCCCAACCTGTCTAATTTTTTGACACAAGCCCTCCAGTACTAGTGCCGTATTAGTGAATCTTTCATTGTGAAATTCAACTGTTTAATTGCTTCCATGGCTGCTGTATGTCCCAACTCCTAAATACTGATTCATGAGCAAGCAAATTCTGATGGACCGCCTGTCCAATTGCGTTCCTAGTCAAAATACCGCTCTAAGGAGCATATCTATGGTTACCCAAGGCCCCTATTGCTGGCTCTATAATCCGAGCGGCAAATTCACTAAAACTGGGTGGATAGGGAATGACGCGAATTGTTACAGTTCTTAAACCCCTTACAAAAGAAATAGCCTTTCCATTCCTAATTTCAGTCCTCTGAGGGGTTATCATAACCAGCTCCACTTGCTTGCGTCAAACAGACCTAAAATCCTTAGTTGCCTATTCATCAGTAAGTCATATGGGTCTTGTAGCAGCAGTTGTCCCTATTCAAACACCATGAAGTTTTGCAGGCACAACTACCTTAATAATTGCCCATGGTCTCATTTCATCTACCCTCTTCTGCTTAGCCAACACCAACTACGAGCGAATACACAGCCGCACATGCTTTCTTACTCAGGGTATACAAATTGTTCTTCCATTAATAGCAACTTCATGATTCCTGACCAACTTAGCAAACCTAACCCTACCTCCATCCCCTAATCTTGGTGACTGATGTTTACCATTGTCCAAGTTATTTCCAAAACCAACCTACTGACAGTACCAAATGTACTAAAGATGTGACCATACTCCATGTTTTAGATGCACAGCAGTGAAACAGTGACTATTCTGCTTGCACACAATTGCTACTTTAGTCCAAATTTTCCTGAGCAGAGATTGGGCTGGGTAAGGCATAATCAGCATTACTATTTAGCCTGCTTGTGTGTGTTTAAGGAAACAAAAACAATGGCTAAAATTGTGGGGGACAAACATAAGTAATATTAGCAGAGTCTGACATGTGGTAGTATCATTGACTACATCTTTTTTACCTCATACTTTGTTTGTTTCTGTTTTTGCACTACCTACTTAATTTAACTATTTGATATACATATACTTGCTGTAATTCAGCGTTTTCTGTATTATCATGTGTTGCAATGTACAACCGCTGCAAAGTTAACAAATTTCACAACAGACTGTGAAATTAACAAATAGCAAAAATTTGCCTTGTAACCCCAAACAGGATGGGACTAATGTACTTGGATTGTTACTAATCTTTTTGAATTTGTCACTTTGAGTGTGGGGGGGGGGGGGAAGGCGAGGTTGTGAGTGGGACTGCGAAGTTTGCCAACCTTCTTGTGTATTCATTCACAGCCCTACCGAGATTTTTGCAGGGTTTTTTTTATTATTTCAGATAAGGAGCATCTGGGATTGAAGCCATTAATTACTTGCATGCACTGAGGTAATTCTGAAAGTAGGCAGCGTGAGGTGGTAGATGGGGACTGAATTTAATTGCACAGTCTGTGGGACAGAGGATAATAAATTGCTGCTTTCTGACTACACACAAGTCGTTGGCCTCCCCTTCAGCCTGCCTGACTGTAGTAAGCTTCCCTTTCCTTGTCAGAGAGGGAGCTGTGAGTGTGATGGATAGACTAGCAATGGCTATGTTTTTCCCCTCCGGGGATTATCCATGTGAAGTGGAGTCAAAAGTTTTCCTCTCTGGCAAGGGGCAGGGGGCCAAATGATCAGCCCCCGCAGGCTGGATCAGCCAAGCCAGAGGTTGTCTAATTCGATGCCTGCCCTTGAGAAAGATGAGTGCAGTCGGTAGGGGGAGCCCTGGGTGAAGAAACAGAGGCTGTGTGCAAACGTACCAGCGGTCCAACTCTGAACTCTCCCGTCATGCAGTCACACTGACAAATTACACCCTAGCATCCTTGGTAATTTTGTCCTCGTTCTTGCATTTTTAAACTTCATTTCTGAAATGCTAATTACTATTCTATGCCCTTCCCTTCTCCCCCCCCCCCACCTGTTTCTAGAAGGAGCTAAGCTTGGTCGGGCACCCTTCCCCTATGTCTGATTTATGTACTCTGTCCAAAACAAATGCTGTTCATCCCCGCAAACATTGCAGCCACGTGCAGGGTCACTGAGTGCACTCACAAAGGAAAGACGGCTGATCTACCGGGCCCCGCCGTCCCGGCCTACCCGGCCCCGCCATTCCGACCTACCCGGCCCCGCTGTTCCTCGACAGGCAGAGCAGCTGATGCAAAGTCCGTGTGGAAAAAGCAGGAGCAAAGCTTCAGATGCTAGAACACGCACCTGTCCTCACCAGGGGGAAAGGGTGAACTGCTCCCAAGTTCCCAGGTGTCAACATCTCAAAGGATCTATCCTAGGCCCAGCATATTGATGCAATCATGAAGAAGGCACACCAGTGGCTATACTTAGTTAGGAGTTTTGGAGATTTGGTATGTCACTAAAGACTCTTACAAATTTCTGCAGATAGATACCATGGAGAGCCTTCTTGAATCACTGCTTGGTATGGAGGTTCCAATGCACAAGATCACAAGAGACTGGTGAGTGTTGTAGACTTAGCCAGCTCCATCACGCAAGCCTCCCTACTATCGAGGCATTTTCAAAAGGTGGTGACTCAAAAAGGCAGCATCCATCTCTAATGATTCTTGCTATCTGGGACATGCCCTCATCTCATTCCTACAATCAGGGAGGAGGTACAGGAGCCTGAAGACCTAAAGTTGAACAGCCTTTTTCCCCTCCATCAGATTTCCGAACAGTCCAAGAATACTGATTTGTTATTTCTTTATTTGCACTACTTATTTTGTAGTTCTCTCCACACCGTATCGCTGTCACTACACGACGAGGTTCATGGCATACAAGTCAGATAATGAATCTTGTTCTGAGCACAAAATGCTAGAGAAATTTAGCAGGTCAGAGAGCATCAGTGCAGTGTTCCAGGCTAATGATCTTCAGAACTGGAAAAGGTTAAAATGAAACCCTTCTAAGTGGTGGAGAAGGGGGCAAGAGGGAGATAACAGTGTTGATGTCTGTGATAGTCTGAGAGAGGCTGACTGGCACGGTGGAGGTGTTAAAGGTTGTATCATTAATAACCCTCAATCAGCCAAGGCTGTTACTTGAGTCTGTGGTTCTGCATGAAAGCCGCGCTCTTAGAATCTAAACAATCCAGTCTGCTAAACAACACACACAAGATGCTGGAGGAACTCAGCAGGTCAGGCAGCATCTATGGAGATGAATGAACAGTTGACGTTTAGGGCCAAGACCATTCAGGTGCAGTTACTCTCGGATGGGATTTGAGATGGAGCCTCAAAGCATTTCGACCTAAAAGATCTCAAAAGGCAAGTATGGCAGCTCTTCAGGACACCTGGGTCAAACTTTACCAATTGTAGAAAGGTCCCCAGGTCATTCTGCCCTGTCAGTCCAAGGGTTTGGCAGGCATTATTGATTGCGTTTCCCACATTACAACAGGAAACTTCAAAATTTCAAAGAACCTGGTTGGTTTGAAGTGGCACTAACGGAGTGGTTAAATTACTGGGCTAGCAATCTGGAAAACAACCAATCGAGAGATCTAAGATAAAATTTCAAAAGTCAAAGTAAATGTATTATCCACGTACGTACTGTATATGTCACCTTATACAACACTGAGTTTTATTTTCTGCAGGCATTCACAGTACCACAAAGAAATGCAATGCAATTAATGGAAAAGCTACACACACACAATGACTAACAAACATTCACTGTACAAAAGAAAATCATCATGGCAGCTATGGAATATGTATGATTTAAAAAAAGACTAGCCTCTACTGGTGACTGAAACTAATGTACAATAGTTATTATTGTCACGTGTACTGGAGTACATTGAAAAACTGTTCTGCAACCAGATCATTTCACCATATCAGGTCATCAAGATAAAACAATTACAGAATGCAAAATATACAGTGGAACAGTTACAGAGAGTGCAGGCAGACAATAAGGGTGCAAGATCACAACAAGGTAGATTGTGAAGACGAAGGTCTGTTTGGTAGTCTTCTAATGGCGGGATAGAAGCTGTTCTTGAGTCTGGTGGTACATGTTTTCAGGCTTTCATATCGCCTACCTGACGGGAGGAGGGGGAGGGGAGAGATTAGAGAATGTCTTCGGTGGGGTGGGGTCTTTGATTATGTCTGCTTGACTAAAGCAGTGAGAAGTGTAGGGGAGGCTGTCATAAACTGCTTCTGGTTCACAGATGTTCTTCAGTGGAGGTGATTTCCCACCCTTGCTCTGCCGGCCTGTTCCTTAGCCCTGCTGTAGTCTGCCAGACTTTTAGCTGCCCTCTCTTGTAATCTACTTGCTGTTTTACTGGAGGGATTTCAAAAATCTAATTCTGTACCTCAGTATTTTACCTCAATGTCTTAAATTATTTAATTTCTACTAGCAAAGTCAAGTCAGGTGACAAGAAGTCAGGTGACCATATGTTAGAAACATGGGTTATGACCTTGTGCAGCTGGATCCTGGACTTCCTGTCGGATCGCCAGCAGATTGTAAGGACGGGCACCCTCACCTCTGCCCCTCTGATCCTCAACACAGGGCTCCTGGAGGGCTGTGTCCTGAGCCCCTCCTCTACTCCCTATACACTCATGACTCTGTTGCCACGCACAGCTCCAATCTGCTGATCAAGTTGGCAGTTGGCACGACACTGATATTTCCAAGAATGATGAAACAGCCTACGGAGGAAAAGTCAATGCTCTGACACAGTGGTGCCAAGGAAACAACCTCTCCCTCAGTGTCAAAGAACCCTCTGTGTCAGTAGAACAGAGGAATCTAGGAATAATGGTGCATAGTTCCCTGAAGGTGGAATCTCATGTGGATAGGGTGATGAAGAAAGCTTTTGGTATGCTGGCCTTTATAAATCAGAGCATTGAGTATAGGAGTTGGGATGTAATGTTGAAATTGTACAAGGCATTGGTGAGGCCAGATTTGGAGTATTGTGTACAGTTTTGGTCACCGAATTATAGGAAAGATGTCAACAAAATAGAGAGAATACAGAAAAGGTTTACTAAAATGTTACCTGGGTTTCATCACCTAAGTTACAGAGAAATGTTGAACAAGTTGGGTCTTTATTTGGAATGTGGAAGGTTGAGGGCGGACTTGATAGAGGTATTTAAAATTATGAGAGGGATAGATAGAGTTGATGTGGATAGGCTTTTTCCATTGAGAGTGGGGGAGATTCAAACAAGAGGACATGAGTTGAGAGTTAAAGGGCAAAAGTTTTAGGGGTAACATGAGGGGGAACTTCTTTACTCAGAGAGTGGTAGCTGTGTAGATCGAGCTTCCAGCAGAAGTGGTTGAAGCAGGTTCGATGTTGTCGTTTAAAGTTAAACTGGACAGCTATATGGACAGGAAAGGAATGGAGGGTTATGGGCTGAGTGCAGGTCAGTGGGACTAGGTGAGAGTAAGAGTTCAGCATGGACTAGGAGAGCCGAGATGGCCTATTTTCGTGCTGTAATTGGTCATATGGTTATATAGTCAAAAAAAATGAAGGAGTTGATCGTGGATTACAGGAGGAACAGAGACAGGCTAGCCCCTATTGACATTAATGGGACTGTAGTTGAGAGGGTGAATAGTTTAAAGTTCCTCAGTATACACATTCCTGAAGATCTCACCTGGACTGTACATACTGGCTGTGTGGTGAAGAAAGCACAACAGTACCTCTTTCAGCTCAGACCGCTGAAGAAGTTCGGCATGAGTCCTCAAATCCTCAGGACTTTCTACAGGGGCACCATTGAGAGCACCCCGACTGGTATGGGAACTGTACTAACCTCAGTTGCAGAGAGTGGTGCAGACAGCCCAGCGCATCTGTGGATGTAAACTTCCCTCTATTCAAAATATTTACAGCTAGTAAGTGCTTAAAAAGGGCCTGGAGGATCATCAGAAACTCCAACCACCCCAGCCACAAACTGTTTCAGCTGCTACTGTCTGACAAATGGTACCCCAGCATTAAAGTCAGGAACAGGCTCGGGACAGCTTGTTTCACCAGGCCATCAGATTGATCAATACACATTCATCTGATTGTGTATCTGACTGTACATACATGTATACAGAACAGTTACGTATACAATCTTAGATTTTGGGCAATTAACTCCCATATTTCACCACTTCATTTCTTACACATAGCGATGGAGACACAACATAAAGATTTTTACTCCCTCATGTTACGAGATGGATGTAAGAAATAAAAAAAAAATTCTAATTCTTAATTTTACCAGAGGAAAAGAGGCTGGAGTTGTTTACCACTTTAGTGCAAAGAAGTTTATTAGGTGTGTCAAAAATTGGTGAAGATGGCGGGGGGGGTGCCAATATTTATAAAAAGATATCCACAAGAAAACATTGTAATAGCTCAATATTTATTCTTGTCCAGTGTGAACTCCTGGCAACCCCAACTCTCTCCCTCATTCTGAGGGTGATAAGTTCCTTTAGGCACTAGGACGTACAAATTTTAATTACCAACAAAGTTAACTTAAGACTACACATAAATTTACATGTGTAGATTTAATGCAGATACAATGTAAAGTTATTACATATTTACATATCCCCATTACTAAAGAAATGGAATATTCTGCCATGTATGGCAGTAAAGGCACCAAGAGTAAACCCAAGGTTTAGGACCCAGCGAACGTCATGGAACCGCCAGGAGTCAATGGCACGAAGCACAATCCCACACTTACAGTTAAGTATAATTATTTTAAAAAATTAAACTAAACTTTGGTGTCAGAACCAATTGCAAGCCAGTTTTCCTGCCCTTCCTGCACAACTTAAAACCTTGGCCTCAAAATATTTAGCAGTCTAGTAAAACATTGTTTAAAATGTATTAAGATGGGTACATGGGTAGGGAGCACTTAAAGAAGGGGTTCCCAACCTTTTCTATGCCATGGATCAGTACCATTAAGCAAGGGCTCCATGGACCCCAGGATAGGACCCCCTGGTTTATAGGGATATGGGCCAAACATAGGTGAATGATACCATTTCAGGTAGGCAACTTGGCCAGTTGATCTGAAGGGCCTGTTTCTGTGCTATATTAATCTAACTTTGGCTCTCAAGCACCTTCATGATAGGTTAGATCATTGATTGAACATGCCTCCAGGAGCCCCTCAGAAAACTGAAGAGATTTAAAGATGGAGTAAGATTGAATAAAGATGACGGAAAGCAGAGGCGGTCAGAAAAGGAAGCTCTGGGTCAGACTGGGTGACTGAGAACTCCACGCTTGACTAAAGGAGAGGAGTCCTCCACATTGGAAGAGGGTGTCAGATTGTCGAATTGTTCACCTGCAAGTGTGTGGTAAGGTGACAAGAAAGAGGAAAAGGTCTCTCGTCCCATGATCCTCTCCCTTTTCCAGCCTTGTATCCCTTTTGCCAATCAACTTTCCAGCTCTTGGCTCCATCCCTCCCCCTCCTGTCTTCTCCTATCATTTCAGATCTCCCCCTCCCCCTCCCACTTTCAAATCTCTTCTTTCAGTTAGTCCTGACGAAGGGTCTCGGCCCGAAACATTGACTGTACTTCTTCCTATAGAGCTGCCTGACCTGCTGCGTTCATCAGCATTTTGTGTGTGTTGCTTGAATTTCCAGCCTCTGCAGATTTCCTCGTGGTATCGTTACAGATCTGTTTGGCAATTGTAAGTGGGCCACGGGGAATCTGGCTGACAATTTGTGAAGTGGGTGAAGGTGCCAAAGGTTTGTTATTAAATTTGCTGATTGTAACACATTGAGGAGGAGGAAATTTGCAAAGGGGGTGCAATGAAGCTATGCTAGAAATCTGGTGTAGCTCACAAAAAGCTGGAGGAACTTGACAGAATCTGTGGAGAGAAATGGGCAGTTGGCATTTTGGGTCAAGTCCCTTCAGGACTGCTGAAGGGTCTTGATGAAGACTCTTAATCCAAAAAAGCTGACTGTCCTTTTTCTCCATTGTTGCCATCTGACCCTCTGAGTTCTTCCAGAGTTTCGTGTCAGCCGGAGGACAGATTCCCTGTGGTTCACTTACACATCACTTCCTGGCAAACAGAAAGGGACCCTTTATGCTTGCTCTTTCTTGCCAGCCAGTCTTTTTGTTGGTACCAATATCTTTACCTCCTACCTCCCAAGTATAACATTACAGGATGCCTTAAAGTGAACAATTCCACAATCTGACATGCTCGAATTATAGAATGTAAATCTGGGTTGAGTGTGGGTGGGAGGGGGTGGGCAAAGAATGATCTGGCAAATGGACTATAGAGTACAAGTTATCCAGTTTGAAAGGGGCAAATGAAGAAGTGTATCGTATAGGGGTTGTAGAGGTCTAAGACCTGGCTGTCCTCATGATTCACAAAGGGCTGGAATGTGACTTGAAGGCACTGGGCCAGGTGCCAGTAAATGGGATTAGTATGAATTGGTCCTCGATGGCCAGTATGGATCTGGTGGGCGGTCAAATCTGTGCCTGTGCTGTATGACTCTACAAGTTGTTAGATGTTTTCAGGGTTAGAGAGGTGAAGGGCTATGGGGGCGAGCAGGTTCGTGGTACTGAATCTGAAAGATCAGCTATGCAATTCTACACTGCCATCACGGAGAGTATCCTCACATCAGCCATTACTGTCTGGTCTGATGCAGCATCCTCTCACAATATACAAAACCTGCAGGAAGCCATTAGGTCAGCAGAAATGGTCATTGCCTGCAGTCTACCAACAGTGAAGGGCTGGTATGTGTCCAGCACAAAGGAACAGGCAGGAAAAAACATTGCAGACTCTAACCACCCTGCAAACTACCTTCTCCAAAAGCTCCTTCTGGAAAGTGCTATAGGGCTATTAAAACAAAAACTTTACACCATCTTAAAAGTTTCTTCTCCAGGCAGTTAATCTGATCTGCATCAGACCAGACAGTAATGGCTGATGTGAAGATACTCTCCATGATGGCAGTGTAGAATTGCATAGCTGATCTTTCAGATTCAGTACCACGATTCTGCTCTCTCCCCATAGCTCTTCAACTCTCTAACCCTGAAAACATCTAACAACTTGTAGAGTCATACAGCACAGGCACAGATCTGACTGCCCACCATGTCCATGCTCCCCCCACCCCCCCCCCAGACTGTCTATTACCTAATTCTGCACTGTAAACACTTTAAACCACTTTTTATATGGCTGTTTGCATTGTAAATTAATGCTGGTATTTATGTCTTTTTGCACATTCTATTCCATATCCATACTATAACCTCTAACTTTATTTTTTATATAATTATTAATTATAACTGCTGGATATTGTTTTTTGGTGCAAGTCATACCAAAGCACCACAGCAAATCCCTAATGCATGTGAACGTATAAGGTGAATAAAGTTAATCTGTGATCAGATGAAATGATAGGTGAGTCTGGAGGGTCTGAGTGGCCTACTCCTAATCTGGTTTTCTGTGAGTATTAATCATACCTCTGAGAACCGTTACTGATTCCCAATGAGGTGCTGCTGCTCTGTCTCTCATGAATCCCGTAACCTGGGGATTATTTTCTGTGGCGGACATTCTGATCACCTGCCGTTGATTGCACACTTCAGAAAGGGCAGCTTGGGAGAACGCTTGCCCGTCCTTATCGAGGGGTCAGCAGTGGAAAGGGTGAGCAGCGGGGTGTCAACGTCTCAGAGGGTCTATCCTGGGCCCGGCCCGACATATTGATGCAATCACGAAGAAGGCATGCCAGAGGCTACACTTAATTAGGAGTTTGAGGAGATGTGGTATGTCACCAAAGACTCTTACAAACTTCTACAGATGTCTGGCGAAGAGCATTCTGACCGGTTGCATCACTGACTGGTATAAAGGCCTAAATGCGCAGGATTGAAAGGGGCTGCAGAGGTTTGTGGAGTCAGCCAGCTCCAGCTTCTTCCCTTCTGCCATCAGATTTCTAAACGGTTCACAAACACTACCTCACTATTCCTCTTTTACTCTATTTATTTACTATTGTAACTATTTACTATTATGTCTTGCACTATACGGCTAACACAAGGCAACACATTTCACAGCTTATGTCAGTGATAAACATGATTCTGATTCCACTGAGGTTTATAACCCCACCCCCACCCCAGTCCCTATCCTTAACTTTTCATTCACCTGCCTGCAGAGTCCATCTTCTCACAGCTTGCCCAAAGTTATGTCTTTCTGTGTTCCTCACCCCCATCTGCCCCTTGTGCACCTCTGTTGCTCGATGTGAAATGCTGGACCTCCCCAACCTCATCCCCTGCCACTCCATCATTTCCCCAGTCTCAGTCCCTCTCTCCGACCATCCCAGCTTTCATTTCCTTTCCTCAATATCCTGAGGAATTTGTGCCCACAAGCTGCCTGTAGACCAAGGAGCAGAATTAGGCCATTCAGCCCATCAAGTCTGCCTCCGTTCAATCATGGCTGATTTATTATCCCTCCAACCCTATTCTCCTGGTTTTTCCACATAACTTTGGTACCCTTACTAATCAAGGACCTATCATCCTCCTCTTTAAATATACCCAATGACTTGGCCTCCACTGTCAGGGGGTATATCTGTGGAATTCCACAGATTTGCCATCCTCTGGTTAAAGAAATGCCTTCTCATCTCTGTCCTAAAGGGACATCCTTGTATTCTGAGGCTGTGCCCTGTTGTCCTAGACCTCCCCACTGTAGGAAACATCCCCTCCACATTTCTCTATCTGGGCCTTTTAATATTTGGCAGGTTTCAATGAGATTCCCCCCCTACCCCACATTCTTCTGAACTCCAGCTAGTGGAGGCCCAGAGCAATTGAATACTCTTCATATGTTAACCATTTCATATCTGGGATTGTTCTCATGAGCTTCCTCTCGACCCTCTCCAATGCCAGGACATTCTACCTTAGCTAGAAGTTGTGTGATCATGCACAAGATTAGTAAATTATCACCTTCCCCTCTCAAAACTGCTGCCCCTTTTCCCAAAGCAAAGTACTAGTTGGTGGAGCACAATCTAGCTGCAAGGGAGTCTGCAGATGCTGGAAATCTTGAACAACACACACAAATTGTTGGAGGAAATCAGCAGCTCAGGCAGCATCTATGGCAGGGAAATAAACAGTTGCTGCTTCAGGCCGAGCATCTTAGTTTTTATAAAATTCCAATGTTAAGCCAGAATAACCATCCCAAAGCAAGAGGGAGGTTCGGGTGTTGGGCCTAAAGTGACTGAAGAAGATGGCCTTGTACTACTTTGTGAGGAGTCCAATCACAAACAAGAGAAAATCTGCAGATGCTGGAAATCCAAGCAACACACACTCACAATGCTGGCGGAAACGCCGACTGCACTCTTCTTCCATAATGCTGCCTGGCCTGCTGAGTTCCTCCAGCATTTTCTGTGTACTACTTTGTGAGGATTGCTTTTGGAGTGTTGACACTTCCATTTGGTTGTTCTTGCTTCCCTCTGAATATCAGCAGTTGAGGCCGGGGATGTGTTACTCTTCTGCTGTGCTTTTAGATGGGAGCCACACGGAAGTGTTCCCTCCTGTAAGTTGGGAGCTGATCCCAGTGTCACTTTAGTAACTAATGCTAGGAATGGGAATCACAATCTGGTTCATCGTCACTGATGTGTCATTGTGACATGCGTTGTTCTGCAGCAGCTGCACAGTGCAATACCTAAAACATTACTATCAGTTACAAATATAATGCAAAGGCCAAATAATGGACAAAGGTTCAGGACCACTCAGAAATCTGATGGCAGAGGGGAAGAAACTGCTCTTAAAACGTCGAGTGTAGGTCCTGTACTTCTTGATGGTAGTAACGTGAAGAGGGCATGTCCTAGTGGTGAGGGTTCTTAAGTGATGGTGCCTGCTACTTGAGATACTGCCTCTGGGAAGTGTCCTCGATGGTGGGGAAGTTTGTGCCTTTCATGGATCGCCTGGGTCCACAACCTCTTTCAATCCTGTGCATCACAGACACCGTACTAGGCAGTGATGTAAACAATCAGAACGCTCTCCACGGAAATCTGCAGGAGTCTTTAGTGACACACCAAGACTGCTTAGTCTGACTCTGTGCCAGTCTTGAAGCGCTCACAACTGGGAGTGACTCAGCATCCCGTTTACACAGCAACTGCAAACTTGTTGGGATTCGTTCAGTGCACACTGGAAAACTTCCTTTCGCTTTTTACCCAAAAGTTCCCACACACAATCAAATGTAATCGCCCTCTGTCTAGCAACCAAGGGTGATGGGAAGTGGTGTGGTAAATTGTAACTATGGCCTAGTCTGGAGTGAACAGGAAGGAGCCAATTTGTGTCTCTGCTGCTGATCCCATGGGCCCATAATTGTGTCAACATCTTGGTCAGGCTCAGGAATCAAAGACTGTGGTGGCAAGGGTAGGTAGAGTTGTAAAGGGAGTTTTTGGCACATTGTCTTCATAAATCAAAGAATTGAATACAGGAGTTGGGGTGGTTATGTTGAAGTTGTATGAGACGCTGTTGAGGCTAAATTTGGAGAATTGTGTGTAGTTCTGGCCACCCCGTCTACAGGAAAGATTGAAAGAGTGCAGAGAAAATTTACAAGGATGTTGCTGGGACTTGAGGGCCCGAGTCATAGGGAAAAGTTTTGCTTGGTGCCATTGACCTGCACTGGACCACATGCCTCCATTCCATGTGCTTGTTTAAATTTCTCTAAATGTTGAAATCAAACTTGTATCCATCCCTTCCACTGGCAGCTTGTTCCACACTCACACCACCCTCTGAGTGAAGATCCCCCCCCATGTCCCCCTTAAACATTTTGCCTTTAACCTATGACCTCTAGTTCCAGTCTCGCCCAACCTCGGCGGAAAATGACCTCTAGAGTTCACCCTACCTACAGGTCAATAACATAATTCTGCTGTGCCATAGGTCTTCACCAAATCTCAGGACAATGAAGGGTGCTCAAGGCTCTGGAACAGGATTCGATTTCACCAAAATTCTGCTTCAGGGACAAGTATACAGCCAACACAACATCAGCCCAAAAGATGGTGCGTGAAGCCTGGCAGAGCACCACAGCACAGAAATAGGCCCTTCAGCCCATCTAGTCAACTCCCAAGAGAGCAGTCCTATCATTCCCATCCCCCCTTTATCCCTGCAATGTATTTGCCTCTCCCACAGGCCCATCAAATCCTCTTTGATTCCCCCTCCCGTTAACTTATAGCCAGTGTTAATTCGCCTACCAGGACATCTTTGGTACATGGGAGAAAACTGGAAAGCCCATGCAATTGCAGAGAGAACATGCAAACGCCACATAGACAGCACCAAAGACCAGGATCGAACCCAGGTCTCTAGAGCTGTAAGGAGGTAGCATCTGCTGCTTACAGTTCCACTCTGTCCATCGCTATCACATTTGCACAAAAGCGAGAAGTTTAAGGAGATCTAGTAGTAAAACCGAGTTAAACAAGTAAATATTGAAATAAAATTAGCTCCTTACTGAGCATCATCAACACAATAATTGGTGGGCACTGTATATTGTTACACAGAATGATGCTGCACACTTTAAAGGCAAGGATTGCCAGGATTCTTTACCTGACATCCCTGTTACCAGAGCCCTGTGCTGTAAAATAATATTGATAAAGAGAGTATTTTTTAAAGGTACAATTCAAAGTAAATTCATGATCAAAGTATGTATAAGTTACATTCTACTATCTTGAGACTCACTTCCTTGCAGGCATTTGCAGGAGAAAAGAAAGAATATAATTTTACAAAATAATATACATAAATAAAAACCAACAACCAACCAGTGTGCAAAAGCTGATAAACTGTGCAAAGAAAAGTATTGAGAACAAGTTGAAGGTGAGTCTGTAGATTATAGAATCAATTCAGAGTCGTGATGAATGAAACCATCCACACCGATTCAGGAGGGGTTTTCCATGGTTTTGTTTTAATCCCTTAAGATACAGAAGCACAATAAGGCTATTCGGGCCATCAAATCTACTCCAGCATTCAATCAAGGCTGGTTTATTTTCCCTCTCATCCCAAGGTAGTGTTTATTCAGTCCTCAAGACAGCTCTAACCAGACTGGACTCTGTTGTCCCTCTTTTTTTTCTTTTCTCTCTGTATTAGAGATAAGCACACCACGTACAGTTGTCTAGAACCCAACCCAGGCCACCTACACCGCCGCGTTACAGCAGGAAAGTGGCACCTTGCATTTCACCTGGCTCTCCCTCTGATCTGAGCAACAGCGTTTCCTGCTGCTGCTTCAGTCACTGTGTTTCCATCAAATAAATTCCTACACAAAAAAAACACGATGATATAACCAAGATTGAAATGTGATCTTTTAAAATGCCTTGACATTTCCTACCAGGTTTTGAGAGACTCAGCTGCCGGGTCTAACTGCAGAGATAGCTACAACTGCTGGCGGGCGCATTGCACGCATTCCAGACAGGATCAGATCATCGCACAGGGAGACCAAAGATGTTCCAGTGCTTTAACCTTTAGTGATCCTCGCATCTTCTCACTCAACAGCAGGCGGAGGAGGTGAAGGGGGCTGGAGGCAGGGTGGTGACTCGTCACTCTCCACCAACCCCTCCTCCTCCTCACGTCAGTCAACTCATTTGGCTACGGTTGACGGGTAGCCCCGAACATGTTTGGTCAGGTACTTTCCCGTCCCTTTACGCAAGGCTCACTGTCACACAACAGCGCACCGCAGGGTGGCTGCCAGGAAACCTCCCCTCTGGTGGATTGCAAATACCAAGGGCAGGCCATGGCTTCGGCTGTGTGCCTGGTGGGTCAGACAGCTCACCTCCATACCTCTGTGTGCATAGTACTGAGAGGGTGACAGTCAGGTCTGCTAACAAAGCATTCCATTCCCATCAGATTTCTGGTTAAAACCACCACACAATAAATAAAATCCTTAATCTCCTCAGGAGTTTGAGGAGATTTGGAATGTCACCAAAGCAAATTCCTACAGATGTACCATGGAGAGCATTCTGACCGGTTCTGTCACGGCCTGGTACAGAGGCAGCAATGCACAGGAGCGGAGAAAGATGCAGAGGATTGTACACACTAGAGCTCCATCAAAGAAACCCGCCCCACCATATTCAAAAGACGATGCCTCAGGAAGTTGGCATCCATCACTAAGGAGTCTCATCCTCTGGATGTCCTCTTCTCCTTGCTGCCATTGAGGAGGAGGTACAGGAAACTCGAGTCCCACACTCAGTGTTTTAAAGACAGCATCAACCACTCTGCTATCAGCTTTCAGAACGATTTATGAACACTGCCTCACTATTCCTCTTGCATTATTTATTTGTGACTTAATCTTTATGCCTGTACCACTGCCACAAAAACAAATTTCATGACATTGTCTATCAGTGATAATTAATCTGAATCTGATATTATTGTAGGCTTTTGTAATGTGGATCTCATGGGAAGGGAACTGAACCACGTGCACACTTTCTACAGGGGAATGCAACAGCTTGAAACAGCTGGAAATGAAGTTTAAGACCAGGCAGGAGGCTCTGTGACCTCTGTCAGGTGATGAACAAAGTTCAGGGTAAATTTATTATCAAAGTACATGTATGTTACTATAAACTACCCTGAGATTCATTGCTCTCTAGCCATCTACAGGAAGAAAGAAATGCGACAGAATTTTACAAGAAAAAAACTTTACATAGACAAAGACTGACAAACAACCAATGTGCACAAAAAAGGGTAAACTGCAAATAAAAATAATACTAAGAACATGAGTTGTAAATCGTCCTTGAAAATGAGTCTGTAGGTTGTGGCAACACACATCAAAGTTGCTGGTGAACGCAGCAGGCCAGGCAGCATCCCTAGGAAGAGGTACAATGGACGTTTCAGGCCGAGACCCTTCGTCAGGTCTCGGCCTGAAACGTCGACTGTACTTCTTCCTAGAGATGCTGCCTGGCCTGCTGCATTCGCCAGCAACTTTGATGTGTGTTGCTTGAATTTCCAGCATCTGCAGAATTCCTGTTGTTTCTGTAGGTTGTGGAACAATGCAGTGTTGGGGTGAGTTAAGTTATCCATGTTGGTTTGGGAGCCTGATGGTTGTAGGGTAATAACTGTTCCTGAACCTGGTGGTGTGGGAACTCAGGCTCCTCTTCATCCTGGTAGCTGTGAGATGGGGGAATAGCCTTTGTGGTGGGGTCTTTGATTGACGCTGCTTTCTCGTGGCAAGCTCCATGTAAGCGTACACATAGGTGGTGGTACATTCACCCAGTGAGCAGCAGCAGACAATAAAGAGCTGGTAGTGTGGCAGCAGTGGGTTGATGGGGTGATGGTGCGATTCCTGGGATGGCTTCACCTGAGAATCCAAGCAGCAGAGTCCACAAACCTGCCAGGAGTTGACTCCCAGTCTTAAATGATTGCATTTAGATGCAAGTCTGTTTTGGACTTGTGTACAAAAACACCTGCAGTTGAGGAATCATTCCTTCTGTAGAGATCTCTTCAGAACACAGAGGACCTGAGTGAATGTTGCACCACGGGTCCTTCTGTTGGCTGAATGGGGTCTTTCCTGCAGCTTCACCTGGCAGTGATGTTCCTTGCGTCTTAACCAACCACCTTGCTCTTTTGTGGGGGTTTGAGGGGGGTTAGAATGTGGGCAGTGGGAAAATGGTCCCTCCGGTGTTTGTCGATCGCATGGCTGGAGATTCACTGGAACCTGCTGCTTTGGAATGGCTGATGCCTTCATTAACCTATTCAGATCTATTTGCATTTTTTGGAATCTATCTATATTGATTATTTATCTGTTTAAGAGTGGAAGGGTATTGTATGTTTTTGTGTGTAAGGTGGGGGGGGGTGAACTGGGCAGAAGGGTTGAGGGGAGTTGTTTAGAACTGTGTATGCACGGGAATAGGGGTGTTGTTTAGGGTCAGGGGTGTTTGGTGGGGATGGTCAGTGTTAATGGGGCATTGCCCATGGTTGATAGGTGTGCGTTGGGTTGGGGGATGTGGTTAGCATTTAGGGGTGCGATTGGGACTGGCGCTGTCTGCTGCAGTTCTGGTGGGGGTGTCTGCATGGAGGTCGTTGAGAGATGTGGTTAGGGTTGGGGATGTATTTTGGTGTGGGGGGGTGTGGTTTAGTTGGGTTGCTGTGTAAACCTTGGCTTGCTGATTCTGTTTGTTGCTCAGTCTTGCCGGGAGACCTCAGACCACCTGCTGGTAACTTGCATGTTCTGAGGAGAAGCACTGGCCCTGAGCCAAATGTCTGTGGACAGCAGCCAACATGCAGAATTACAAGGTAAATATTGTACTCAGAGCGAATTGCACAGTGGGTGATGTGGCCAATAAAGCTCTTGTCTCAGTCTGAAGTTAGGGCCTAATGCTTCTCATCTAGCAAGCAGACTGGGGTAATATCGAAGGAAAGTAAATTTAAGGTTACTCAAAAACCATCACGGTCCAACAGATGACGCCACGAGCTTTGGAGCTAACAATTATGGGTCTCATTTGGCCAGTTGTGTCAAACACATTTTCAAGATGCCTTTCGGCAAATGTTCCTCTACAGCCCCGTTCCGCTGGTTGTCAATGACTGCCAGTACTAGAATCCGGGACAAGAAGCAAGCTGCTGGGGGAACTCGGCAGGTCAGGCAGCATCCGTGGGGGAGAGTAGATGGTCAATGTTTCAAGTTGCGGCCCCTCATCTGGACCAGAATGACACAGTTCCTCTGAGTTCCCTGTTAGCGAGCCGTCCCTGGCCAGGGTTAACTCCTGCCAAGGTGGGACCTTTCAGCTGGCCTGGGAAGTGCCCTAGAAGAGCTGGTTACAGTGGGAGTGGCGAATTCCAGGATCAACTTCATTCACCGCGCACATTTCCATAGATTTAAGAATTTGCTGCGGTGTGGCGTGACATGCAACCAAAAAACAACATTCATCAGTTATAAAGAATTAAATTTTAAAACATAGACGTTAAGGTATGGACATGGAATAAAAGGAGCACAAACACCAACGTGCATTTATAAAAGGTGGTTTAGTGTTTACAGTGCAGTGCAGTGACTGAGGTAATAGAGAGGGATGGGAGTGGGGCTAACTAGAGTGGTTGATCAGATTTACTGCCCGGGGAGGTGTTGCGGGGGGACAAACTTATAAGATGGTGTGAAGTTTTTTGTTTTAATAGTCCCATAGTGTTTTCCAGAAAGGGACTTTTGGAAAAGGCGGTTTGCGGGGTGGGTAGTGTCCACAATGATTTTTCCTCCCCACTCCTTTTTCCTGAACACAAGGAGGTCCTGCAGAGATGGTTGGCCACAGCCTGTGGCCGTTTCTGCTGACCTGAGAGTCTGCTGTAGTTTCTGTGTATTCTGCACCAAACCAGACAGTAATGGCTGATGTGAGGATTCTGTCTACGATGGAGGTGTAGAGTTGCACTGCTCCTATCCCCACCCCCACTAACAATGCCACTCTACTGATTATTCTTGTTAGAAATCAATGAAGCGTTAGCTTTAAAACAAGCATGAAATATTCAAAAATACTACATAATAAATGCACTGCTACTTAACAAGCAGACTCACACAGTGCTTTGATTAATGTTTCATTCCAGAATGTACGAGTGGAAACGTGTGTGCTCAGTGCAGGAACAATGAAACAGGATCAGATCCATTCCATTACCTGGCTCTCCTACCGCACAGTGTTCAGTGGTGATATATAGCCAGTTGAGCTGATGGGACGGAGAGAAGAGGGCTCAGCTGGTGGATGAGAATACGCAGGCTGCTCAGCGGCCCACATCATACGAGCTGACACCTCACAGCACCTCTTCCCTGGTGAAGAACATGATAGACAGCTTCTTTGTCAGTCAGCATGTTCCCCTTTCCCTCCAAGGTATCACATTTCAGGCACAGAGCTCCACTGGATAACAGCAACCTACAGTATTGTGTAAAAGTCTTGGACACATATGTATAGCTAGGGTGCTTAAGACTTGCATAGAAATATATTTGTCAACGTGGAGCGGAGAGCAAGTTTGTAAATCTGGCTGGAGCAAAGAATGTTGGGAATGGCGCAGGAGGGGTGTGGCTGAGAAGGAGTGCCGGGGGTGTGGGTAGCGCAGACACGCCCAGCCCTGAGACACCAGACAGGGTCATTTTGATTCCAAGCAATTGGTTTACTGACCATTACAGAATGTCTTTCTGGTGCTTCCCACTTCCTTCCCTTTTCTTTACCATGATTCCCCTCTCCCTGTCCCCTTCCCACTCTCAGTCCACAATAGAGACCCATATCAGAATCAGGTTTATCGTCACTCACATGTCATGAAATCTGTTTGCTTTTGCGGCAGCAGCACAGTACAATGCATAAAATTGCACAGTGCTGTAGTAAAAGTCTTGGGCGCTCTATGATAAGCAAGCAATTCGGAGAACGTGAGCTGTAGAATCCTTAAAAGAGAGTCCATAGGTTGCAAAGTCAGTTCAGTGTGGCGGTGAGTGAAGTTATCCACACTAGTTCAGGAGCCTGATCCTGATGGTTGTGGGTAATAACTGTCCCTGAACCTGGCCTGCGTAGCAGGTCCTTGATAGATGCTGCTTTCTTATGGCCGTGCTCCTTGTAGATGTGCTCAGTGGAGGCCCTCCTTCCTTCCAAGAATTGTTAGCTGTGTAACTTAAGATGGCATAATGACAGTGGGAGAGACAGCATGGACAGATCAGGTGAAATAGTAAAGACTGGATAAATATGAAATGTGAATAGATGAAAGCGTAATAAAGGGGAACGTGCGCTGGAAGTGTCAATGACAAGAAAGAGCTGAATGACATATTTTTAAAAACTGCTGATGATGGACATTTGTAATCAAAATTAAATGTTGAATGTCATAGCATCTGTGGAAAGAAACTGAATTTATATTTCGAGTCAAAGTAGGTTTGAGGGGCACAATTTTCAGGTGATTGGAGGAAATTATGGAGGGAATGTCAGAGAGAAGTTTTTTTTAGAGAGGTGTGTGCATGGAACGCCCTGCCGTGGTAGAGCCAGATACATTAGGGGCACGCAACAAACTCTATTAGGCACATGGATTATGGAAATATGGAGGAGGGAAAAGTCCGATTGATCTTGGCGTAGGTTAAAAGGTCAGTACAATATCGTGAGCCAAAGGCCCTGTACTGTTGTTCTATGTTCTATTTGGAGACTAAAACTGGGAAAAATAAGTGATTGGCAGTGAGAGGGTGGGAAGAGTTTCAGATAGAATCAGTCCTGCAGCAGAGGTGACATCCAAACCCTAAGAAATTAGGACAGGTATCATCTCCACAGCCAAGAGAGGTGACAGGGAAATGAACGAAGGATTTGTGAATTGCAAGGTGTGAATTCTAATGCACAAGTAATATGGATGATAGAAAGAAAATTACATGCGGGGGGTGAGAGAATGACAGAAAACAAAATGTAAGACGAAGGAGACTTTTGTCTCCCAAAAATTTAACCATGACAGTGAGACCCCACACTTAATATGTAATTTTCAAGGTCCGATAAATGGAAGTGAAATTTATCTGGAATGGCAGAAGTTAATTTGCTGTGGCAGATTTAATGGTCAAATGCAGCAAGTTGCGTGAGAAGGGGGAGCCTGTGATGGGAGAGCAGTGTAACTCAGCAAGCAACCTTTAGAGATTCACATCCAGCCAGCTCCATCACGAGCACAACCCTCCCTACCCTTCCTACCACTGAGGACATCTTCACAAGGCGCTGCCTCAAGAAGGCAGCCTCCATCACTGAGTGATCAAGGAGGAGGTACAGGAACCTGAAGACACACACTCAGTGTATCAGGAACAGCTTCTTCCCCTCCACCGTCAGATTTGTGAACGATCCATCAACACTATCTCACTATTCATCTTTTACACTATTTATTTTTGTAATTAATATTAATCAGAATCAGAATCCTTTATTATTGCCAAGTATGTGGACACATACAGGGAATTTGATGCCGGTTTCCCTGAGCTCTCGCTGTACAGAATCAAAAAGCAAACAAAACAATAGTGCAAATAATCGTGAACTATATACAATGAGGTATACCTGTGTATGTACAGGTGGACTTGGTTTATAATAGACTAAATTTCAAGTGTTCATAAGACTGATAGCATATGGAAAGAAACTGTTCTTGTACCTATTTGTCCTGGCACACAGTGATCTAAAGCGCCTACCAGAAGGAAGGAGTTGGAACAGGTGATGTCCAGGGTGTGATGGGTCTACAATGATGCTGCTTGCTCGCTTCCTGACTCTAGATGTATACAAGTCCTGGATCGAGGGCAGCTTCACACCAACAATCCTTTCTGCAGCCCTGACAGTTCTTTGGAGTCTATTCTTGTCTTGTTTGGTAGCTGATCCAAACCAGACAGTGATGGTCGAACAGAGAACAGACTGGATTATTCCTGAATAGGATTGAATCAGCAGCTCCTGAGGCAGGTTGTACTTCCTGAGTTGACGTAGGAAATACAACCTCTGCTGAGCCTTTTTGATAAGAGTGTCCACGTTGGGTGTCCACTTCAGGTCCTGGGAGATTGTGACACCCAGAAACCTGAAGGTCTCCACAGCAGACACAATACTGTTGAGTATAGTGAGTGGGGAGAGTATTGGGGGGCTCCTCCTGAAGTCCACTGTCATCTCCACAGTCTTGAGCGTATTTGGCTCCAGATTGTTCTGACCACACCAGAGGGCCAGCCGTTCCACCACCCGTCTGTATGCAGACTCATCACCATCTCAGATAAGGCCAATGACAGTTGTATCGTCTGCAAACTTCAGGAGCTTAACAGATGGATCCTGTGAGGTGCAGTCATTAGTGTAAAGGGAGAAGAGCGGTGGGGAGAGTACACATCCCTGGGGGTCACCGGTACTGATTGTTGGGGTGCTAGAAATGATGCTCCCCAGCCTCACTTGCTGCACCCTGTCACTCAGGAAGCTTGTGATCCACTGACAGCTGGCGGGGCAGACAGTGAGCTGGGTGAGTTTGCAGTGGATTTCTGGGACAATGGTTTTGAATGCCGAGCTGAAGTCAACAAACAGGACCCTTGCAGAAGTTCCTGGATTGTCGAGGTGTTGTAGTATGTAATGCAGTCCCATGTTGAGTGCATCATCCACTGACCTATTTGCCTGATAAGCAAACTGCAGGAGGTCCAGCAGGGGCCTGTGATGTCCTTCAGGTGAGCCAACACTAGTCCCTCAAAGGACTTCATGACCACAGATGTCAAGGCAACAGGCCTCTAGTCATTTAGTCCCTTGATGGTGGGTTTCTTAGGGACTGGAATGATAATGGAGCGCTTGAAGCAATTATTATGCCTTCCCATGAAACCTGTATTGCTGCCGCAAAACAACAAATTTTACAACACACGCCAGTGCTAATAAACCAGATTCTGACTCTTGCCCCTCTCTTGAAGTTCCTGTAGCGTGCTTCTGTTATTAGCTCAATTTTAAATTCTGGTTCACTGAGAGATGTAAAGGGGGAGGGTGTGATTTTTGTTTTTGGCCATAGTCATTATATAATGGATTTGATGATGCAGGTGCATGCTCCTTTAAAAGTACAACTTCTTCCAATTGGACCACTGTGGAGCCAAGTGATAGGCCTGGTCCCAGCAAACAGGACTGATTTACTGCTTACAGGTGTGTAATTGACAATGCTTCAGAGGAGATAGGCAGTTCAACATGGAACATTCACAATAAGGCCAGCAGATAACAAAGCTGAAGTGTTTGCCTGGGACACAACACATCAGTTAACAGTGCATTGTGTGCTGTCTTCTCCTCTTTGATAACCCATTTCAAAGGGATGGTTCAGGGTTTGCTTGGTGTGTTCACAATGCTCTTCCTGTTTGAGGAACAAGATGAAAACAAAATTAACACTGAAGACAATCTCAACCACTTCCCCAAAACAAAACGTGAACCACACTTGAATCAAAAGGAATTTTCTGTGCTGGTATGGGCTTTGAAAATCTGTGCCATTGCATTGAGTTTGTTATGATTCCACCAAATTTCTCCACTCAATCTTCTGAAGTTTTAGTTCAAAGTTCAAAGTAAAGTTTATTATGAGAGTGAATACATGTCACCACGTAGAACTCTAAAATCCTTTTCCCTGCGGGAATGTTTAGCAAATCTAAAGAATAACTGTAAACAGGATCAACTGTAAACAAACTGTGCAAATGCAAATACAAATAAATAGCAATAAGTAACAAGTACGAAATAAACACAAAATAATCTGCAGATGCTGGGGTCAAAGCAACACTCACAACACGCTGGAGGAACTCAGCAGGTCGGGCAGCATCCGTGGAAAAGATCGGTCGACGTTTCGGGCCGGAACTCTTCATCAGGACTGTAGAGGGAAGGGGCAGAGGCCCTATAAAAAAGGTGGGGGGAGGGTGGGAAGGAGAAGTCTGGTAGGTTCCAGGTGAAAAACCAGAAAGAGGAAAGACCAGATCTAGGTGGGGGAAATAACATGATAAAGAATACTTAAAATGAAACTATTGGTTGTGGGAGCACCAGAAATAGAATGAGTGTAATTATCCCTTTTTGTTCAAGAGCCTGATGGTTGAGGGGTAATAACTGTTCTTGAACCTGGTGGTGTGAGTCCCGAGGCACTTGTACCTTCTACCTGATGGCAGCAGCGAGAAAGGAGCATGGCCTGGGTGGTGAGGATTTCTGATGGATGCTATTTTTCTACAGCAACGTTTCATGCGGATGTGCTCAATGGTTGAGAGAACTTTACCCGTAATTTTCTGGGCTGAATCCACTACCTTTTGAGGATTTTCTGCTCAAAGGCATCGGCGTTCCCATACCAGACCATAATGCAACCAGTCAGCACACTTTCCATCACACATCTATAGAAGTTTGCCGAGGTTTTTGATGACATGCCAAATCTCCAGTTTCCCAAGGAAGCTCTAGGCATTATCATGCTTTCTTTGCAATAATATTTATATAACGGGTCCTCTGAGATAGTGAAACCCAGGAATCTAAAGTTACTGACCCTCTCCACCTCTGATTCTCAGATGATTACTGGCTCATGGACCTCTGTTTTTTCCGTCCTGAAGTCTACAATCAGTTCCTAGGTCTTATTGACATTGAGTGAGAGGTTGTTGTTATTACACCACTCAGACAAGTTTTCAATCTCCCAACTGTATGCTGATTCATCACCCCCTTTGATATGGCCCACAACAGTGGTGTCATCAGCAAACTTGTTTACTTTCAGATAGAGAGAAATCAGACAGAAATGCAACACGTTTTTGGCATGTTGGCCTCCATGCACAAGTGAGATGTTGTGTTGAAGTCATATAAGATGTCGAGGAGGCTAAATTTGGAGTATCGTGCTGTTGTGGACACCTACAGCAAAGACATCAATAAGCTTGAACGATTGCAGAGAAAGTTTATAAGGATGTTGCCCAGATTTGATTATAGGAAAAGGCTGAATAGGTTAGGATATTTTATACACTGGTGTGCAGGGGAATGAAGGGAGGAGATCTTGTGGAGGTGTACAAAATTGTGGGAGGCTTTTTTTCCTCAGGGTGGGTGAGACTGGAACTAGAGGTCATAGGTTTTGGGTGAAAGGTGAAATATTTAAGTGGAATATGAGGGGGAGCTTCACTCAGAGGGTGGTGTGAGTGTGGACAAGGTTACATATTAGTTTTATTTGTCACCTGTACATAGAAACATGCAGTGAAATGCCAGAGGAAGTGATTCAATTATAACAGATAAAAAGTTTTGAAAGGTATATGGACAGGAGGTGTTTGGAGGGATACGGTCCAAGAGGTGTGACTTGGCAGAAGACCAGATCAGCATAGATTCATTGGGTTAAAGGGCCTGTTTCTGTGCTTTAGTACTCTGACTCTGTGACGAGGAGCTGCTGGAAGGACATCGGCTTGGTGAAAGACCGCCATTGGTCTGCCTGACACTTGCTGGTGTCCAGTACAGCCATGTGTCCATAAGGGACAGAGACTGCAGGAGTGCATGCTGGGAGACTGCCGGAGTGCATGCTGGGCGATGTACTGAAGCTCGGTGCAGCCAATGCAGAGGATCTGTAGGGAAGGACCACAGTCTGGACTCCTTCTTCCTCGTACAGAGGGACTGGGTCTAGTTGGGAAGCCCCACAAAGAATGAAAGGGTGTATAACCCTGCCGGTGGGACATATTTGAGCATTGGCACTGTGGTTTTAAACGTAGTTAACACCAAATGCATTGATCATGAATGTAGAAGTTTAGCCCTGTTTCATTTTTATTGTGAAGTTTATTTTTGAAATTTAAAACCAAGCTTCCCTTTCCCTTTGCCACCCATCACTGTTGAGACTACGAGCAACACAGCAGAATGATCAGGAACTCAGTAAGTCAGGCAGCATCTATGGAGGAATAAACAGATGATGTCTAAGCCCAGACACTTCATTAAGACGGTTGGAACTATAATTTGTTTCTGGTTTAAATTGATATAAAGTTAAAAGATATAAATGGACACAGGGCTGCACATGAGGCTGCTTAACAAAATGGGAGCCCGTGGTATTACAGGAAAGATAGTGACATGGATAGAAGATTAACTGACTGGAAGGAGGCAAAGAGTGGGAATAAAGGAAGCCTTTTCTGGTTAGCTGAAGGGGACTAGTGGCATTCCGCAGGGGTCGGTATTGAGACTGCTTGTTTTCATGTTATATGTCAATAATTTGGCCACTGGAATTGATGGCTTTGTGGCCAGGTTTGCAGATGATACAAAGATCGAGGGGCAGGCAGTGTTGAGGAAGCAGGAACTCTGCAGAAGAGCTTAGATCAGGAGAATGGGCAAAGAAGTGGCAGTTGGAATATGGTGTAGGGAAGTGTATGGTCATGCACTTTGGTAGAAGGAATAAAGGCGTAGACTATTTTTTCTAAACGGGGAGAAAGTTCAAAGAATCCGAAGTGCAAAGGAACTTGGGAGTCCTCGTGCAGAATTCCCTAATGGTTAACTTGCATGTTGAGTTGGTGGTGAGGAAGGCATTCATTTCAAGAGGACTAGAATATAAAAGCAAGGATGTAGTGCTGAGCTTTTATAAAACATTGGCCTGATTGCACTGGGAGTATTGTGAGCAGTTTTATCTGAAAAAAAGGATGTGCTGGCATAGGAAAGAGTCCAGAGAAGGTTCACAAGAAAGAAAGGAACACACATCAAAGGTGCTGGTGAACGCAGCAGGCCAGGCAGCATCTCTAGGAAGAGGTACAGTCGACGTTTCAGGCGGAGACCCTTCGTCAGGACTAACTGAAGGAAGAGTTAGTAAGGGATTTGAAAGGGGGAGGGGGAGATCCAAAATGATAGGAGAAGACAGGAGGGGGAGAGATGGAGCCAAGAGCTGGACAGTTGATTGGCAAAGGGGATATGAGAGGATCATGGGACGGGAGGCCTAGGGAGAAAGAAAGGGGGAGGGGAAACCCAGAGGATGGGCAAGGAGTATAGTCAGAGGGACAGAGGGAGAAAAAGGAGAGTGAGAGAAAGAATGTGTGTATAAAAATAAATAACGGATGGGGTACGAGGGGGAGGTGGGGCATTAGCAGAAGTTTGAGAAGTCAATGTTCATGCCATCAGGTTGGAGGCTACCCAGACGGAATATAAGGTATTGTTCCTCCAACCTGAGTGTGGCTTCACCCAGACGGAATATAAGGTGTTGTTCCTCCAACCCAGACGGAATATAAGTGGAATACAAGAAAAAAAGGGTTAACTTGTGAGGAGTGTTTGATGGCTCTGTGCCTATACTCACTGGAGTTCACAAGAAATTCTGCAGATGTTGGAAATCTTGTGTAACACACGCAAAATGCTGGAGGAACTCCACAGGTCAGACAGCATCGACAGAGGGGAATAAACAGTCGACTTTTCAGGCAAAGTCCTTTCCTCAGGACTGGAAAGGAAAAGGGTAGAGGCTAGAGTAAAACACCCTGGCAGTTTGCAGCTCTTCCCCTCCCGCCACAACCTTATTCTTGCTTCTGCCCCCTCCGTTTCCAGTCCTGGGGAAGAGTCCCCGTCCGAAAAATCAACTGTTTATTTCCTCTCCATAGATGCTGCCTGGCCTGTTGGATTGTTACTGAATGCAAGTTATCCTTTGTTCTGTACAAAAGACCATGTGGTGATACAGGGGTTGTCCAGTCCCCTTTCCCAGTCTTAATCACAAACTAATCTGCAGATGCTGGGGTCAAAGCAACACTCACAAAACGCTGGAGAAACTCAGCAGGTCGGGCAGCGTCCATGGAAACCATCAGTCAACATTTCAGGCCGGAACCCTGGTCCTGACGAAGGGTTCCAGCCCGAAACGTTGACTGATCGTTTCCACGGATGCTGCCCGACCTGCTGAGTTTCTCCAGCATGTTGTGAGTGTCCCTTTCCCAGTCTGCCTCAAAATCAGGTTTATTATCACAGACATGTGTCGTGAAACTTGTTTTCCGGCAGCAGTACAGCACAATACTTTTTTTTAATTACAAGTTGCAATAAGAAATATTTTTTTTTTAATTAAACAAGTAGTGAAAAAAGAGAGGCAAAATAGTGAGGTAGTGTCCTGGGTTCATTGTCCATTCAGAGATCTGACGATGGACCTGTCCCTAGATTGATGAGTGCATACAGCTCCTCCTTTCCTTCTGAATACGAAGCGCTGCCTGACAGGGAGACTGCACGTCAGATTCAGAGGAGAGGATAACGTGCATCTTTACTGGCTCGCAGCCACGTACGCTCCAACTTGTTTCAGCACAATACCAAGGGGACCTTGTTTGGAGCCTATCAGCAATTCTTAAAAGCAACAGGGCGCAGGTCAAAGCAAACAAGACCAGCTGCTCAAACAGTGACTGGTTCTGTGGTAAACCGGCGAGTGCTTTACCACAAAACAAATTTCATGTCACACATCAGTGACAATAAACCTGATTTGGATCCTGTCAGCCTCCTCTAGATCAGCAAACAGGTAGGTGAATTCAATGAAGGCTAGAATTCCCTGGCGATCCAACAATCTGTTAAACTTGAAATGTTTTTTGGCGGTCTGAGCTGGCTGGGCCTTGTCTTCTTCATTGATTAAATTATCAGTATTCTAAAGGCATCCGTTGGTCTTGTGAGTCCATGGATCTGCGCCTGGAAAGTCTTCACTCTCCAGGGCGCAGGCCTGGGCAAGGTTGTATGGAAGACCAACAGTTGCCCATGCTGCAAGTCTCCCCTCTCCACGACACCAATGTTGTCCAAGGGAAGGGCATTAGGACCCATACAGCTTGGCACCAGTGCCGTCGCAGAGCAATGTGTGATTAAGTGCCTTGCTCAAGGACACAACACATTGCCTTGGCTGGGGCTCGAACTCATGACCTTCAGGTCGCTAGTCCAATGCTTTAACCACTTGGCCATGTGTCAGTATTATAATATTTTAAAAATGAAGTGTGGAACTGGAAAGTCCAGTGAGGAAGTTTGGTCCGGAAGTCCATGTGACACGAAAATATCATCACTCTGGCCTGCCACACAGATCAAGTGAGCAGACTCTCTCCTCTCTGTCACTGACCATTTGTTCAAGAAAAGGGTTGACAGTAGCATAGCAGTTAACGCAACTGCTTTACAGTGCCAGCGATTGCTGATCAGACTTTGGTTCCTGCCGCTGTTTGTGAGAAGTTTGTACATTCTCCCTGTGGCGGCACAGGTTTCCCCCAGGTGCCCTAGTTTCCTCCCTCATCCCAAAGGACATACGGTTAGGGTTAGTGAGTTGTGGGCTTGCTGTTTTGGTGCTGGAATGGACTGCCCTCAGCATGTCACAAGCAATAATGCAAATGAGGCATTTCGCTGTACGTTTCCATGTATGTGTTACAAATCAAGCTCATCTTTAAGGTCCCAGGAGTCCAGTATTGGTAAATAAAGTTCGTAAAGTACAGAAGATTAAGCTTCAAATTGAAATACTAACAGTGCTTTCAAAAACTTTGTGCGTTGTATTGTCATAAAAATGATTTGATTTACAAAAGGGAAATGCAGTCCATATAGAAAGAAATTTTCAAGCCCTGGTTGAGAGTGCCTGTTTATAAATTGTACAAAATGGTATTCAGGGAATTTTGCAGCATGAGGATTTCACCAACATTCATTTCTTGTCACTTTGCTGGTTTCTGGAGGCTGGCCTGGTGACGCCTACAAGAGGTCAGCATCCTGCGGAGGAGATTAGACCCTTGAACTTCTGAACTTTCCATAAGCGCTCCAGAGTTGCTGCCCGGTCCACAGGGGTGACTAATGCTGGTGATGTCACCACTGATACAGCCTCAAATTCCACTAGAATCTCTGTCACTGACATATCTCGTTAAATTTGTGGTTTTGTGGCAGCAGACAGTGAAATACATAAAACGCACTATAAATTACAATAATAAATGTACATAAAAATATTAAATATGTATCCAAAAAGAGAGAAATAGGGAGGTAGTGTTCATGGGGTCATTATCCATCAGAAATCTGTCAGCTGTGGGGAAGGCTCCTTCACATCCTGGCAGACTTCAGATTGACCTGCAGTACAGTGGGGGCTCATTATGACTACAGTTAGAAGAAGCGAGCGAAATGAAGCTAACAGGTTTTAATCCTCTCCTAAAGTCGCTAGTTGCTAGCAGCAGGCAAAGCTTTCCACACAATAAACAATGTGCCGAAGGATCTGAAACTGCATCAGCATCCGCAGTCTCTTGCGTCTCCAAAACTTCCTGTGCATTTTCTCACATCACCGTGCATCCATTGTAATTCTATACAAAATTAATTGAACATATTAGATCTGTAAAGTGCCAAGCTACCCACCCCCTGAGAATGTTTACAGACTAGTGTAATCTTTCAGCACCATACTGGATCAACGCTTTAGGAGCCACGGTCCTGAATTTCTAACAGCAATAGTTCAGCTGGGCCTTGGACACCAAAGTAAACATTGTGATCCTTCTGAAGCCAAAAACATTATTATCATAAACTCTATTCTGAATAACAAGCACAAAATGCTGGAGGAACTCAGTAAGTCGTGCAGCATCTATGGAGGAGAATAAACAGTTGACGTTTCAGGCCGAGACCCTTCAAGACTGGAAAGGAAGGGGGCAGAAGCCAGAATAAGAAGTTGAGGGAGGGGAGGAGCATGAGGCTTCGCCCTCCTTCCTTTCTGGTCTTGATTAAGGCCTTTGGCCTGAAACATCAACTATTTCCCACCTCAGATGCTGCCTGACCTACTGAGTTCCTCCGACATTTTGTCTGTGTTGCTCCAGATTGCCAGCATCTGCTGCACCTATTCTGAGAAATATGTGCAAGAATGTCACATCAAATGAAATGGTCTGCGGCTCTTACATGGGCAGTTATTGTATCACCCAAGAATACGTACCATTTAGAACATAGAGCAGTACAGCACAGTATAAACCCTTCACCTCACGATATTATGCCAACCTTTTAATCTACTCCATCATCAATCCAGCCCTTCTCTCACACACAGTCCATAGCTCTCCATTTTTCTTTCATCCATGTGGCAGTCTGAGAGTCTCTTAAATACCCCTAATGTATCAGCCTCTCCCACCATCCCAGGCAGTGCATTCTACTCTCTTACCACTCTGTGCTTGAAAAAATAATGAATAACACCTATCTCTGAAATCTTCCCTAAAACTTCTTCCACTCACCTTCAAAGGATCCCCTCTGGTGTAGCTATTCCCGCCCTTGGCAAAAGGTGCTTGGTGTCCACTCTATCATCTTATATACCTCTTTCGAGTTGCCTCTCATCCTCTTTCATTCCAAAGAGGAAAAACGCAGGCTCATTCAGCCTTTCCTCCTCAGACATGCTCTCTAATCCAGTCAGCATCCTGGTAAATCAACTCTGCACCCTCTAAAGCTTTTCACATCCTTCCTATAAAGCAGGGGTCCCCAACATTTTTTGCACCGCTGACTGGTTTAATATTGACAATATTCTTGCGGACTGGCCAACTGGTGGGGAGGTGGGGGGTGTTCAAGTAGGGTTAAACTCACCTCAACATGTCTTTTACAGACAAGTTCAACAGTGCGTGACAGGGAATGAGGAAAGGTGCAGCTGACTCATATTGTTTCCTTGCGGCCCGGTGGTTGCTGCTATAAAGGGGCAACCAAAACACCATTAGCTTCCTTTCTTTCTACCCTCCCAACATTTCCCCTATTTCCATCTTCCTCCCGAGAACATTGGGATTAAAGATCTAGTGTTCCCCGGCGTATATGATAAACTTTTCTTGGGCTTCCAGCCGGGTACACATATCAATTATAACCAACGTTTCAATGACAATCTCCACCATCTAATGTCTGATGAAGGTGACAGAGTTTGTCATTGAAACATTGGTTATAACTGATAACTGTACCCAGCTGGAAGCCTGAGAAGAGTTGAATGAGATTTGCTGTCTGATGCATCAAGAGGGTTGTTGCTGTGTTGCAGAAAGCAATGGGTCAATGTTTTTAAGAGGTACAGCACAGTTACAAGTTTTTTCAGCTCAATGTGCCCGTCCCGACCCACTAACCCATGTGCCTTTGGAATGTGCAAACAGTCAGGAATCTGTACATTATCCCTGGGACAGTGTGGGTTTCCTCCGGGTGCTCTGATTTCCTCCCACATTCCAAAGTGTTTTGTCTTCTGCTATGATGATAGATGTAAAGCAAGACTCTAATGTTTCTACCATTTTAGTCTTCCCCTATAGACAATGTTGCTGTCTCAGTCTTTTAGGAACCCATATTCACTGTTGCTGGTCTCTGTTTTACACTGCTTTAGAAACTTTCGTGATCTGTTTTCATCTCTCCTCTCTCTCTCCTCCCTCTCTCCTCCCTCTCTCCCCCTCTCTCCCTCCCCTCTCTCTCTCTCCCCTCTCTCTCCGCCCTCTCTCCCCCCTCTCCCCCTCTCTCTCCCTCCCCTCTCTCTCCCTCCCCCTCTCTCCCTCTCTCTCCCTCCCCTCTCTCTCCCTCCCCTCTCTCTCCCTCCCCTCTCTCTCCCTCCCCTCTCTCTCCCTCCCCTCTCTCTCTCCTCTCTCTCTCCTCTCCCTCCCCTCTCTCTCCCTCCCCTCTCTCCCCCCTCTCTCCCCCCTCTCTCTCCCTTCTCTCTGTTATTGCTTTTCCATCAGGTTCTCAGCTAAGCTTTGCACATTTGAAAAGTCCACCCCCCCCCACTCCAGTTGTCGAGACCGTTGTCATGTTTTGCCACTATTTGCAGCATCTCCCTTTGTCTGTTGGCTGTGGCTGTAGAGTATGTCCAGTGGTATTCCATTGTGTTCACGACTATTAATCTGTTTTCTCTGTAAATGCTTCCCAGTGCTTAGACATGGAGAAAATCCAGGGAGAGACATGAGCTATTAAAGTGTTGGAAGCAATGTTTCGATTTACTGCCTCCTAGTTATTCGGCCTGGAAGAGGCCCTTCATCCCATCTTGCCCATGCAGGCCATCAGGCACCCAGTAGACAAATCTCATTTGCCACACGCAACCCCGGAGAAACTCAGCAGGTCAGGCGGCATCAATGGTGGGGAATAAATGGGCAACATTTTGGGCTGAGACCCTTCATCAGGATTGGAAAGGAAGGATAAAGAAGCCAGAATAAGAAGGTAGGGGGAGTGGAAGAGGCACGATCTGGCAAGGTAACAAGTAAGACAAGGTGGCAGAGAAGATAGGTGGGTGCGTGCACGGTGAGAAGCTGGGAAGTGATGTATGGAAGAGGTATAAAGGGTTGATGAAGAAGGAATCTGAGGGGAGAGGGCAGTGCACCAGGGGGGGAAAGGTAAGGAGGAGGGGAACCAGAGGGAGGGGGTGATGGGCAGATGAAGAGAAGAGATGGTAGCCAGAATGGAAAAAGTGAGAAGGGGTGGAGAGATTACTAGAAGTTAGAAAAATTGATGTTTATGCCATCAGATTGGGGGCTACCCAGACAGAATATGAGGTGTTGCTCCTCCAACCCGAGAGTGGCCTCATCACGGCAGTAGAGCAGGCCATGGACAGACATATTGGAATGGGAATGAGGACTGGAATTACAATAGCTGACCACGCTGAAGTCCTGTTTGTTGTGGACAGTGTAAAGGTGCTTGGCAAACCTCAATCTGTGTCGTGTTTCATTACCGTAGAGGAGGCCGCACTGGATACAGCATCCGACAGGTGAAGTGTTGCCTCACCTGGAAGGAGGGCCCTGAATGGAGGCGAGGGAGAAGCTGAATGGGCAGGTGGAGTGTTTGTTCCACTTGCAGGGGTAAGTGCCGGGAGGGATATCAGTGGGGAGGGATGAATGAGCAAGGGAATCATTCTCTTTATGCCCCCCGGTATAATGCTTGTCATAGATCTGATTTACGTGTTTCACTTTGAACTCTGTTTGATAATCCTCCTCGGGTTTTAAGAGTGGTGAAACTGACCACTGGCCCTGTTTCTCCTCGTCAGCAGTGCCATGAGACCAACCAGGATTTGCTCTGCATATCTCTGGCAGCCCAATGTTGGAGTTTTTGCTATCGTGACATGCACATTCAGAAGCAGAGAGACATACAGCACAGAAACAAGGTCCTGTGGCTCACTGAGTCTGTGCCACTGCCAGCCATTCATTTATACCATTAGAACATAGAACAGCACAGCACAGCACAGGCCCTTCAGCCCACAATGTTGTGCAGACTTTTTAACCTACTCCAAGATCAATCTAACTCCTTCCCACACAGCCCTCTATTTTTCTTTCATCCATGTGCCTATCTAGAAGCCTCTTAATGTTCCTAATGGATCTGTCTGTACCAGCAGTGAGTTCCATGCGCTTACTGCAGTCTGTTTTTTAAAAAAAATAAACACGACTACCTCTGACACTCTCCTGTACTTCTTTCCAATCACCTTAAAAGGGTGTCCCATTGCCACCCTGGGAAAAAGGTGCTGGCTCTATTCCTCTTATCTCGTACACCTTTATCAGGTCGCCTTTATTCTCTACTCCAAACCTCATTCACAAGACACATTCCCTAATCCAGGTGGCATCCTGGCAAATCTCCCTTTCACCCTCTCGCAGGCTTTGACATCCTTCTCATAATGAGGCGACCAGATCTGAGTACAGTAGCCCAAGTGTGGTCCAACCAGACTATTCCAGTATTAACACAAGAGATTCTGCAGATGCTGGAAATCCAGAGCAGCGCGCAAAACACTGGAGGAATTCCAGCAGCTTCTACGGAAAGGAATGCATTTCGGGCTGAGACACCTCATCAGGACTGGAAGGGAAGGGGGAGGAAGCTGGAATAGTCCTGTGTAGGGAGGGGAAAGAGTGCAAGCTGGGAAAGTGACAGGCGAAGCCAGATGAGGGGGAAGGTAGGTAGGTGGAGGAGGGGGAATGAAGAGAGAAGCTTGCCATCACGAAGAACATCCTCATCATTGAAAACTTATGTTTCTGGCGCAGTGTGTAGCTGGTTGCGCAAATAATTCCATTGGTTGCTAGCATTGCAAATAGTTCAGCGTGCTGCCGTCTGCACGTCAGTGCTAACGAAGACTGTGTATGAACACTTGCTCGAATTACTGTGTTCAATAATGTCGTGAAGACAAATGATTCTTGTGGTTAACCTGGTAGGTTTTTGCATAAATATTTCTTCCGACTGCTGCAAGGTGGTGATCTTGTAAACGCACGCTTGCGTTGGAGTTAGTTCAGTTTAGTCTGTTTTTCAACGTGCTAAACTGGGTCTCGCATGAACTCGCGATCAGATCCACGGTAGATGAACAACAAATGTTCCCATTGCATCTGTCAGCCATGACCAGTACCAGTCAATCAAAGGTCATGGCTGCACTGGTATAATTTGGTGAAATTCTGTCCTTTGATTCAGCTTGAAAGGGCTTAAGCTTTAGTATTTTTATTTCCCATGAAGGAAAGAAAGATTTTGCAATAACCTGCCTAGAAATTGGATCTTGTGCAGCACATTAAAGTAGATGGTATTGATATTGGCTTGTTATTGTCACATGATACAGAGGAAAGCTTGCCTTGCTTACTGCTAGTAAGATCAGAATCACATTTATTATCACCAACATATGTCATGAAATTTGTTCTTTTCTGGCAACAGTGCAGTGCATAAAAATGATTGTTACAATAAAAAATATTTTAAAATAATAAATAGTGCAAAAAAAGAACAAAATAGTAAGGTGATTTTCATGGACCATTCAGAAATCTGATGGTAGAGGGGAAGAAGCTGTTCCCAATAAGTTGAGTGTGGGTCTTCAGGCTCCTGTACCTCCTCCCCGATGGTAGTAATGAGAAGATTCCACAACATATTGAGACAGAACAAGATAAAACAATAACAAAGCAAATGAAGAGTATACCAGCCACAAAACAAATCAGTGTGACCATGGTAGGCTGGAAGACCCATTTCTCTGCTGTACAACTCCCTAATACGTAGAATTACAATGAAAAATAAAGCACACCATTGAATAATGGGAGTTAACACAGGTTCTGTGCTTCGTATTTATTGTTTCTACCATCAGGGAGGAAGTACAGAGGCTCAGTGTTTTAGGAACAGCTTCTTCCCCTCCGTTTTCAGAGATCTCTGAACGGTCCATAAGCATTATCTCATTATTTCTCTTTTGCATTATTAATTTATTTTTGTAACAGATGTTGTTTTAATGTCTTGCACTGTCCTACAACAGATTTCACCACACCCCAGTGATAGTGAGCCAGATTCTGATGTCCTCGTCCATCCTGAGCTGTCAGTGACGGGTGTTGTCCATGTCATTTTTGTGCCTCTCATGGAGAGCTAGGCTTCTTTCCAAGTCTTCTGAGGACGTCCCAATGCTTCTTACCTGACATTTCCAACCAACAATCCACACCCACTGACTGAACTCATACCAGTACATCCCTTCCCAGCTATCATACTACACCAACCCTTGCTTTGTCCCCTCCCCACCACCAGTCGAGGACCTCTGCCTTTACAGAAGGGCAGCAACTTCTGGCAAAGGGCACCATGCCACACATCATTCTGACTTGCAATTGCGTTGCCGTCTCTTCATCACTGGGTCCAAATGGTGATGCCCTCTCAGCAACGTTGCAGGATTGCGTTCAGCAGATCCACAACAGCACCTGTCTGAGTGCATTTAGGGGTGGACACTTGCTTGTGACACCCAGATACTGAACAGTGAATAAGAGGAAGCACCTCCACTCCCTTCTCTCTGGCACTGATTTTCACTGCAAACTGTTGGTAATTTCATTCACCCCACAGCCTGAATTTTAGAACACAGAACATGGAATAGTAGAGCATAGAATGTGTCTGTCAGCCCATGATGTTGTGCTATATCAATATCAATCTACACAGCCCATATATTTTTCATCCATGTGCCTATCTAAGAGTCTCTTAAATGTCCTTAATGTATCCGTCTCTACCACCACCTTCAGCAATGCATTCCAGATACTTGCCAAAGTCAATTTCTTATCCAAGTTTGTTTACATTACCATATACAACCTTGAGATTCATTTCGCTGCCATTTACAGGAAAATAAAGCAATACAGTAGAATTTATGAAAAACTATACATAAACCAAGACTGACAAACAACCAATGTGCAAAAGAAGATTAATTGTTCAAAAAGATAATACTGAGAACAAGAGTTTTAGAGTCCTTCAAAGTGAATCTGTAGGTTGTGGAATCAGTTCAATGTTGAGGTGAGTGGAAGTTATCCACACTGGTTCAGGAGCCTGATGGTTGAAGGGTGATAACTGTTCCTGAATCTGGTGGTGTGGGACCCAAGGCTCCTGTACCTCCTGCCCAATGGTGTTCGCGAGAAGTGAGCATGGCCTGGATGGTGGGGTCTTTGATGATGGATGCTCTTCCCTTGTGACAGCGCTCCTTTTAAATGTGCCCAGTGATGGGGAGGGGTTTACAAGCCTACCCCCAACATCTTCACTGAACATTCCTGCACTTACCTTTTAGAGCATGTCCCCTGTCATTGGCAAAAAGTTGCTGGCTCTCCACTCTATTTATGCCTCTTATAATCTTATACATGGAACATGTCAAGGATCAGACTCCATGATTAAGCGGAGATTGATAGATTGCTGATTGGCCGCAGCATCAAAGGGTTTGGGGAGTGGGCTGAGGAGGGGGAGGAGAATAGATCAGTCGTGATTGAATGGCGGAAGAGACTCAATGGGCCAAATGACCTAATTCTGCTCCTATGTCTTATGGTCTTATAAGGCGACTTAGTAAAACTTATGTTAAAGTGTAGCTGGAATGTTAGGCACAGTTCTGGTCTGAAAACGATGGTGAATACACTAGACAGAGAGAGCAGGAATGGAATGCTGCTGATACAAGAAGAGACCAGGGTGACTGGATTTGTTTTTCTTGGCACAGAGGAAGCTGAGGGGACCTGGCAGAAATGTACAAAATTATGATTAGCATGGATGGGATGAACCACGAGAACCCCTGCCCACAGCAGAAACCTTGATAATAACCAGTTGTGTGGGGGGTTTGAGGGCGAGGTTCAAAGCAAATCTGAGGAAAAGTATTTTTCACTCAGGCTGGTGGTTACAATATGGAACACGCTGCCCAAGAGACTGAACACATCAACTTTACTGTTACACATAGAAGGAGAATTTATGGAATGTATATGAGATGCTTTTGTAGATCGGCATTGAGGAATCCTTAACAGGTTAGTCCTTTTAAACTGAGGGCAAAGTGTAGAAATGTTAATGTGGGAATCACTTTGCAAATATTGTGAAGGGCAGTGCAACTTTGAGGGGAAAACATGGTGGAGCTGTGGAAAACTTTGTGGCTTCAACCTAGAAATTTCAAGGCCTCCTGTAGCCCCACCACAGGCCCAAATTCCTCCCTCCCCACACACACTCAGCTGGAGCAAGGCTTTCGTGGCATCAACATCAAAGATGTTAAACGTGAGGGTTCTTACCCCCTTGCAGTACATGGAGAGATGCTGTCACCAGCTCAGACAGATAGATGTCTTTCAGAGATCTCTCCTTTGTGATAATTATTGGCTCAATAACTTGGTATGTCAGAACCCTAAAGAGATAAGTTGCAGTATTTACATATTTCAAGCATCTCTGAGATTCCAGTATTTTGGCTCCTATGTTGTGTCTGTGTTATTGAATTCAACCAACTCCCTTGCCCCAGCTTTCTCCCATTCTCAGCATCTGGGGTGTTTCATCAACCTTCCACCTCCAGCACCATCTTGGGGTCAAGGATTCCCTGCACTAGAGCCCATATTTTTGGTCAAAAACACCCTTCAAGCAAGTTTTGTCATCAACGGCACTCTGCTTGGGTTTTAACCAGTATGGAAAGACAGGAGAGTGTGGACAGGAACATGCCACATGTCTGTCAGTATGCTCCCTACTAACCATCACCATGAGCTCTACGCTGCATGAACAGCCTTCAACAACTCAAGGACGTCTTGCGAGCTACTGTGGCCACCTGTCTCGACCATTCATCGCTGGCCTGTCTCCAAATCCTTCCTATCTATCTACTTGTTTATAGTTCCATCATTCTCTGTCATCAGTGTATTGCATATCATCCACAGCTTTTGGGCCAGAACATCATAGCCCTTTCGGGGAAGAAATCCAGCTCCTTTCTGAAAAATGTTTTTTTCAACCCTATGATAATTTCCATTAACCTAAAACTTTTGGCCGGGAGGAATTTATTCCAGTTGCCTGTTTCTTATTCTCAATACCAGCAGTGCATCATCCCAACGTGAGCCTCCAAAACATAAAACTAATTGAAAGAGAAACATGGAGGTAGGGATAAACATGTGTACTTCGTTCTTACTTTTAAAGACGCGTTCATCATGTCGCGGTAGTGTAATGACATATGTAATTTACGTACTTTTATAAATAACCCATAATGAATGCTTAATCAAACTGTATATTTACACTTACTCAAATATTACTGAAATATTAAATACACAACAGAACCCTAATTGGTTAAGTTGACTATATCAAATTTAATTTGTAATTCCAAATACTGTGTATCTACTCATACCCCTTCTCTCAGAGTAAATTTGTTATCAAAACACGTATATGTCACCATATACTATCTTGAGATTCATTTTATTGCAGACATTTACAGGAAAATAAAGAAGTACAATAGAATGTATGAAAAACTACCCATGAAGTTTATCAAACAACCAATGTGCAAAAGAAGTCAAATTGTGCAAATGAAATTAATAAATATTGCTGAGAAGATGAGTTGTAGAGACCTTGAAAGTGAGTCTGTAGGTTGTGACATCAGTTCAGAGTTGAAGTTATCCATGCTGGTTCAGGAGGCTGATGGTTGAGGGGTAATACCTGCTCCTGAATCTGGTTATGTGGGAATTAAGGCTCCTGTACCACCTCCCCAATGACAGCTGCAAGAGAGCATGGCCTGGGTGGTGGGCTTCCCTGATGATGGATGCTACTGCTTTATTTTGCACTTTTTGTTTTGTTTTGCTGGTGGTACCTTGAACAATCTAATGCATCTATCAAATATTAATCCATATTGACTTACACAATCACAATCGATCCAATGTCTTCCTGCTGTTACTAAATGCAAAGTGAATGGTTACTTTATTGGTTCCCTGATAAATTATTCTTCCAAAAATTGCCTTGAATGTGGTCGTAGACTGTTTTTTTCCACAAGTTTCCTATGCCTTCCTGAAGATTAAAGTTCTTTTACTACTGCATTACCATTGCATCTTACCTCTCTAATTTGCTGATTTTACTCTATCCAATATGTATTTACTTTCAGGAGCCGTTTTTTTTCTTTTGCTATTAATTAACTACACCAGTGCCAGTTCTGCATCCTGATTTCTCCCCCCTACCTCTGAGCAAAGTTCCATTCTCTCTGGAATACTGCAATTCGTGGAATTCGCTTTCCGTGAACAATCGGGTTGGCATGGACACCAATCTCTAGGTACTAGGCTGCGCAGTTTGTACGACAATACTGGCGCCACTCTTTTCAATTTGATTGCGTTGCATTTAATAATTGTAGAATAATTAGAACATTAGAATTGTTACAAAGTAGTTTCTCTCTCCCACTCTCAAGTCGTTAGGGAATTAAAACAATAACAAACAAGGCAGTGATTATTTTGAGAAAATTGCTCAGCTGATGGAGTTGGATGCATTTTTTTTGTATCTCATCCACAGGGACCAACACATTGATTTACTTAATCTGTGGATCTGTGGACAGGGTAGATAACAACTTCATAAAATATTTGCTGGTGGTTGATTACTGTGAGAAATTATTCTTTTTTTTCTCTCTCTGCTTAGAAACGGTAAGTCACCATAGGACCATAAGACACAGGAGCAGATTTGGGCCATTTGGCCTACCAAGTTTGCTCTTCCACTCCATCATGGCTGATTTATTATCCCCTCTCAACCCCATTCTCCTGCCTTCTCCCTGTGACCTTTGATGCCCTGACTAATCAAGAACCTATCAATTTCAGCTTTAAACCTACCCAATGGCTTGGCCACCACAGCCATCTGTGGCAACGAATTCCACAGGTTCACCACCTCTGGTTGAAGAAATTCCTCATCTGTTCTAAAAGGACATCCTTGTAACCTGAGTCTGTGCCCTCCGCTCCTAGACTCCCCCATTATCGGAAACATCCTCTCTACATCCACTCGATCTAGGCCTTTCAGTATTCAATAGGCTTCAAAGAGATTCCATCCTCTTTCTTCTAAACTTCAGCAAACACAAGTCCAGAGCCATCAAGTGCTCCTCATAGGTTAAACTGTGTTGGATAAGTGAGAGAAAGGACTGAGGAGATGAGGTTTCGCATCATGAATGAAGTTTTTCTTCTTAAGTGGAGACCCAAGATGGTGGAAGACTTGGGTGGCTTGGGCAGCATCTGAGGGCTGGATGGTGCTTTGAGACAAGACTTCCATTGAAATCTTGCAATGAACCATGATTGACCTGAAGCATCAACCATCTCTCTGCCTCCACAAAGGCTGTCTGACCAGCTGAGTTTCTCCAGCAATATTTTTGGTCCTCACTCAGCATGGCTTAATGACCACGAATTGTTGGTGCAGATGGCCCATGGGATTCAACAACCAGTCCCTCTGAATGGAAACCAGAATGAAAACAGCAAGGGTATCCGCTAAATATAAATACAGCCATGAAAGATCAACAAACCCACCTCGGGGGGGGGGGAGAGGGTGACAAACACACCTGGGGGGGTGGGGAGAGGGTGACAAACCCACCTGGGGGGTGGGGAGAGGGGGTGACAAACCCACCTGGAGGCGGATGAGGGTGACAAACACACCTGGGGGGGTGAGGGTAGCAAACCCACCTGGGAGAGGGGGGTGAGGGTGACAATCACACCTGGGGGAGAAGGTGACACAACCTCCAAGGGTTGGGGAATAGGTCCGTTAATCTGGATGCATAATGGCAGTACGGCAACTGCTCTGCACGTGACTGCGAGACATTGCCAAGTGGTGGATACAGCTGAGTATGTCATGGGAACCATCTTTCCCTCTATCGACCCAGTTTACACTTATCACTGACTCAGTAAAGCACCCGGCATAATCAGACCCACACCCCACCCTGGACATTCTCCCTTCAACCTTCTCCCATTGGGCAGAAGATACAAAAGCCTGAAAGCACTCACCATCAGGCTGAACAATAGCTTCTGTCCCACTTGAATGGACCTCTTGTGGAATGACTCGATCAGTACAAGCAATATACAAGACAGACATTCCATTGCATCTTGCTATATGTGCCAATAAAAACAAATACCAATTCCAATACTAATTCAAGTTCAGATTCAAGTTTTTTGTCATTCAGCCATTCGCATGTATACAGCTAAATGAAGCAGCGTTCCTCTGGGGCCAAGATGAAAAACACAGTACATATATCACATACAGAACATCAAATAATTGTAACACTTTAATCAGATAATAAAGTATTCTGTAGGTGCACAAGATGACATAACGTGCATATACAATATATAGTTAAATATACATTAGTATAATGCTACTGGTGCTGTCATAAATAATGTGTACTGGGCGTTCAGAAGTCTCACAGCCTGGGGGAAGAAGCTGTCACCCAGCCTAACACTCCTTGTTTTTATTCTGTGGTTCCTTCTACCTGACGGTAAAGGGATTCTGGGAGGGGTCCTTGAAAATGCTGAGGGCTCTGCGAGTGTTCTAGATAGGGAGAGAGAGACCTGAGGGTTCACTCAACAGTCTTCACAAACCATTGCAGGATCTTGCAGTCAGATTCCCATACTAGATGGTGGTACAGCTGGTCAGGACACCCTCGATGGTTGTCTGGTAGACTGTGTTTAGAATGGCGGCAGGGAGCCTTGCTCCCGTCAGTCTCCTCAGGAAGTAGAGGTGCTGCTGTGCTTTGTTGCCTGAAGACCAGGTGAGATCATCCATGATGTGCACTCCAAGAAACTTGGAGCCCCTGACACTCTCCACAAAGGAGCCAGTGATGGGTAGTAGGGAGTGGTCTGCCCGCACCTTCGGGAAGTCCACAGTCATCTCTTTAGTCTTGTCCATGTTGAGACTCATGTTGAGGTGTTCACAGCAGTCCACAAGCCACTTCACCTCCTCTCTATATGCCAACAGGTGAGAGATGAGTCGCCTGGGACTGTTCTCGTTGGAATTCAGAAAAATGAGAGGAGATCTGATAGAAACATATAAAATGATGAAAGGGATAGATAAGATAGAGGCAGGAAAGTTGTTTCCACTGGTAGGTGAGACTAGAACCAGGAGACATAGTTGCAAGATTCAGGGGAGTAGATTTAGGATGGAGATGAGGAGGAACTGCTTTTCCCAGAGAGTGGTGAATCTGTGGAATTCTCTACCCGATGAAGCAGTGGAGGCCACCTCAGTAAATATATTTAAAACAAGGTTGGAAGATTTTTGCATAGTATGGGGAAGTAAAGGTTTTGGGGAAAAGGCAGGTAGGTGGAGATGAGTTCATGGCCAGATCAGCCATGATCTTATTGAATGGTGGAGCAGGCTCGACGGGCCAGATGGCCGACTCCTGCTCCTATTTCTTATGTTCTTATGTAACTCAGCGTTGTTGCTGAAAAGGCCAACCACTGTTGTGTCATCATGAACTTAGTGATGTGGTTACAGCTGGATCTAGCAGTACAGTCGTGAGTCAGCAGTGTGAACAGCAGCGGGCTGAGCATGCAGCCCTGGAGAGTGCCAGTGCTCAGTGTGATGGAGCTACAGATGTTGCTGCCAACTCACCGTCTGGGGTTTCTCCTTAGGCACATGGAATCAAGAAATTGGAGGTTATGTGGAGTGGTTTAAAAAGTCGGCACAGTGAAAATCTAGAAATGTTGCATCTGGAAAAACCTCTGCATTCCCAGGATTCTGGTCCAACCTCTATTTCACACTTCACCCCACTCTCCATCCCTCAATTTCTCCTGCTGAAGAGCTTGCATTGGAAGTGGGGACTCCACGGATCTATGCTGTCACTGAGAGATTGGTCATTTGAGCCTCACCGTTAAACCAGAGAAGACGCTGCTGAGAAGCGTGGACAGGGCTCAGCATCTACAAGCATTGCATGTCCCCGGGACATGGGCGGAAGCCCCACAGGGTGACAGGGCAAAGGTGCAAACTCCACACAAGCAGAACCTGAGGTCAGGATTGAACCCAGGTCCACTGCCAGATGTACCACCTGTGGTCCCCCCCCCCCAATCCAAGTCAATAGACAATAGACAATAGGTGCAGGAGTAGGCCATTCGGTCCTTCGAGCCAGCACCGCTATTCACTGTGATCATGGCTGATCACCCACAATCAGTATCCAGTTCCTGCCTTGTCCCCATAACCTTTGATTCCGCTATCTTTAAGAGCTCTATCCATCTCTTTCTTGAAAGCATCCAGAGACTTGACCTCCACTGCCTTCTGGGGCAGAGCATTCCACATATCCAGGGTCAGACACAAACACACCCAGATCCCATCAGACTCAGGTCACATAGTTAGATTCTGTCTTGGTGTCCACACGGGTTACTGAGCAGGAAGCCATTCTGCTGGATATTAGTAGCTCACACATCCAAAAATGGAGAAAGAGATGTCAGAATGATGAAGATATTACTTGGTGTATTGAAGTAGAACAAGATAAAAACAATAACAATGCAGAATCAACCATAAAAGCTGCAGAGAAAGTGTACAGGTAAAAAAAAGGGACGAATCATAATGAGGTTGATTGTGAGGTCAAGAGCCAACCTTATCATTACTAAGGAGCCATTTAATAGTATTGTAAGAGCAGGCTAAAACTTGTCCTTGAACCTTGTGGTACGTGCTTTCAGGTTTTTGTATCTTCTGTCTGATGAGAGAATGGAGAAGAGAGAATGTCCGGGCTGGGTAGGGTCTTTGACTATGTTGGGTGCTTTACTGAAGATTCCGTAGAGAGGAGGCTGGTTCCCATGATGAGCTGAGACATGACTTTCTGCGTAACTCTGCAGTTTCTTGCGATCATGAGCAGAGCAGTTGCCATTACCAAGTCGTAATACATCGGGAAAGGATGCGCCTACTGTGCAGATGAGTGGTGGAACCTTGGTGGTGGGGTTGGTTAGAGTTGGGAATCTGAAAAAAGTGGAATGGGCAGGGGTTGGGTTAGTGTGTAATGGGGTGGTCGATGGTCTGTGCAGTCTTGCTGAGTTGTAAGGTCCGTTTTCTTGCTGCATTTCACAATGATTCAGACTCTAGCAGGCAGGCAGGCCGTTTGTGTGTGTGTGCGCATTACAGTGAGTTGATGGTTGGGAAAGAGTGCTTTTGTAAAAAGTATGAATACCTGGCTCAGCAGAGCTCAAGCACCAGACAGGCCCCAGTTTTTTTTCCAATTAAGCTTCTCGATTGAATCCACTCCAACACCAAACTCTCTTCTTGGGCTGGGATCAGTTAATGCAGCACAGGAACTCTGCAAGTGTTTTTGTTCTGCAATAGAAAGTCATACTTCCCTGAACATTAACATGTGGAAAATATTAAGTAAGAGGACTATTTACTAACAGGAATGGGTAAACCCAAAGAGTAAAACTTTGAAGCTTACGGTAGAGCAGAAATGGCTTGCAACAGAGGTCAGGGAGTATCTGAAATAACTGTAGATTAACATCTTGGATTTAAGCTGTTAATAAGTCGCGAGCCTGCTGCGTACTTCCTGCATGTGTGCAGACTATGTCTCAAGGTCAATGGTGTGAGAATAATTTACAGGGATCCTGTACTGGAGGGATTGAACTTCACAATGACCCCATAGTCTTTGAGGAAGCCCCAGGACCACCAAAGGAAAGGATTAGACTCGTCTTGGTGGGGTGGTGGGGGTTGGGGTAGATGATACAAAAATTGTACGTGTGGTTTTCAATGAGGAAGAGAGCTGTAGACTGTAGAAAGGTGCAAACAGTCTGGTCGGTGGAGTTTTACCTAGCAGTAGGATACTGAGAGGTTCAGAGGGAGTGCAGCTCCATAGATTCTTAAAGGCAGCAGGGACACATGATTTAATCGGACATGTGGGATGTCCTCTTTCTTATCTGAGGCATTGAATTTGAGAGTAAGGAGATTACCTGGAACTGTTCAGCCACGGCTTAAATACTGTGTATACTTCTGGTTACCACGTCACAGGTAAGATGTGATTACATTGGAGAGGATGCAGTGGAGATTTGCGAGGTGGTTACCCGCACTGAAAAATTAGCTGTGGGGGTAGGTCAGAGAGAGAGTGGCTGCTTTCTTCGGAAAAGCGGCTGTTAGGAAATTTCAATGGAGAATATAAAACTGAGGGGCCTAGAGAGAGTACAAGTGTCACTGATTTCCTTTTGGTCTCCTGATCTCTCTTGTCTTCTCAATGCTCTTCCCCCACCACCAGTTTCTGCAGTTTGATTGTTTGTGATTTTGTATTGCTATGTTTGTACTCTGTTCTTGATTGGTGCAACTGTAACGAAACCTAATTTCGCTCGGGATCAATAAAGTATGTCTATCTATCTATATCTATCTATCTAACACACTTCATTGCTAACGTCCCCCACTCCCGTTACAAATTATTGACTTGACACACTGTTGTCACGTGGGATGAATGGGACCCACACGACCAGGTTCAGGAACAGTTATTACCCTACAGCCATCAGGCTCCTGAATCAGTGTTGATAACTTAATTTTTGAAGTCGTAGAATACTGCAGCACAGAAACAGGCCTTTTAGCCCATCTAGTCCATGCTGAACTGTTAATCTGCCTAGATCCATTGACCTACACCCAGTCCGTAGCGCTCCATATCCCACCCATACAAATTTCTCTTAAATGTTGAAATCAAACCTGCATCCACCACTTTCACTGTCAGCTCGTTCCACTCTCTCTCCACTCTCTGACTGAAGAAGTTCCTCCTCAGGTCCCCTAAACATTTCACCTTTCACCCTTAACCCATGACCTTCAGTTCTGCTCACACCCAACCTCAGTGGAAAAGGCCTGCTTGCTTGCATTTACCCTATCTATACCCTCATAAATGTGTATACCTCTATCAAACCCCCACTCATACTCCTATACTGTAGGGCAGAAGTTCCCAATCTGGGGTCCATGGACCCCTCGGATAATGGTAAGGGGCCATAGCATGAGAAAGGTTGGGTACCCCTGCCCTAGGGAATAAAATCCTAACCTGTTCAACTTTTCCCTCTAACGCAGGGACTCAAATCCTAGCAACATCCTTGTGAAGTTTCCCTGCACCCTTTCAATGTTATTGACATATTTCCTGTAGGTAGGTGATCAGAAATGCACACAATACTCCAAATTAGGCCTCACCAATGTCTTATACAACCTCAATATAACATCCCAGCACTTTGATTTAAGAAGGACAATATGCCAAAAGCTTTCTTTAAAACCCTATCTATCTGTGATGTAGCTTTCAAGGAATAATTGGTCTGTATTCCCAGATCCCTTTGTTGTATTCACCTACTGCTCACTGTGTAAGACCTACCCTGGTGGGTCCTCCCAAAGGGCAACACCTCACACTTGTCTGAATTAAATTCCATCGGCAATTTTCAGCCCATTTTTCCACCAGGTGTGCTGCAAGCGTCGGTAGTCTTCCTCACTGTCCACAGTGCTCCCTATCTTGCTGGTTCTGAAAGTGATTCTACGATCTACAGACTCTTTGAAACTTATTCTCCCTGCATTATCTTTGTTTGCACTGTTTGGATTCTTCTGCACATTGGTGTTTTGCAGTCTTTGCTTGTGTATAGTTTTTCATAAAATCCTGTTGTATTTCTTTGCGACAGCCCTTGGAATACTGTGTTCATTTCTGGTCACTTCACTACAGGAGGGATGTGGAAACTATAGAAAGGGTGCAGAGGAGATTTACAAGGATGTTGCCTGGATTGGAGAGCATGCCTTATGAGAATAGGTTGAATGAACTTGGCCTTTTCTCCTTGGAGTGACGGAAGATGAGAGGTGACATGATAGAGGTGTATAAGGCGATGAGAGGCATTGATCATGTGGATAGCCAGAGGTTTTTTCCCAGGGCTGAAGTGGCTAACATGAGGGGGCATAGTTTTAAGGTGCTTGGAAGTAGGTAAAAGGGGGATGTCAGAGGTAAGTTTTTCACACAGAGAGCGGTGGGCGCGTGGAATGCACTGCCAGCGACAGTGGTAGAGGCAGATACAATAGGGTCTTTTAAGAGTCTCTTAGGTACATGAAGCTTAGAAAAATAGAGGGCTGTGCGGCAGGGAAATTCTAGACAGTTTCTAGAGTAGGTTACATGGTCGGCACAACATTGTGGGCTGAAGGGGCTGTAATGTGCTGTAGATTTCTATGTTTCTATCTACCTGTGATGTAATGCTTCCTCCTCATAGTACAGATCATTGACTTATGAAGGGCCTTAGACCTGAACTGTTCCTCTCTGCACAGACGCCACCCCACCTGCTGAGTGTTTAACAATTCCTGCTTTTATTTCTCATTTCAAGAACTGCAGTTTCAGCTTTTTTTAAACTATTTGTTCATAATATTTGGTAAACTAAACAGAATTGTTGTTGGCTGGCCCAGTGCTGTTGTTGAACTAAGATGAAGGGGGAAGTACCATTTACAGCAAACTGTTTATTTCTAGAGCAAAACGAACAGAAGGCACCCTGAATAAAAGGGAGGTGATTCCTCTGGAAAATACTATAAGTGAGGAATAGTTGCATGTAAGTTATTGTATGTGAATACCGTTAGTCATGTACATACTGTTGGGTGGCTACCTAGCTTGATTGGAAGGAGACTTACCCAGTTACCTCTACTCCAGCCTTATATACCGTACACCCTTTACAGACATCCCCCCTCTCCCAGAAGTTCCGGGAGTCTCCTGCATATTGATAGCAGCTCCCTGATGCCCGCAAATTATATACAATATCCCAGAAATTGATTTTTTTTGAGAGTGCGAGAGCGAGAGAGCGTGAGAGAGAGAGAGTGCACGCGCACATCATGGCAGAGTGTTCCAAAAAAAGAAAATATAAAACGTACTTCACCCCAGACTACACTAAAGTGTACCCCTGCCTAATAGGGGTCAAAAATAATGTCAGTGTTGCTCGCTGCACTGTTTGCGACAATGACTTTTCTACTGCCCATGGTGGGTTAAGACTGTAAAAGACATGTTGAGGTGAGTTTAACAGGTGTCATTTGTTCATTAGCATAGCTAACGTTATTTAAACTAGCTGGCTAGCTGCTAAGGAGCTACTCTATTGCAGACATCCCACCTCTCCTGGAAGTTCCAGAAATCTCCCGCAAATTGATGGTGCTACTCCCTGAAATGAGTTTTTGCAGGGTGGGATGTCTGCCTTTAACAACTGACTGTATGACAGTCATCCCATGTTAAATGAATTCACATCCCTGCGCACTCTACTCCTCTCACCTGGAATGGAACCGAGTCATCCACAATTCCATGGATCTGCTGACAGGGGTGGGGGGAAGGAGGACTCGAGGAAGGTAAGTTACAAGTTAGTCAGATGCTGCTATTTGTAGGAGGATTTTAAATTCATGTTTTATATACAACCGCCTTTCCTGCCTTTGAGTTGTTTGTTAACAATATCGGCAAATCTTTCTGAGAGTATTGACTGAAAACAACAGAGGATTTCCTACATACTGGCTCTTCAGAGCATCACTTCTAACATTACATCAAAGCATAGTGATTGTGTTGTAAACAAGCACAGCACTCAGTTTGAAAGCTACCAGGTTTCAGGTGAACAGCCAGGTCTCTCTGTAGTAGAAGAGATGTTGGTTAAGCACAACCTCAAACATTCCCTCCCTCCTCCATCACCAACACATTGACTGCAAAGTGTGTTGTCTGTAAAATGCACGGTTCCCATGTCAATGCACCAACCCGGCAAGTTTATAGTCTTAGAGCACTACAGCATAGAGGCCGGCCCATTGACCCATCCAGTGTATTCTGCCTAGTCCCATCTACCTGCACCTGGGCCATATCCCTCCATACCGATCCTATCCATGTACTTGTCCAAACTTGTCTTAAACCTTACAATTCATCCCGCATCCGCCACATCTGCTGGTAGCTCATACCACACTCTCACTATCCTCTGAGTGAAGAGTTGTCCCCTCAGATATCCAGTCAAATACTTCACGTTTCATCCTTAACCTATGACCTCCAGTTCTAGTCTCAGCCAACCTCAGGGTAAATGCACACAGGCTTTTTCTACTATCTATAGTATAGCCCTCACAATTTTGCGTACTTCTATCAAATCTCCCCTCATTCTCCTACCCACTGGGGAAAAATGTCCTAACATAGTCAACCTCTCCCTATAACTCAGGGTCTCAAGTCCCTTCTACATCCTTGCAAATTTTCTCTGCACTCTTTCAATTTTATTGATGTCTTTTCTGTAGGAAGGTGACCAGAACTGTACACAATACTCCAAATTTGGCCTCACCAATGTCTTGTACAACTTCAACATAACATCCCAACTCCTGTATTCAGTACTCTGATTTGGCCAATGTGCCAAAAACTCTCTTTGCACCCTTATTTACCTGTGATGCAACTTTCAAGGAATTATGAATCTGTATTCCCAGTATTCCGATATTGCCATGATAACCTTCCCTTCAATGTCAACGAAACAAAAGAACTGTCATTGACTTCACTAAGGGGGAGGTGCAAATATCAAGAGGACGAGAGTTTCAAGTTCCTAGCAATAAACCTCACCTGTCATGGTCTAATCATGTACACACCATTGCCAAGAAAGCTCAGTGCCTCTACTTCCTCTGGAGTCTGAAGAAATTCAACACATCCCCATTGACACTCACCAATTTTTACCAATGCACTGTAAAAAACATCTCGTACTGATGCATTGTGCTTGGAACGGCAACCACTCTGCCTACGACCGCAAGAAACTGCAGAGAGTTGTGGACGCAGCTCAGCACATCACGGAAACCAGCCTCCCCTCCATAAAGTAGCCTCAGTAAAGCAGCCAGCAAAACCAAAGACCGCACTCACCCCCAACATGCGCTCTCCTCTTTCCTTCCATCAGCAAGAAAGGGCAATAAAAAGAAGTAAGCGGTAAGCAGTGCGGCCGGTATGGGAGTGACAGCATTGGAGTAGTCAGGCTTGGGCAAGCATTGATGGAGATTCTAAGTAAGTTTCTAGTTCTTTTTTCTGTTAGTACATAGTTAATGCACTGAGAATAGGTCCAGAGTTAGTGGTATGTTCCTCGTGAGATGTGACAACTTTGGGAGACCTCCAGCCTGCCTGATAACTACGTCTGCACAGAGTGCAGGGAGCTGCAGCTCCTTAGAGAACATGTTAAGGAACTGGAGCTGCCGCTGGATGCCCTTCAGCTCACATGGGGAAATGAGGAACTGATAGGTAGGAGCTACAGGGAGGTCGTCGCCCCTAAGTTGCTGGAGGCAGGTACTTGGGTGACTGTCAGGAGAGGGAAAGGGAATGGGCGCCTAAATGGGGAGAAAATTCAAAACTCAGAGGTGCAAAGTGACTTGGGAGTCCTGGTTGAGTCAGTGCTAAGGAGTGGTAAGTGATAAAGAATGCAATGTTGGCATTCATTTTGAGAGGGCTAGAATATTAAAAACAAGGATGTAATGCTGAGGCTTTATAAGGCACTGGTCAGATTGCACGTGGTGTTTTCAGAGCAGTTTTGGGTCCCTCATCTAAGGCAAGATGTGTTGGCATTGGAGAGGGTCCAGAGGATTTTCACAAGAATGATCCCAGTAATGGAAGTGTTGACATGATTTGTATTTGGCCCTAGGCCTGTACTCACTGGTGATTCGAAGAATGGGGGTGAGGTTCTCATTGAAAGCTATCGAATGTTGAATGGCCTCAACAGAGTGGATGAGGAGAGGATGTTTCCTATAATGGGGGAGTCTAGTACCAGAGGGCACAACTTCAGAACAGAGTGACATCCATTTGGAAAAAGATGAGGAAAAATTTCTTTAGCCAGAGGGTGGTGAACCTGGAATTCAGTGCCACAAACAGCTGTGCAGGCAAAGTCATTGGGTATATTTTAAGTTGGAGGTTGATAGTTTCTTGTCTAATTAGGACATCAAAGGTTATGGGAAGATGGCAGGAGAATAACATTGAGAGATAATAAATCAGCCATGATGGAATGGTGGAGCAGACTCAATGGGCCGAATTGCCTGGTTCTGCTCCTTGTGTTTTTTGTTCTTATATCCTACATTATGTTATTGATTTGCCTTGTACTGATGTGATGAAATCGTCCATTTGGATGCCATGCAAAGCACAGTTTTCCAGAGCAACACGCATTAAATGCTGGAGGAACTCACAGCTCCTGATAAAGGGTTTAGCCAGAAACGTCAGCTGTGTCTTTTCTGCCATGGATGCTACCTGACCTGCTGAGTTCCTCCAGCATTGTGCGTGTGTGTGTGTGTGTGTGTGTGTGTGTGTGTGTGTGTGTGTGTGTGTGTTGCTCTAGATCTCTAGCATCTGCAGAATCTCTTGTGTCTAAAGTTTTTTTGCTGTACCTCAGTACCTGTGGCAATAATAAACCAGTTTAACAATTTACACAATCCTAGCCCTTCTCACTTTGGAAATAGAAGGCTGATTCTTCACGTCTGGGTCTAAACCCTTGAACTGAGGTGGTATTTAGCCCTGAGAGTCTGTAGCAGTTTATCGGAGCATATCGCCATCAGTTCTAAGGCCAGCTAGCGAAAGCCAATAAGTTCCAGCCACTTTCAGCAAACACCCACACATCCATGAGTTTAAAAGAAGATGACTACTCCGCACCCTCCTAGTTTCATGGGCTCCGTTATGCTTTTCTTACTGAATCCCTCCCCTCTCACCCCTGAACATTCTATCATTCATAAATGGTAACTCTGAGAAGGTTACCCTCATTCTGTCAGATAAAGCCACACTCACTCAGTTGGAAATTGTTGCAACGTAATTGAAACAGACGACAAGTGAATTCCCTTATGAAATTGCAGCCGCATTATATTTGAGGATGCAGTGTATTCTATTATTTATCATTTTTGTTTATTTAGAGATCCAGCACGGTAACAGGTCCTTCCATCCCAACGAACCCACGCAGCCCTTTTACATCCATGTGACCAATTAACCTTTGAACTCACACAATTTTGGAACGTGGGAGGGAACAGGAGCACCCGGAGCAAACCCACTGGGTCACCATGACAATGTACCAACTCCTCACAGACAGCGGTGGGAATTGGCCCCACTCAAGAAAAGAATATTCCCCTCAGCTGTGACAAATGCCCATTTTACCTGAAAGCATGTGTCAGCCTTTGACCTGAGAGCTAGCAAGCGATCAGGAGCTTGCTGGTACTGTGTCGGGGGCAGGAGATTCAGCCCTGTTCTGTGCAAGGCTTTTATACATTATATTTATCTGCTCCACCCACTTGTTGCTCCCATGAATGGTCAGAAGCATTCCCTGAGCGTAAATAGAGTGGAATGAGGAGGTGAGACATTGACTTCAGAATGCCCTCGGGTTCAGGCAGAATTATAAAATACGGATTCTGATTAATTTTATTTATTACGTTACATCAAAACACACAGTGAAATGTTTCGTCTGCATCAGCAACCAACAGATGTGTTGGGAGCAGCCTGGAAGTGTCGCCACGTAACCCAGTGCCAACATAGCGTGCCCACGATGCTTGGCAGAACAACACAAACACAAGCCCAGTGTAAGCTTTTCGTAGTTCGGAGCATGTGCTTAAGGTTGACAGAAGTTCAAAGTTCGAAAGTTCAAAGTATATTTATTATCAAGGTGCATTTGTCACCATGTGCCAACTGGAGATTCATTTTCTTGAGGGCATTCATAGTCAATAGGAAAAAACACAACATAATCAGTGAAAAAACACCCACGCAGAGATGGAGCAACCAATGTGCAAAAAGCAACAAACTGCAAATACAAAAAGAGAGGAAAAATAATGAGCAATAGGTATCTAGAACACGAGTTGTAGGGACCTTAAAGGTGAGTTCATAGGTTGTGAAATCAGTTCAGTGTTGGTGTGAGTGAAATTATCCCCTCTCCTTGAAGATCCTGATGGCTGAGGGGTAATAAATGTTCTTGAACCTGGTGATGTGGGATTTGAGGCTCCTGCACCTCCTCCCCGATGGCAGCAGTGAGAAGAGAGCATAGCCTGGATGGTGTGAGTCCTTGATGATGGAGGCTGCTTTCCCGCACCAGTGCTTCTTATAAATGAAAGGTGGCCAATTTCCCCTGAGATTACCTGAGTTAATCCACCAGGTAACACTGGGGACATAAACCATAATATGTACTTCCTAGTGGCCAAGTGTTTTAAATCTGATTCCCATTCCTGCTCCGACATGTCAGTCCATGGCCACCTCTTGTGCCGCAGTGAGGCCATCCCCAGGGTGGAAGAGTAACACCTTATATTCTGTTTGGGTGGCCTCCAATCTGATAGTGTGAATATTGATTTCTCCTTCACGTAAAAAGAATTTTCCCTCACCCTCCCCTCTTTTTCTATTCCCGCACCCCCCCCCCGGCCTCTTGCCTCTTCTCACCTGCCTATCATCTCCTGCAGTGCCCCTCCTCCTTCCCTTTCTCCTGTGGTCCACTCTCTTTTTCTATCAGGTTGCATCTTCTCCAGCCCTTTACCTTTCCTACTCACCTGGCTTCACCTATCACCTTCTAGCTAACCTCCTTCCCCTCCCCTCACCTTTTAATTCTGGCATCATCTCCTCCCTCCCCACTTCCTTTCCAGACCTGAAGAGGGGTCTCAGCCCGAAATATTGACTGTTTGTTAATTTTCATCGATGCTGCCTGAGTTCCTCCAGCATCTTGTGCGTGTTGGTATGTACATTGTTTCTCTCCCACTGGGGCGAGGTCTTGTGGTAATGTAATAAGGCACAAAGAAATGATGCATTTAGAATTCCGGCTGCACAGAAACCAGAGTTGCAGAGAAGCGCAGCACGGGAAACAAGCCCTTCAGCCCTTTGGTGTTGAGACCGAGTAGATGCACAGGTGTTGCCGCATGCTGTCTCAGCAGAGCTGGCCAGACTTTGAGGTGGGTTGCTCTGGAGAAGGTAACTCTGTCTCCCGCTGCAGGTCACTTCATTATTTTGGTGATATTGGCTCCAATGAGTGATGGCCCAGTGTTGAAGGCAGTTGATGGATCAAGGATCAACTTTATTCACCGTATACTTTTGAGTGTATTTGGAATTTGTTGTGGGGTGTTTGTCAGGGTACGACATGCAGCAAAAAACAATATTCAATGGTTATAAAGGATTGTATAAAAATGAAGTTAAAGGTTTAAGTATGGATATGGAATAAAATGTGAAGAAATACATAAATAAGACTATAAGACATAGGAACAGGGTTAGGCCATTTGGCCCATCGAGTCTGCTCCGCCATTCTATCATGACTGATCCTGCTTTTTTCCCCTCCTCAGCCCCACTCCCCGGCCTTCTCCCCATAACCTTTGACACCATGTCCAATCAAGAACCTATCAATCTCTGCCTTAAATACACCCAACAACCTGGTCTCCACAGCTGCCTGTGGTAACAAATTCCACAATTTCACCACCTTTTGGCTAAAGAAATCTCTCCGCATCTCTGTTTTGAAAGAGTGCCCCTCTATCCTGAGGCTGTGCCCTCTTGTCCTAGATTCCCTCACCATTGGAAACATCCTTTCCACATCTACTCTGTCTAACCCTTTCAACATTCAAAAGGTTTCAGTGAGATTCCCCCCCACCCATCCTTCTGAATTCCAGTGGGTACAGACCCAGAGCCATCAAACATTCCTCGTATGATAACCCTTTCATTCCCAGAATCATCCTTGTGAACCTACTCTGAACCCTCTCCAATGCCAGAATATCTTTTCTTCGATAAGGAGCCCGAAACTGTACACAATACTCAAGGTGAGATCTCAGCATGGCTTTAAAAGCCTCAGCATCACATCCCTGCTTTTGTATTCTAAACCTCTTGAAATGAATGCTAACATTGTATTTGCCTTCCTCACCACCGACTCAACCAGCAAGTTAATCTTTAGGGTGTTCTGCATAAGGACTCCCAAGTCCCTTTGCATCTCAGATTTTTGGATTTTCTCCCCATTTGAAAATTCTCCACACATTTATTTCTACTACCAAAGTGCTTGACCATGCATTTTCCAACATTGTATTTCATTTGCCACTTTCTTGCCCATTCTCCTAATCAAAGTCCTTCTGCAACACTGGAACACTGTTTCCTCAACACTGCCTGTCCTTCCACCAATCTTCGTATTATCTGCAAACTTTGTAACAAACCCATCTATTCCATCATCTACATCATTGATATACAGCATAAAAAGAAGCAGTCCCAACACTGACCCCTGTGAAACACCACTAGTCACTGGCAGCCAACCAGACGAGGATCCTTTTATTCCTACCAATCAGCCAATACTCTAGTCATGCCAGTAACTTTCCTGTAATACCACGGATCCTAACTTGGTCAGCAGCCTTGTGTGGAACCTTGTCAAAAACCTTATGAAAGTCCAAAACATACAACATCCATTGCATTCCTTTATCTATCCTACTTGCAAACTCCTCAGAAAATTCCAACAGGTTCATCAGGCAAGATTTTCCTTTAAGGAAACCATGCTGACTTCATCCTATCTTGTCCTGTGTCACCAAATATTCCATAACCTCATCCTTAACAATTGACTTCAACATCTTCCCACCCACTGAGGTCAGGCTAACTGGTCTATAATTTCCTTTCTGCTGCATTCCTCCTTTCTTAAAGAGTGGAGTGACATTTGCATGTATTTACAATGTAAACTGTGTTATAAAAATCTGCTAGAAGTCTTGAGCAACACACACACACAAAGCTGGAGGACTCAGGTCAAGTAGCACCCATGGAGGTAAACACACGATTGATATTTCAGGCTGAACCCCTCATCAGGACCTGCTAACTTCCTCCTCTTGTGTGTTGCTCACCATGAAACTGTCACGCATGCCATACAAATGGAGGACTTCATCACATCAGTGCATTGAGGTAGTACAAGGGAAATCAGTAACAGAATGTAGAACATAAGGCTGTAAAACACGGGAGCAGAGTTAGGCCATTCCGCCCATCAAGTCTGATCTGCCATGCCATCATGGCTGATTTATTATCCCTCTCAACCATAACTCTGCTGCCTTCCTCCTGTATCCTTTGACATCTTTCCTAATCAGGAACCTATCAACCTCTGCTTTAAATGTGCCCAATGACTTGACCTCCACAGCAATCTGTAGCAATGAATTCTACAGATTCACCACCGTCTGGCTAATAAAAAAAATCCTCCTCGTTTCTGTTCTAAAGAATTGTCCTTGTATTCTGAGACTGTGCTCTCTGTTCGTAGACTCCCCCACTATTGGAAACATCCGCACATCCACTCTATCTAGACCTTTCATTATTTGATAGGTTTCAATGAAATCCACCCCCTCCCCCCCCCATCTAAGCTGCACAGATGTTGCCTGATCTGCTTTGTGTATTGCTCAAGGTGATATTAGTTCTGTGGTGGTTTCTTTACTATCCTTGTACCCTCTGAAACCAGACCAGAGTAACTTCCTCTAGTGAGCTGATTACAGCAACAAGGTGAAAATCATCTGTTACGTGACCTGGAAAATAAACTCTGACACTGAATGTGAAAGTGAATACACAAAAGTCAATTACCAAGACGAGCATCTGTGATTATTTGTTGCAAGAAGTGGCAAGTACAGTCAGAACATTTGGATTCCATTCTTCCTATGTTTAATCTCCAGGGTTTATAAACTGAAGCACAAATTTATTTGAGTTTTGGCCAATTTACAAGGATAAACTAGGCTGAGCTACAAGTTATTCAGTGGTGGAAATTGCTTCAATATTACGATTAAGCCTGCGCCAATTTGTGGTCCAAGGCCCCTTCCTTTCCATGGTTTTATTTGGTTCCAGTTGGCCCTCCCAGAGGTGCTCAGTGGGAGTCGCAGGCAGATGTCCATAGTTACATGCTTACGAGCTGCATTAACGGCGAGCTACACAAGTGGGTACGTCCCTCATCTGTCTTCATTAAGGTTGTTGTAGATTCTAACTGAGCTTCATCATCAGGCTACCTCGGGGAGACCAGAAACACAGCAGCAATCTCCCTGAGGTTTGAATCAGGATCAGCTTTATCATCACTGACGTAGGTCGTGAAATTTGTCAGTTTGTGGCTGCAGTACAGTGCAATACATAAAATGCACTACAAGTCTACACTATAAAATTTAAAAAGTAGTGCAAAAATAGTGAGGTGGCATTTATGGGATCATTAACCATTCAGAAATTCGATGGTGGAGGGGAAGAAACTGTTCCCAAAACATTTGTGTGTGTGTGAGAAGCAGTTCCCAAAACGTTGAGTGTGGGATGTTTGGTCAATCTTCCTGATTAGTTACAGCAGGTTATGAAATGGACAACCCCATCCTCCACGTGTTTCAGTTTCTGTTTGTGATGGGACCACATGATTTTAAGCTTGCAATAATCAATTATCAGCTTTCAACGGAATTCGGAGCCTGTACATCTTGAAAGACACAGAACATCCTGGCATGACCAGGACAGCCAGCAGCACATTAGCTGGGGCACTGACGCAGTCCAGAGGAATTCTGCCATTTTAAAACTTGCTCTCTGTGCCCTGTGCATACTTGCTTAGGTGCATCCATTGTCAAACATCAAAGTAATCATTTCAAGGTGGAATCATTTCTTTAAATAACACAGGGAGCAAGTGTGAGCGTGTTGGAGAAGTGGGATAGTGTTAGAACCTGTTCCAGCAAAGGGGAGTGGCGATGAGCGGAGAGTTTATAGGGTGGATCACAAAAACTCACCAGGTTTGAAGTGTATCTCAGTTCCTCTCCCAATAGCTCAATTGTACCATAAATCTTGGTCTACAGTCAGATTGTTTGATGTTCCGGTGAGATAGACTGCAATCAGGTGATAGTGGGAGTTGCTGGTGAGGTCTACAAACACTTAACAAATATTTGAATTTTTATCTCTTGGGGGCTGCTTGAGGACGCACACGGCGCTTCTCCCATACGCGCTCTGATCGATGCAGATAACGCCAGCATTTTCAGCGGTGCGTGTGGCTAGACGTTCTTTGTGAATAATGAGAGAGCTGGAACAGCTCTTGTATGTTAATTAACGAGGTATCACTTGACATTAATTAGAAATAACACCATTCAAGACTTCTGTCACCTTCTTGCGCCGCATTTGATGGAAGGTCACAGCTAATTCAGAATAAAGGCGAACACTTAGAAATCTTGGTTTCTTGTTGAATTTATCACTTCTAGGTGCGGTGGGATTCGGTCTTCAGCATTCCTTGTTCCCCAGTCTCTCTGTGCTTCCCTGACACAGAGCCTCCACCGGGAAAACCATCCTGAGGGAACATTTCTGACGCAACGGGAGGTTATTCGGCGTGAGAAATGTTGAGAAAGATTTAAAGGGGAACTGGGAGGCACCTTTTCATACAGAGGTTAGTCCATGTGTGAAACAAATTGCCACATGGAGTACCAGAGGCAGGTGCAAACGTGCTTGAAAGGCATTTTAGACAGCTCCATGGACTGGATGGGCCAAATGCAGGCAACTGGGCTGGGACTAGTTTTGACGGGAGGCGTTTGCCTTTATCATGCCAGTAGAGGAGACGTGTCGGTTTCCTTCTCCCAATCACGAAAGCTAAGAGGGAATATCAGGCTGCTGATGTCCTGGGTAAAGCGAAGCCAAAGCGACAGCCTTGCCTCGCTGGCCATAGCAACTTCCTGCCAAGACAAGGTCAGGAATGTCATTGAACGCAGCAGGCCAGGCAGCATCTCTAGGAAGAGGTACAGTCGACGCTTCGCACCGAGACCCTTCATCAGGACTAACTGAAAGAAGAGATAGTAAGAGATTTGAAAGTGGGAGGGGGGATCCGAAATGATAGGAGAAGACGGGAGGAGGAGGGATGGAGCCAAGAGCTGGACAGGTGATTGGCAAAAGGGATATGAGAGGATCATGCGACAGGAGGCCCAGGGAGAAAGAAAGGGGGAGCCCAGAGGATGGGCAAGGAGTATAGTCAGAGAGACAGAGGGAGAAAAAGGAGAGAGAAAAAAATTAATGATAATAATAATAATAAACAAATAAATAACGGATGAAGGCTTCCCCCTCCCCCTTTCTTTCTCCCAGGCCTCCCGTCCCATGATCCTCTCCCTTCTCCAGACTTGTATCCCTTTTGCCAATCATCCCTCCCCCTCCTGTCTTCTCCTATCATTTCAGATCTCCCCTCCCCCTCCCACTTTCAAATCTCTTACTATCTCTTCTTTCAGTTAGTCCTGACGAAGGGTCTCGGCCTGAAACGTCGACTGTACCTCTTCCTATAGATGCTGCCTGGCCTGCTGCGTTCACCAGCAACTTTGATGTGTGTTGCTTGAAATTCCAGCATCTGCAGATTTCCTCGTGTTGGCGGTCAGGAATGTCATCATGGGAATTGGGGCGGGAAGCTGGGGGTCAGGGAGATATGGTGAGCTGCAGAGCTGCAGGTAAGCTTCAGAGCTGAATATTGCCAAAGCTGAAATCAGAAAACACAAAATATTGGTTTTTGTCTCCAGCTAGATGGAGAGCAGTGAAACAGATTAGATTTTTTTTGGATGAAGGGTCTTCCCTCTGCAGGTCAGCTGGAGCTACTCTGACCTCTGAATCTACAGGGTCAGAATCAGATCCTGGTTTAATGCCGCTTTGTTTCGTGGCAGCAGTACAGTGCAAGATGTAAAAATAGCTTTAAGTTGCAAATAGATGGAGAGATAGGTAGAGTGCACTAAAGAGGAATAGTGAGGTAGTGTTCATGAACTGGTCAGAAATCTGACAGCAGAGGGGAAGAAGCTGTTCCTAAAATGTGGAGTGTGGGCCTTCAGACTCCAGCACCTCCTTCCTGATGGCAGCAGTACAGAGGGCATGTGTCAACTGGCAAGGCTCCTTAATAATGGATGCCACCTTCTTGATGCACCACCCTTTGAAGGTGTCCTGGATGGCAGGGAATTTTGTGCCCATGATGGAGCTGGTGAAGTCTACAGCCCTCTGCAGCTTCTTTTGATCCTGCACATTGGAGTTTCTGTACCAGACAGTGACGCAACAAGTCAAAGTGCACTCCACTGTACATCTGAAAAAAAATTCCAGAGGATTTGGTGACATTCAGATCACTGTGATGGACAGTGACCTGTAGGCTGTTGATCTTTGGAGGGGTGACTGCATTATCATGGGTGCCTTCATCTGGAAGTGATGTTGAGCTGAGACACCACCTGTGAAAGATATTGGATATGGCCCAGTCCCGCACGGGTAAAACCCTCCCCACCATCGAACACTTCCACGAGGGCTGTCGTAGGAAAGCAGCATCCATCACCAGGGACACCACCACCAAGACCATGCTCTCTTCTCCCTGCTGCCATCGGGAAGAAGGTACAGGAGCTCAGGAGTCACACCACCCGGTTCGGGAACAATTATTACCCCTCAACCATCAGGCTCTTGAAACAAAGAGGATAACTTGAAATATTCATTGAAATATTCCACAACCTATGGACTCACTTTCAAGGGCTCTTCATCTCATGTTCTCAATATTTATTGCTTATTTATTTATTATTTATTTTTTCTTTTGTATTTTCACAGTTTTTTGTCTTTTGCATACTGGTTGTCTGCCCTGTTGGGCGCAGTCTTTCATTAATTCTATCATGGTTATTGCATTATTGAGTATGTCCCCAAGAAAACAAATCTCGGGGTTGCATATGGTGACACATGCAGTATGTACATTGATAATACATTTACTTTTGAACTTTGAATACGAAGATAGTCATCCACAATGGCTTGAACTTCATGTAGTCATCAATCAATGTCACTTAAAAACAATACAGTCTGCTGGAGCTTCCTGCATGTGAGTTAGCTCCCTGTGTTTAAAAATTCACAACATTTCCAAAGATCATCAAAACCATAAGATACAGCAGGTAATTAGGCCATTTAGCCCATTGTGTCTGCTCCACCATTCCATCATGGCTGATTTTGTTTTGTTCTCTCTTGACACCATTCTCCAGCACCTTCCTGGAACACTTAATCCCTTTACCAATCTGGACTTCTACCTTAAATACACCCAATATCTAGGCCTCCACAGCCTCCCATAGTAACAAATTCCACAGATTCACCACCCTCTGGCTGAAGAAATTCCTCCTCATCTCTGTTCCAAAGGAACATCCCTTTATTCTGAGTTGATGCCCTTGGATCCTGGACTCTCCCTACCAATAGAAACATTCTCTCCATATCCATACAATCCAGGCCGTTCAGTATAAGATAGAAACATCCTCTCCATATCCATACAATCCAGGCCGTTCAGTATCCAATAGGTTTCAAATAGATCCTCCCTTAGCATTTTGAATTCCCTCGAGTACGGGTCCAGAGACACGAAATTCTCCTCATACATTAGCCCTTTCATTTCTGGGCTCATTCCTGTGTACCTCTTGTGGACCCCCTCAAAAGCCTGCTCATTTTTCCTTCAGTAAGGGGCCCAAAATTGTTCATAATATTCCAAAAGCGGTCTGACCAATGCCTTATAAAGCCACAGAAGTGTTGTTGCCTAATAATCTTTCAACTCTAGTTGGACTCTCATGTAGAGAAAAGCCATTGACGTGGATGACCCAAGGTTGCTTCAGCCATATTGATCTATAACAGGAAAGGGACAATATCAACAGGAGGGAAAAATAGGAAAATTAAAAAAATAAATTTTAAACAAAAATTTTAACAGAAAAGCAAGTCTACCAGCACTAAAAAGTAACAAAGCCTGTTCCAAAGTAAAGAAAGAGGAGGCTCACTTGCAGTGGCATTTGTTTGATTTGTGTCTTGGGACCTTGCCTGGAAGCAAATCCAGATTCCATTCATCTGCGATCCAAGCACAACAAGTGCTGGTGTGTGGGGATGTAGTGCTCGGCGCCTTGAGCTCTGAGCCTGGTTTCCTGGCAGTGAGCTTAATCCAAAGTCTTCAGTTGCCGCCTGTGAAGGATCAACCGAGGAGCTATCCATCAGCGTTAAGCGTTGAACCAAGACCACATCTACTCTCGCGTGTGAACACACAGTATTCTAATGGTGAGATGGTCCAGATTCAGATCCATTTATTTATCACGTGTACAGCGAAATGCGTCCTGTGCGTTAACAACCGCTACAGCCTAACGCTGTGATGTGTGCAAGTGACACGCCACACATTCTGGCGCCAACATAGTATGCCCCGCAATGCTTAGCAGAGCAACACAGAACACATCACAACAAAGCAAGACAGGACATACCAAGTGACAAAGCAGCAACAGCAAGGCAAACCCTGCACCTCCCTCCCTCCCACCCATACACACACACATACACAGTCCTCCTCCTCCATAACAGGCTGTCATCAGCTTCCAGTGAACTCATGGATTCGCAGACATTGGTCTTTGACTTCCCCAGTGGAACTGCAGACCCAGGCTTCTGAACCTTCAGGCTTCTATCATCAGTATCGGCCCCAGGATTCGCCGATGACATGAATGGGAACCCCAAACACTAGGGCTCGAATTTCGGTCTCACCAACCTAAGAAGTCTCTGGCCCTCGTGCCTCCTGCCGGCAGAGAACTCTGAGTGCAGAACCCGCCAACGGCTGGCTGACCTGGGCAACCACTAGACTTCATCTCGCTGGTCTGCCAGCATAACATCTGATCACGGGTGTACCAAGTCCGTGTTGCTGACCTTCGAAAGCGGAGTGAAGGCCTAGACTCCTGCCTTGCCTCTGATTCCCCCACTTCCAGCCCTTCGAGCTGCGCCGCCCAGCAATACTCTGATTTAATCCTAGTTTAACCACAGGACAAAATGCAATGACTAATTAATCTACCAACCTTTTGGAATGTGGGAGGAAACCGGAGCACCCGGAGGAAATCCATGTGGTCACAGGGAGAATGTACAAACACCTACAGGCAGTGACGGGAATTGAACCAGGATTACTGGTACTGGAAAGCATTGCGCCAACCATGCCCCTACCTTGTCCCTCAGCCCTAATCTGACCTCTGACTCCCATCTCTATCCCCAAAACCATCACAACGAACCTAAATGAAACAACTAAGTGCGAGTCATGACCTCAACAGAGACCGCAGCTCTGCGCCATCTTGACCAGAAGGCGCTGGCAGATATTTATTGCTTGACCAACAACATGAATGTAGCTCACATCAAAGTTGCTGGTGAACACAGCAGACCAGGCAGCATCTCTAGGAAGAGGTACAGTCGACGTTTCGGGCCGAGACCCTTCCCCAAATGTTGACTGTACCTCTTCCTAGAGATGCTGCCTGGCCTGCTGTGTTCACCAGGAACTCTTATGTGTGTTTCTTGAAATTCCAGCATCTGCAGATTTCCTCATGGATGTAGCTCAAGAGTTTTTTTGAAGCATTTGTGTCAATGTTCAAAGTAAATTTATGATCAAAGTACATATACATTACCATATACGGGAGGAGAAGATGGCGGCGCAACGCAGCGCACGCAGCTCTCCGGTGAAATGATATTGTATCTGTTAAATGGGGGCTGTGGACAATTCTGATTTGATGAAGACAGACGTGAGAAGCATAGAGGACATCTGGAGAAATTTCTGAAATGCCCATTTCACTGCCGCTGCTACTGTGCGATTGAGAATCTCCGCAGGGCAGGCCCCAAAATCCCCGGCTTTGCCTGCTGCTGGCTACTGAGGCTGGGGTCGAAGCGTTCGGCAGAGATGGCGCTCAGTACTCGCTGTCGGAAGGCTGATCGGAGCTCGAAGTTTTCGGACGACTCAGAGTCAGACTGTGGTCGGGCATGGCAGGGAGAGTTTTCTTCCTTCTCCCGTCTGTGTGAGATGTGGGACTTTCGAGAGACTTTGAACTTTTTTGCTGTGGTCTGTTCTTCATCAAGTTATGGTATTGTTGCACTGTTGTAACTATATGTTATAATTATGCATTTTTGGTTAGCTTTTCAGTCTTGGTCTGTCCTGTGTTTCTGTGATATCACACCAGAGGAATATTGTATCATTTCTTAATGCATGCATTACTAAATGACAATAAAAGAGGACTGCGTGTCCTCAAAACCTAATCTAATATACTACCCTGAGATTCATTTTCTTGCAGGCATTCACGGTAGATACAAAGAAATGCAATAGAATCAACGAAAAACTACTCATGAACACTGACAAACAACCAACATGCAAATGAAAGACAAACTCTGTAAATACAAAAGAAAGTATTAATTAATAAATAATGTTGAGAACATGAGTTGTAGACGAGCCCTTGAAAGTGAGTCTATAGGCTGTGAGATTAGTGCATTGTTGTGTGTGAAGTTATCCACATTGGTTCAGGAGTCTGATGGTTGAAGCAATGTACCTCTGTGATAATTACTGCACTGGTATATTCATCTACGAGCCTCAGGAATGTGTCATCACAGGAATGTTTTAACCAGACACTTGGCTAATATTTCCTGGCTAACTGCAAAACTAGCATTAACGAGAACACAGTACAAATATAAGTGGCTTTGTCATTTGGGAAATTGCATGCCAGGAGTGTTAACTTCGGGAGTGGTTTATAATGTGCAAGCACAGTGCAGGTCCAAAGTGAGCATCTGTTCTACTTGTTGCCGTTTGCAGCCCTAATAAGGTACTGATGATGGTTCGGGTTGCCTGCTGAACAGAAACGAATGGCTAATTAGATGGAAAAGCCTTCACATTGAGGTGACACAAAATGTTTAGCCTACGATGATGACAAAGTGTGAATGGGTGAGAGACAGCAGGAAGAGCAGAGAGCCGTGAGAAATCGAAAACACCGAGGTGAGAATGAGAGCATCGAAGGTTACTTGTGGTAACCGCAGGATCCACATAGCAACCTCGTGTGGCTGATGGAGGAGTCGTCATGGTTGTGGTACAGGAGGTTGCTTTAACATATGAGGAGCATTTGAGGGCTCTGGGCCTGAACTCGCTGAGGGGGAATCTTATTGAAACCTATCTAATATTGAAAGCATTAAATAGAGAGGATGTTTCCTTCAGTGAGGGAGTCTAAGACCAGAGGGCACAGGTTCAGAATACAAGGACATCCCTTTAGAACAGAAATGAGGAGGAATTTCTTTTTCCTGTGGAATGCATTGCCACAGACAGCTGTGGAGGCCGTCATTGAGTATATTTGAAGCAGAGGGTAATGACTTCTTGATTAGTAAGAGCGCAAACATTGCGGGGGAGAAGGCAGGGGAATAAGGTTGAGAGGGAAAATAAATCAGCCATGACCAAATGGAAGAGCAGACCCGCTGGGTCAAATGGCCTAATTCTGCTCCTACGTCCTTTGGTAACATGATGATGTGGAAGATCAACCAACTATCTAGGATCAGACAGAAGATATAAACGGGTTATTGTTTGGTTTTCAAGAGGTGATATCTTGAGGGTCAAGATATCAGGAGTCAGTCTATTACTGAGGTCCCAGATTGTGGCTTGTGTAATTGCCTTGGATGAAGACACGGAAGGAATAGCTGCTAAATCTGCTGCATTTACAAACAATAAATTTCCGCAGATGTACTGTGGAGAGCATCACTGTCTGGAACGAAGGGGCCACTGCACAGGGAGGTAAAAAGCTGCAGAGAGTTGTAATCTTACCCATCTCCATCATGGACAGTAGCCACCCCACCATAGGGGACACCTTCAAAAGGTTGTGCCTCCAGAAGTCAAGTCAAGTCAAATTTATTTATAAAGCACATTTAAAAACAACCCTTGTTGACCAAAGTGCTGTACAAACCATAACAGGTAGCTAAAATCACAAGTACAAGAAACACAGATATAAACAAGGCACACAGCTTATAGGCACAAAATAAACAACTCATGGACCTAAGCACAAGCCAAAAATCAGCCACATCAGGAAGATTCAAACGCTAGTGAATAAAGGTAAGTTTTGAGCCAGGACTTAAAAGAGTCAATGGAGGGGGAAGATCTGATAGGGAGGGGAATGCTGTTCCACAGTCTAGGGGCTACAACAGCAAGGGTGCGGTCACCCCTGAACGTAAATTTAGATCGTGGGACAGCCAGGAGCCCCAAGTCAGCCAACCTGAGGGACCTAGAAGTAGAATAAGGGGTTAGAAGGTCTGCGATATAGGAGGGGGCCAGCCCATGTAGGGCTTTATAAATAGACAGGAGAACCTTAAAATCAATTCTAAACCGTACCGGTAGCCAGTGGAGAGATGCCAGGATAGAAGTAATATGGTCCCTCTTCCAGGCACCTGTCAGGAGCCTGGCTGCGGTGTTCTGGACCAGTTGCAGGCGTGACAGGGACGACTGACTAATCCCAGTATACAGGGAGTTGGAGTAGTCCAAGCGGGAGGATACAAGGGTGTGGATGACTTTCTCGAGATCTTTGAAAGAGAAAAATGACTTGATTTCCAGAAGGTGACATCCATCTTTAAGGATCCTCACCACCCAGGACACTCTCTCTTTTCTATCTGGAATATGGTCTCCTGAATAAAGCAAAGGTATCAATTCATTGGGAACAACTTGGAAAAGATTTACTCCAGCAGGTTTATGAAGAGATTAATGGAGATTAGCATTATTGGTCCCTTGTGCATACAATGAAATGCGTTGTTTGGGTCAATGACCAACAAGGCCCAAGGATGTGCTGGAAGCAGCCCACATGTGTCGCTATGTTTCTGGCACCAACATAGCATGCCTGAAATGTACTACACGGAACCCATACATCTTTGGAGTATGAGAGGAAACCCACGTGGTCTTGGGGAGAATGTATAAACTCCGATCACCTGTGCTGTAATGCAGATCCCTGTGTATCCATATCTCTATCCCACATCATTCAACGTGCAAAGCTTCTCAGCAGTATGCGTTAGAAAACAGTAAATTATAGCTGCAGATTTAAAAAAATATAGGACTACTTAATGCATAGTGCAAGCTGAGAAGAGTCTGTGACTGAAGGACAAAAGAGGAACATGCTAGGCTTGCATCGACCGCAGTTCAGAATAGCGGGAAGAGGCTTGATTGATGTTGAGTGAAAGGCCCGTCCTTTGGTGAACAAGTCAAGGGTGACTTGAGCGTGGCCTCTGAGTGCTCTCAGACGCTGGCACTGTTTGCATTCTGCAGGCTGATGAACAACACTGCGTAAACTTGGGCTCTGGAGTGGAGGTGATGTCGGTCGTACTGCTTCTCATTTGCCTTGAAGATTAGTCAGCTCCGATGGGCCATTGCAGTGAGGGAAGTGTGGGGGAATGATTCACCCACTCACTTTCGAGGACTCTACAACTCGTGACTTCAGTATTTATTTGTATATCTATTTAATTTTTTTTGCATTTGCAGTTTGTCTTTTGCACATTGGGTGCTTTTCAATCTTTGTGTAGTTTTTCATTGATTCTGTTACGTTTCTTTGATCTATTGCAAATGCCTGCAAGAAAATAAATCTCAAGGTTGTATATGGTGACATGTACGTACTTTGTAAGTACGTGGAAACACATTGAGATAAATTTACTTTGAACTTTGTTTCGGAGCTGTCGGTGTAAACTGTGGCTTGCGTTGTCATCATCCAGCGAATGTAGCTTGGAGAAGGTTTTCTGGAAGCAGCTACAGTACGTTTGCTTCATTGTCCTGGAGCAGTCCAAGGGTTTTTTTGTGTGAGATCAGATGCAGGTTAAATAGCTGGTGGGCTGTCACTGCCTCAGGGTTGGCTACTAATGGGAGGGTTTCAATTCAAAGTGGGTGGAGTACTGCAGATGTGCTGCATTAATTCAAGGATCCCTTTGTGTTCAGGTACCCATTATGTGGCCAATACCTGAATGATTATACCCTCATTTATCTCCGTAGTTGATTCCAGATTTTCTGCTGCCTATACAGCTGTTCTGACTGAAAAGCCACGACTTAATAATAGTAAATTCAAACATGTGTTGCAAATTAAAGTTCCTTTCCTACACTAAAACCATAAATACCAATACCAAACAGGAAGTTCTGAAGAAAAGCAGAGGTTCTCTCCCTAGCACCTTGGACAATATTTACCCATGAACTGTCCTTGCTAAAACAGCAAACATTCTCACACTGGTAGCCTTATGCACAAAATACTGGAGGAATTCAGCAGGTCAGGCAGCATCTCTGGAAATGAATAAACAGTTGACGTTTCAGGGAAAAGACCCTTCTTCAGGACTGGAAAGGAAGTGGGGGAGAGACTCCAGAATAAAATAACAGATGGAAGGAGGATAGACAGAAGGTGATAGGTGAAGCCAGGTGGGTGGGAAAGATAAAGGGCTGGAGAAAGAGGAATCTAATAGGAGTCTGATAGGAATCGGACAGAATCTGGTGTGTATGGGCACAAGATGACTGCTGCTTTCCTTCCACTGAAACAGTGACTTCTTCAAAGAGAAGATCAAGTTCATTATCACTGATACTGTTGTGAAGTTTTGTTGTTGTGGGGCAGCAGTACCGTGCAAGACGTAAAAATCAGGGTGAGTTATAAATAAATGAGAAGTGCAAAAGGGGGAATTGGCGAGGTAGTGTTCATGGTTTCATGGACCGCTCAGAAATCTGATGGTGGAGGGGAAGAATTGAGTGTGGGACTTCAGCCCCTTGTACCTCCTCGCTGATGCTAGTAATGAGACGAGGGCACATCTCGGATGGGGAGGGTCCTGAAGGATACGTGCCGCCTTCTTGAGCCACAGCCCTTTGAAGACCTCTTCACGGCGGGGAGGTTTGTGACGGTGATGGAACTGGCTGAGGCTACAACCTCCTACAGTGTTTTTCACTCCTACACGCTGCAGCCTCCATATCCCACCCGACACAACCAGTCGGAATGCTCTCCACCGTACATCTGTAGAAATTTTCAGCAGCCTTTGCTGACGTACATAATCTCTTCCGGCTCCTGACGAAGTAGAGCCATCGTCAGTGTGTTGCAGCCAGGATAGCCAGAGTGGAGCATTACGGAGACAGAGCACAGAAACAAGTCCTCCAGCCTACCAACCCCATGCCAGCTATCAACCACCCATCCGGCATGAATCCTGCTGTATTCTCCCCAGACTCCTCCTCCAATTCTCTCGCTCACCTACACTCTAGTTACAATTCTAATGACCTTTTAACCTATTGACCTGTTCGTCCTTGAAGTGTCAAAGGAAACCCACCCAGTCCCAAGGCAAACTTGCCAACCCCATTTAGACAGCACCCAAGAGGCAGGAGTGCTCTGAGATATCCTTCGATTCAGAGAGGTGCTATATAAATGCAAGTCTTTTTTTTTGTTCCAACCCCAACATACTTGTACAGAAGCTTCATTAAAAAGTGCTCCTGTAGCCGCAAAGCTCGTCTTTTTCCAGAGAAGTTGATTGCAGGGCAGGGCATCATTGTGACTTCGATCCAGGGATGAAAGCTTTCGCTGTGTATAAATGTAAAGCTCAGTAAAGCAGAACTGAATCAAAACTGGACTTTGTCAGAGAGGTTTTATGAGCGGGCTTAACCTGTCGCACAGGGGTTAACAGGAAGGCCACTGCAGTTGAGGGCTTTTGTCTTTGTTTATGGGAGTGGGTGAAGGAGGTAGGAGAGGGCTTCGGGTCCTCAACAAATAGGGGGAACTAATATATATTCATTGCTAGTCACAAGCAGCAGACCCAGGGAAGCACTTTGCCGAGTTGGTGATCTAAACTTGCAGTGAACTAAGACGAAATGTCAAAGTCAGTACCCATTGATGTGGAAATGTGTCTTGTCCTTCTGCATAAAGACTTGCTATTCGGCAGGAAGTAAAATGTCTTCGCTGACTGGTGTGAGTGTAATATATGGGAGAATAATTGTAGTCAGGCAATTGATCTTCTGGCAAGGAGGTGGTTTAAAAAGTGGCAGGTTTTGTGATGCAACCTAGTAAAGAGCTATGGTACTGACAGCTCATAAATCTGTTGGGCTTTCTTCCACCCTGACCACTGAATTGTAAAAGAGTCCATTTTATAATAATATATATATTTAATTAATGGCCCATTTCTCACAGTTAGGGAGGTTTTGCTGCTGGTTACTAGGCACTTTAATGAAGTGGTAGAGGGCCACGCCCATTTCCTCTCTGTCGTGCTCCTCACCGAAAATGCCACCGTTGTTGTTTGTGCTTTTCCGACCAGTACCTTCCTCACCTGCCCTTGTCAGAGTGGAAGCAGGGGCCTGACCCCAAGATTAATTGAGACTCTGCATTATAAATTGGAGGTAAGCTGTAATCTGCTAACACAGATGTTCGATAGACCGCTCAGCACGTTAGGAACAGCCTCGTTCCTCCGCCATCAGATTTCTGAATGGCACATGAACACTACAGTTATGTTTTGCAACTCCCAAAACATAAAATGAATCAAAAGAAAAACACAGACCCGGGAGATGCATGTCTACTTTTTTTTAGTTTAGTCAGGTGCACACTGATGACATGGTGACGTAATGACGTATGCCATTCCCATACTTTTACATATAACCCGTAATATAAACCTAGTGCGAGCTGTGATCTGTGTTTAGACAATTTAATCGCTGGCACAGATCAGAGGTGAGAGCCAATTTTGCTCACTCTTTGTGATGGTCACTCCTCTCTCCATGGCGCTGAGGCCATGAAGACTGCCCCAGCTGTTGTGTGCCGTTTCTGCTAATATGATGAACTGATAAGCGAGGCTTTGGGCTGGCTCCAGAGTTCGGCTCTGAGGACTCCATTTGGTTCAGAATGCTGTTGCTCGCTTCAATTGTTTGCATGAGTTGTGTTTTTTTCCCCTTCCTCTTGGGCATCAAGTGTTAGTCTTTTATTTTTTTCTTTAACTGGGTTCTTTCAGGTTTCTTTGTTTTGTAAGCAAACAGGTCTCGAGGTTGTCTAACTTATACATTCTTTGGTAATAAGTGTTTGAATCTTTAATTAGTTAAACAAAGAATTAAAGATTCAAACAATATATTTACAATATTACTCAAATAATATGGAAATATTAAATACACAACTACCTCATTATTTCCACTTTTTTGCACTTAGTTTTTAATATTTTTATTGTAACTTATAATAATGCTTTTTTTAGTGTATTGCACTGTAATGCTGCCACAAACCAACAAAATTCATAACATACACGTGACATTTCCAGCCTACAAAAAGTGGTGGATATAGCCTAGCCCGTCACCAGAAAAGCCCTCCCCACCATTGAGCACGTCGACATGGAGCTCTGCTGCAAGAAGTCAGGTCACTCATCAACCAGGCCATGCTCTCCTCTCACTGCTGCCATCAGGAGTGCAGATACAGGAGCCTTAGGTCCCAGCCACATCACCTGGTTCAGGAACAGTTATAACCCATCAGCCATCAGGCGACTCGATCAGCGTGGATAACTTCACTCACCACAACAACGAACTGATTCCACAGCCTATGGACTCTCTTACAATGACACTTCAACTCATGTTCTCAGTATTTATTTATTTATGTGCTTGCCCAGTTTGTGATCCTGATGAGGGGTCTCGGTCCAAAATGTTATCTGTAAACTCTTTTCCATAGATGCTGCTGAGTTCCTCCAGCATTTTGTGTGTGCTGTTCAGCTCCGTTTGTCTACTTTGGCACACTGATTGCTTGTCAGTCTTTGTGTGTAGTTTTTCATTGGTTCTATTGTGTTTCTTTGTTCTACTGTGAATGTCTGCAAGGAAAAAACATCTCAGGGTAGTACATGGTGACATAAATATAGAGTCATGGAGTCGTACAACACTACTGCACAGAAATGGGCCCTTCGGCCCATCTAGTCTATGCCAAGATCTCACACACTGACATGTGGTTGTTCAGGCCTGGAGAACTCCAGTGTGCTATATGTTACTATTGGTTTATTATTACCACGTGTGCCATGATACAGTGAAAAGTTTGTCTTGCACTCTGTTCATACAGATCAAATCATTGCACAGAGCACTGAGGTAGAACAGGGTAAAGCAATAGACAAATATAACAAAGGTCGGTGGTGTTGTGAGTAGTACGGAAGGTTGTTTTAGGTGACAATGGAACACTAACAGCATGCAGAGCTGGGCTGTGAAGTGGCAGATGGAGTTCAATCCGGTAACGCGTGAAGTGGTACATTTCAGAAGATCAAATTTGATGGCAGGATTCTTAGCAGTGTGGAGGAACAGAGGAATCTTGGAATTCAAGTACGTAGATGCCTCAAAATTGTCGGTCAAGGTGACAAGGTGGTTAAGAAAGCATATGGCATAATGGCCTTTGTAATTCGGTGCAATGTGTTCAAGAGCTGCAAGGTAACGTTGCAACTCTACTAAATTCTGGTTAGACCACACCTGGGATATTGTGTTCAGTGTTGATCACCTCATTATAGGAAGGATGTATAAGCTTTAGAGATGGTGCAGAAGAGATTTATCAGGGTGCTGCCTGGATTGGAGAACTCGTATTATCAGGGAAGGTTGGGTGAGCTAGGGCTTTTCTCTCTGGAGCGAAGGAGACTGATAGATGTGTATAAGGTTATAAGAGGTATAGATAGAGTGGACAGCCAACACCTTTTCCCCAATGTGGCGATGGCAAAGGGACATAATTTTCAAGCGATTGGAGGATAGTGTTGGGGGGAGCGGGAATGAGAAAGGTAAGTTTTTTACACAGGGAGTGGTGAGTGCATGGAACACACTGTGGGGGTGGTGATGCAGGCACGTACATTAGGGACATTTAGGAAACTCTTAGATAGGCACATGGGTGATAGAACAATGGAGGGCTATGTATGAGGGAAGGGGAGTAGATTAAAAGGTTGGCACAATATTGAAGGCCAAAGGGCCTGTACTGTTCTATGTTCTCATAACAGAATGAAGAATAAAGTGTAACATCTGCAGAGAGAGTGCAGAGAAGATAAATAATAAGGTGCAGGATCATAATGAGGTAATTTGAGGTCAAGTGTCCATCTCATCGTACCAGGGAACCATTCAATATTCCTATAACAGCGGGATCGCCTTGAACCTGCTGATATGTACTCTCAGGCTTTTGTATCTGCTGCACAGTGGAAGTGGGAAGGGAAGAGACCAGGGTGGCATGGCAAGGGAGCAGTCGGTATAATGCTTTACAGCACCGGCAATCAGCAATTGGGGCTCAATTCCCAACAGCCTCTGGAAGTAGTTTGTACAGGACTACGTGGGTTTCATCCAAGTGCCCCAGTTTCCTCCCGCATGCCAAAGACGTACAGGTTGGGGTTAGTAAGCAGTGACCATGGTAAGTTGGCGCTGGTGCTTTGGCGACACTTGCAAGCTGACCCCCCACCCCCCCCCCACCCCACCCCCAGAATGTGTTGGTCATTGACACAAATGATGCATTTCACTGTATGTTTCAAAACACATGCGGCAAATAAAGCTAATCTTTCTTTTTCCTGGTCCTAGTCTCACCCACCTTCAGGGGAGAAAAGCCTGCATGTGATTACCCAATTTATGCCCCTCATCATGTTGTATTCCTCTATCAAATCTCCCCTGATTTTCCTACACTGTAGGCAATAAAGTCCTAACCTATTCCACCTTTCCCTGTGACACAGGTCCTTAAGTCCCAACAACATCCTTGTCAATTTTCCCTGCATTCTTTCAATCTTATATCTTTCCTGTATGTATGTGGGCAGGACTGCACACAGTACTCCAAATTCGGCCTCACCAATGCCTTGTACCGCTTCTGCAAAACATTCTAGCTCCTGTACTCAGGGCTCTGATTCATGAAGGCCAATGTGCCAAAAGCTCTCTTTGTGACTCTATCTACCATAATTCCTGGTGGAATTCCTGGAGGATCTGTATTCCCTGATCCCTTTGTTCTACTGCATTCCTCAGTATCCTGCTGTGTAAGTTATACACTGGTTTGTCCTGCCAAAGTGCAATGCCTCACACTAGTCTGCATTAAATTCAATCTGCCAATATGAATGACAGAGGCTTCCAGGTCACTGGACTTGCACTTGGTGTACCGTACCATACAAGTTGCAGACCCAAACATTCTTCACTTACAAGTCATCATCTTCCACAAGATATGAAGTAAGGAAAAACAGCGCTGGACCAATCAGATAAACACAAGTTCAAAGCCAGCATGAGGAAGTACTCTTCACACAAAGTATGAATAATAACTGGAATAATTCCCAGACAAACAGCTCAGGAGCAAAATTATTCAATAGTCATTTGATGTCGGAAGTGGTTTGGAAAAAAGTGGAAGACTTCAAAGCAGGAATGTTCAAATTTCCATTTATCTTTGCAATCTGAATTGAGAAAAATAGTTTTAAAATTTCATTCAAATAATTAATTCTAATATCAATTTGTTCTTTTTACTTTTCCCACATTTTTTCTTGCTGAACAGTTCCCATTCAATTATTTAAATTAATTTTTTCTAAAGAAAAAATTTGAGATCAAGTCCCTGAAGTTCTGAGGTGTGTGTTCTAAGTAGAGAGCTTGGAATGTGTCAAAGCTCTCACTGAAGCTGCACTAAAATGAAGTACGTTCATTTATAACATAACAGATCGTGTTGCTATTATGGTCAGGAAAGCTCACCAATGCCTCTACTTCCTCAGGAGGCTAAAGGAATTAGGTATATCCCCATCAACTCTTACCAATTTTTATTGACGCATCATAGAGAGCCTTCTGTCTGGATGCATAGCAACTTGGTATGGTAACTGCTCTGCACGTGACCACCGAGAGATATGGACACAGCTCAGCACATCACAGGAACCAGCCTCTCCTCCATGGATTCTTCTTGCTGCCTCAGGAAAGCAGCCTGCATAATCAAAGGCCCCACTCACCCTGGACGTTCTCCCTTCTCCCCTCTCCCATCAGGCAGAAGATACAAAGCATAGACCACCAGGCTCAGGACTGCTTCAATCCCACTGTTACCATTCTTGAACGGAGCTCTTGAACGAAAAGATAGACTCTTGACCTCACAATATACCTCATTATGGCCTTGTCCTTTATTGTTTACCTGCTCTGCACTCTTTCAGTCATTTCATATCTTATTTTGCATCATCATTTTGCCGCCTTCTAGCTCAATGCTCTGTGTAATTATTTCATTTGTGTGAGCAGTCTGCAAGATAAGATTTTCACTGTATGTGTGACAATAATAAACACCAGTCTTTAGTGAATACAGTAATCCATTTAATTTGACTTGCTTTTCCTACAAGATGACTTTGGTACCGAGAAGAACTTTCTGTGTTGCGTTGCTGGTGTTGACTAGAGAAAGCTCGATGAGAGCTAGTTGTCAACGCTGTGCTATGGCTGACAGATGCAGACAGAGGAGCCCAGCGTGGAAGCACATCAAGACTACCGGATATGCCATCTCTGTTGGAGAGCTGGCAAGGAGTGGGTGACTCTGTGTTCAGTGGGTGCAAGTTTTGGAAGAGTAGTCTATGACGAAGCAAGAACCGTAAATGCAGAAGATACTCAGCAATTCAGGCAGCATCTGTGGGAAGAGAACCAGAGTTAATGTTTCAGATCAGAGACCTTGCTTCAGAACTCTATCCATTTCCAAAGGCACTCCCTGACTTGCTGAGAGCTTCCAGCATTTTCTGTTTCAATTTCTGATTTCTTGATTTCTAGCATCTGCAAGTTTGATTTTATTTTCAAATATATAAAACTGGGCATTGTATAGAGGAATGAAGCAAGACTAAAGATTTGTTGTCAAAAAGTGTGAGCCAGTGGAGTTTTTAATAGATGTGTGTTAAATGAAAGTCTTAACAGAAGGGTTTTGGAGCAAAGTGGTGATGGGCATTGGGCAACTCGTATAGGGGGAAAGAGCTAGTCGGTGAAATACTTTGGACTCGGAGTACACTAGGACAAGTTGCCCATTGTCTGATCCAGTTGTGATACATGGTCTTTACTATCTTTCAGTGCTAGAAAGAGAAGGGGAGGATGTGAGGGGTTGGTGATCAGGTTCAACACACATAATGCAGGAACATGCGAGGGGACATGAATGGGGTGTCGCTCCCCAATTGAATTCAATTTTAATAGACCAGTGGGGGTACGTGAGACCCTGGTTCAGTGCAGCGTTGATCAGCGGACCCTCCAAAGTTCATCTGACATGGAGAAAGGCCGATGAAACTCTTCAATTCCAAAATTCAGGCCAAGTGCAGGCAAATGCTAATGGCTTGGTAGGCACCATGACTAATGGGCTGAAGGGACAGTCTCCAAGTTTCCATACTCTATGACTGTTTTGTGCAGTTCTGGTCATCACATGTAGGTAAGATGGGACTAAACTGGAGAAGGTGCAGAAAAGATACACCAAGACGATGCCCGGGATGAAGGTTTTGAGTAAAAAGAAGAGTCTGGATAGGCTGGGTCTGTTTTCCCTGGATTGTGGGAGACTGAGGAATGATGTGATAGAGGAACGTAAAATTATGAGAGGCCTAGAGGTTAGTAGTCAAAGACTGTTTCCCGTAGTAGGAGCTCCTAAAACCACAGGTGAGAAGGAGGAGGTAAAAAGCGGATCTGATGGGTAATTTTTTTGTTCCAACACAAGAAGTAGTTGGTATCTGGAATGAGCTGCCAGAGGAGGTGGCGGAGGCAGGAATGGTAACAATCTGAACAAGTACTCAAGTGAGCAGGGCAGAGAAGGGTATGGAATGAATGTAGGCAAGTGGGATTGGTACAGGTAGGCATGATGGTCAGCATAGATGTTGTGGGCCAAAGGGGAGGGTTGAGCTTGTGATGGAGCTGGCTAAGTCCACAACCTACTTTTTACAGTTTGTAACTGTCCATCACCACAGAGTGCAGAAAATTAGGGGAGTTGCCAAAATTCTGAAGTCAAGGACATGTATTCTGTGAGCTCCAGCTTTAGCCCCACTCAGCATGAGAGGGGGGAAGAGGTGAGACCTGGAAACAGGGTCTCTGAACCAGAGGAGGAGAAACAAGGGCAGCAGCAACTCACCAAAGTCACCGGTAACAGAAGGAAGATTTGGATCGCTGCTAAGAGGAGGACAAGGCAACTTTGGGTTTCCTCCAAATTGTATGCCCTCCTGACCTTCAGAAATTCTGTCACTGCTCAGTCAATCTCTGTGAACTCAGGTACTACAGAGGGGGGATTTCCTCCATCACAGGCCCATGGTAAGCCAAGAAGGAGGCTGCTCCTCAGCTTCTCAAGGGAGAATAGGGTGGACAATAAAGTCTACCAGGGGCATCCATAATTGGGGCTTTTTCCAGGCAATCCAATGAGATGCGTCTGACATAGGCCTGTTGCACAGGCAGGCAAATTTCAGTTGGTCCAGATTCTGGCTTAGACAGGAATTAATTCTAGCCATGACTAACCTCTTAAAGCACTTCATCACAGCAGGGTGCAGATGACAACAGAGCTAACAGCCTCATGTCTGTCACTAGTGGCAAACAACCACTAACCAGCAGTGTGCGGTACGACAATATATCAAAACCGTACCATATGGGGCACATATACCACACAACGTACCCTAGAAAGCAACATACAAACCATCAAGTTTACACAGATTAACTCAAACCAGTAATGATACTGTACGTGTAAAACTTTGTAACTGAGCCAATTTATACGGAGACAAGAGTGCATAACTGCAAGCGAACATTTACTCATTTCCTTAGTCTTAGAAATGTTTAGAAATGTGCAGGTTTCTTCACTTGAAAAGGCGAGGAATCTTCGTAGAGGTAGAGGCTGAGTCACTGAGTATCTTCAAGGACGAGATCAATATATCTCTAAGTGTTACAATGCATTTTCCCTAATGGAGAGTTCAAAGTGCAGGAAAGTGGTGCTGAGGTCACAGATCAGCCATGATCTTGTCAAGTCGCAGTGCAGGAGTGAGGGAGCTGAATGTATCTCATGACCCCCCCCCCCCCCCGACAGAGAACAGTACAGCACAGGAACGAGCCCTTCTGCCCATGATATTGTGCTGCATCTCTAATAAAGTACGGGGGTCCCCTGATTCGAGCCGTCACGACGGCCAGCACAGTGTGAGCGTGAGCAACACTTGTTGCTGTTGCGATATTCATGCTCTCCGCTGCTGCTGGGGTGAAGCAAAGGGCCAATGAGAAACTAACGACATTGCTAACGAGCCAGTGTTGGCTGGTACTCTGTGTGGTACATAACGTTTATAGATGTATGCCTCCAGCCAGTGCCTTGCCGGGTCCCATTGAAGATCTCTGTCCTCTCCAGCACTGTGCTTTAACACGTGTGGAGCCTGGCCTGAACATTGGGCTGCCTGTTCCTTCAGCCTTCCTGCTGGAGATGGTGTGTGGCTTCCATTCAAGAGGAGCATTTTTATCGGGGAAATTTAGCATCAGCCTAACAGGAGGGAGGGGTGGAGGGCAGCTTCTGTAGTGATTTCCCATGAGTGTGGAATGAGACAGGTGCAGCTGGCTTCTGCGATCGGTGTACTGAGGAGTGTGGGTCCCCCGGAGTTGCTCGGACTTCATGAACCAGGCAGGCGTCTCCCAGTGCAAGTGACTGTCTCCTCATGGCTGTGCTAGATTACCTCACCGGTGGCCTCCCACTCTCCATTCTCCACACACCTGAGCTCTTACAGAGTCCATCTCCACCCCTGTGCATCCCATTCTTACTAAGTGCCCATATGCTTGTGAGCCTCATGGACCCTCTTCAATCAGCACCTGGATTTCAGCAGGTTTATACAAACCCCCAGGCTCCATCACCATCATCAGCTCATCCCAAGTTTTGGTCCCTTCAGACCTAGCAACTGTGCTCTGAGCCCCCTCAGCCCCCGGTACACTCTAACTCGCTCGAGAGGTTGGAAAGGTTAGCTTTATTTCTCTCATGCGCATTAAAACATTCTTTTGCGTTAACAATCAAGACAGTCCATGAATTGTGTTGGGTTAACCCGCAAGTGTCAACATGCTTTTGCCAACAATGTAGCATACCCACAGCTTATACCCTAACCATACGTCTTTGGAATTGCCCCCCTCCCCCAGGGGATGCGCGCACAGTCACAGGGAGAATATACTAACTCCTTACAGACGGCTGCAGGGGATTGAAAACCCAGCAGTGATCGCTGATGCTGTAAAGTGATTGCGCTAACCACTAGCCTATCAAGCCCCCCTCTCTCCCTGATCACATGGCCCCACTTCCACTTCTTCCTTCTTCAAAATTCTCCTTTAATTAGGCTCTTGGTCATCAGCTTTCTGTCTCTGTGTCCTGGTGTGTTCGGTAACACTGCTCGGATGCATTGGGTGCATTACCTATATCACTAGGCTGTGGCCACTGCAGGCAGACACTGACCGGGAACATCACACCAACTGACTCCTGTCCTTCTGACAGGGCTGGGAAGTGTTGGGAAATGAAGTACAAGTTCCCGTTCCTCTGCTGGGACATGCCGGTGCATGGAGTCAGTGTGGATGTGGGTGGTCTGCACAGCCACTGAAGCCTGAGGCCTAAAGGGAACGCAGGGCCACTAGGCAAAGCGACAATCACACGGCAGCTTCCTCAGTAACTCTCTGGAGGAATGCCCTTTCATTTCAAGAGTTTTAATAAACTGAATTAGTAATCTGCAGTGCAGTTTGCCATCACATAAGACCACAAAACATAGGAGCATTATTAATCCATTTGGCCCATCGACTCGGCTCCACCATTTGATTATTACTGATTTTTTTTCCCTCTCAACCCCTATTCCCCTGCCTTCTCCCCATACCCATAACCTTTGACACCCTTGCTAAATAAGTACCTATTAACCTCTGCTTTAAATATACCCAATGATTTGGCTTCCACAGCCTTCTGTGGCAATAAATTCCACAGATTCACCCACCCTCTGGCTAAAGGAATTCCTCCTCATCTCTGTTCTAAAAGATATTCCTTCTATCCTGAGGCTGTGCCCTCTAGTCCTGGACTCTCCCACTACTGGAAACGCTCTCTGTATGTCCACTCTATCTCAGCCTTTCAGTATTCTGTAGGTCCATATACTTATCCAAACTTCTCTTAAAATCTTGCAATTAAACCCACATCTACCACTTCCACTGTCAGCTCGTTCCACACTCTCACCACCCTCTGAGTGAAGAAGATCCCCCTCAGGTTTCCCTTAAATATTTCACCTTTCACCCTACGCCCATAACTCTAACTCTTAACTCTAGTTTTAGTCTCATTCAACCTAAAAAAAAGTCTGCTTGCATTTACCCTATGCAAAGTTCTCTTCATTTTGTCTACCTCTATATGATCTCCCCAATTCTCCTGCACTCCAGAGAAGAACGTCCCAACCTATTCAATCTTTCACATTTGTGGTTACAACTGCGAGTGCAGATGATACAGTCACGAGTGCAGAGCAGGTAGACCAATAAAACGCAAGACAAAGTCAACTGGAAGATCAAGAGTTCATTTTATTGTACAAGAGATCCTTCCAAGAGTCTGATAGCAGTGGGATAGAAGCTGACCGTGCACCTGGTGGTTCTTGTTTTCCAAACTTTTGTCCTTCTGCCGGATGGGAGGGGACAGAAGAGAGAATGAACAGGGTGAGATGGTTCTTGGATTATGCCACTGCTTTATTGAAGTAGCAGGAAATGTAGGAGGAGTCAGTGGGGGGGCGGGCGGCGGAGAGGCTGGTTTGCGTAATGGACTGGACAGGGATGCGGACTTGGGCAGGGCAGTTGCTGTACCGACGCGGATGTGTGAATGCTCAGAAGGCTGCTCGAGAGCTTGTACCAAGATGCAAACAGTGTTACCATCACGAGGTGTCAAAAAAATAACAGAAGCTGTAGTTCCAAGCTAAGGGGCTGGTCAGTTAAAACAGAGGTGCATGAAAGTCCCCCTTCACGAAAGGTGGTGACACTCTGTGCCTGTGATGCTGCTGTAAGTAAGATCTTCATTACTGCTCATGCAGGGATGTACTTGGCCCAATGACAATAGACTTGACTTTGACTTTCAATCTCTAGATTTCTCTATCCCACGAGGCTGGATCAATACAAATACTTCATGTGGAGGGAGGTAGATATTTTGAAACGTTGAGGTCTTGGGGAACTGGCCAAGGAGCTGAGGCCCACGTAGACCAGCCGGGATGCTATAGAATGGTGGGGTGGGTTTGAGAGCCCTGGTGACCCACTCCTGCTCCTCAGTGTGCAGGTGAGCACAGAGCAGACCACAGCTTGAGTTCACCTGAAACAAACAGGTGCCGTTACCCAAGCACTCCAGAGGAAAGCTGTAGTATCACCTTTAACAAGCACTTGACTGTTGGGCTCCTGTCCATTTTCTACCATTTAGCTTTTTTGCCACATATTCAGTCTGGGACCGAGTGGATTCATGGATATCTCGAACCCCAGTAACCACTCACCTCTGTTCCGCCCCTCCACCCACCTTTTTCTTTGCTTTCCCTCATTCTGGTGGTTTTCTCACCCCTTCCCTTCTCTCCTCCCCCTCCTCCTGACCTGCCCATCACCTCCCTCTGGTTCCCCACCTCCTTCCCTTTATCCCATGACCCACTGTCCTCTTCCAGTAGATCCCATCTTCTTCAACCCTTTTTACCTCTGACGCTATCACCTCCCAGCTCCTCACAACTTCCCCCTCCTCACCCACCCACCTTCCCTCTCGCCTGCCGGCCTGCACTCTTTCCCACCCCCTTCGTCTCCTGATTCTGGCTTCCTTTCCAGCCCAGATGAACAGCCTCAGCCAAAACATCGACTGCTTATTCCGCTCCGCGGACACCGCCTGACTTGCTGGGTTCCTCCAGTATCTTGTGTGTGTTGCTCAACATTACCAGCATTGGCAGGAGACCTTGTGTCTCCAACAATTGGCCTCCTTAAGTAAAATTGGGCACTGTGCGGCAGCGTGGCAATTAGTGCGACGGTCTACAGTGCCAGTAATCACCCACTGAGGTTCAATTTCTGCCTCTGTCTGTATGTTTTCCCCATAACGTTCTGAGGTTCCACTGCTGGCCCAGTTCCCTGCCACATTCCAGGGATGCAGGGTGAGGGTTAGCGGGTTGTGGGCATGCAGAGTTGTCACTGGAAGCGTGCTGACACCTGCGGGCTGCCCCCAGCACAATCCTCGGACTGTGCTGGCCGTCGTTGCAAACAACACGTTTCACACATTCCACCGTACGTCTCGATTTTGGGTCTACATGTGACAAGTACCGCTAATCTTTAAAATCTTGCAAAAAAAAATGACCTGAACAGAATCAGAATCAAGTTGATTATCACCAGCAGGTGATGTGAAACTTGTTAACTTAGCAGCAGCAATTCAATGCAATACATAATCTAGCAGAGAAAAAAAAATAAAATTTTAAAAGTAATAAATAAACAAGTAAATCAACTGCACATATTGAATAGATTTAAAAAACATTTAAAAACAGAAATACTGTATATTAAAAAAAAGTGAGGTAGTGTCCAAAGCTTCAATGTCCATTTAGGAATCGAATGGCAGAGGGGAAGAAGCTGTTCCTGAATCACTGAGTGTGTGTCTTCAGGTTTCTGTACCTCCTACCTGATGGTAACAGTGAGAAAAGGACATGCCCTGGGTGCTGGAGGTCCTTAATAATGGACACTGCCTTTCTGAGACACCGCTCCCTAAAGGTGTTCTGTGTACTTTGTAGGCTAGTGCCCAAGACGGAGCTGACTAGATTTACAACCTTTTGCAGCTTCTTTCGGTCCTGTGCAGTAGCCCCTCCATACCAGACAGTGATGCAGCCTGTCAGAATGCTCTCCACGATACAACTATAGACGTTTTTGAGTTTATTTGTTGACATTGAGTTTGGGATTCACAGTAAAAAGAATGTTGGGTTAATAGAATTTATGCGGTGATTTTGTTTAAAATAGCTGCATCGTTAGGAGTATCTCATTAAGAGAAGTTAACCTTTTCTTTATTGTCTTAAGCCTTGCCTTTCCCACTAATCAGATTCTAATTTATTCAAAAAGGGTTTGAAACAATTCAGACAGCCCATGCCTTGCATGTCTCCTCAAAAAGAAAAATGTCTGGATGTGTACTGAGCCAGTGGCCTGGGCAAGTGAATAAATTCCTCATTAATTATATGACCTTTAATTCTGGGTGTCTACACAAAAAGAAACTATGCTGCTTCATTGAAAGCAAGACCTTTCTGCATTTTCCTGCCCCATGGATATTGCACTAATAAATTATCTTTGATAATGACTTCCCTTGGGAAGGAAACTCAGCAGCTAGTCGTAGGAAGAGGAAATGGGAAATAGGTGTTCACAGATAAATAGTCGATGTCTCTGAGGAAACAGCTTGCTGGCCTTTGCGTGGTCCACGAAACGAGGCCCCAAAGTCGCAACAAGGCCTTTCTCGGAGCAGGATGGGACACACCTTGAGGTCCCAAGGAAATGAAAACGGCAGCCAGTGCAATCGTTTTCGCCCTAGTGGGAGCTGTCACCAGCTCTGGCCAGGAGCCAAACAAGTCAAAATGATTTATATCTACAAGCTGTCTCTTTGAAAGTGCACTCGAAGACAGCTCGCTTCTTTCATTCATGGTCTAGCGCTATTCAATCTCCCCACCCTCTCACGAACACTCACACCAAACACACATCCCTGGTCAGAGTATCTGTTATGGCCTCAAACCAATGTTTGTTTTAACAAAAGTAGTTATTATGCTTTCTACTTTTCTGTCCGTGTCCTGACAGAAGTTGACCTTACTAAGGACTATAAAATCATAAGCGACTTAGATAAGGCAAATAGCCATCTTGTTTTCCCCGGGGCAAGAGAGTCCAAAACTAGCGGACATAGGTTTGTTATTCCATATCCATCATTTAACCTCTAATTTTATTTTAATATATAATTCTTACTCTTTATAATTGCTGATCGTTGTTTTTTTGTTGCCGTGGCCAATACACCACAGCAAATTGCTAATCTATGTAAATATGTATGGTGAATAAAGTTGATGCTCGATCCCTGAAAAGGGACACATCTAAAGGGATGAGGTCTTTTTCCCCGCAGTGGGCAGGCAAATGGAATGAGCTCCAAGAGAGTGTGGTAGAGGTGGGCACCATTATGACATGTAAAGGACACCAGGACAGGTACACAGAAGGGAAAAGTTTAGTGGATGGGCCAAATGTAGGACAGATACACAGAAGGGAAAGGTTTAGCGGATGGGCCAAACATAGGCAGATTGAATTTGGTATGAACGAGCTGTGCTGAATGACTCTGTTACAACATCTTGCATCTGATTAGGGGCAGCACAGTAACACAAGGCTGCTACAGCACCAGCAACCCAGGTTCATTTCCCGAGCTAGCTGTAAGGAGTTTGTACGTTCTCCCTGTTTCCTCCGGGTGCTCTGGTTTCCTCCCACATTCCAAAGACAGACAGACTGGTTAGTGTGTTAACTGGTCACATGGGTGTAACTGGACAGTGTGGCCTCATCGGACCGGAAGGGTTGTATCATGCAATAAAAATAAATAAAGTGACAGTGATGGTTGTGTTAAACTTAGAAAGGTTTATTGTAGCAAATATCAAAGAGTTTTATCATGGGTCATGGATTGGTACTAAAGCCCCAAGCTCTCTCCTGGCCGTGGTTCAAGTTCCACTGCTGCTAACTGGAGATAAACTAAATCTGGCACTCGTGTAGGGTTCCTGTACCACCGGAGCTGAGAGAAAAGTGGGCAGAGAGAAGCTCCCCGTTAGTACCCTTGGCTAAAGTTACTCCTTCAGCCCAGAGCCTTACAACAGTGTGCCCGCTCATCTTTGTGCTGCAGCTGGTGGGAGAAAGCTGCCTGCTAGTTGCCCAAAGTACACCAGTGACTACACTTGCAAAGTACTTAATTCACAGTAACACACTTGGGACATCCTGCACTTCTGAAAGATAATATAAGTGCACAATACCTTTTTGCTCATTGATAACAGTAAGGGAATAAAGTGTGTTTTGCCATGCTCATTAACAACACACACACACATACAGAACACACACAGACCCACACAACAGAAACAAACATGTACAAACATGTGCACATACACAGACATACGCACGCAGATTCAAACATGTACAAACACACATACAAGTATGCACACAAACTCAAGTCTGACTGTCAACTTCCATGTACAGCAATGCACGTCCTTCAATCAATCTTCAAATTTTATTTTAGTTAACAAATCAGAGAAGTGATCTGATTCTCTACGTCAACTGCGTCATCATCTCTGCTCTGGCAGTTTTTTGTTAACTTACAATTAATTTTGTGTATCTCTATTGTCTCCTTGAGTGCAAGGATTGCCCGTCCCCTGTGGTACTGCAGTGAATTCCTTTAACTCTGCAGTGATGTTCTCATCTTCTCAGTATTATAGAAGTCAGAGGTTGGCAAAGAAATGCCTCTGTTGCTGATAATCTTCACTGACCCTGGTTTTTAAGACCAGGTTCTGGTCAGCTAAATACAACACTTGTAGTCCTCCTCCCCCGCCCCCTCACCACACCTCCTTATAGTGGTTTCTGACCCCTTCTTTTCCAGTCCTGCTGAAGGGTCTCAGGCCAAAATGTTGGCTATCTATTTCTCTCCATAGATGCAGACTGACTTGCTGAGTTCCTCCAGCATTTTGTGTGTGTTGCTAAAGATTTCCAGCATCTGCAGAATCTCTTGTGTCTGTGCTTTGGTGAACTGGGGAGAGGCCCCTCAGAATTCTTCCTGCCACTTCAAGATTGACATCTGTTGGGTGATGTTTATTCTGGGCTTCCACATTAACACGCACATTCTTAACAATCTCAACAAGTTAATGGCTCATTACAGCTTCCTACCACAACATAAGCAAATGCCATGTCAGTAATTACGTTCCGTAGATACATATTACCACCCTTGGTCAACAGTAGGTCACTGCTTCAAGCTCCAGTACAGAGATCTGCTCACCTAATCTGAGCTGTCGTGCGGAAGCAGCTCAGAATCAGAACCGGTTTATTGTCACTGAAATTATGTTGCGGATTTTGTGTTTTTTTTTTGTGGCAGCAAGGCATAAAAAATTACTATTAAGTTACAATAAGAAATCAAATAAACACCTAGTGTAAAAGAGGTAGTGTTCATGGGTTCATGGACCATTCAGAAATCTGATAGCAAAAGGAAAGAAGTTGTTCTTAAATAGTTGTATGTGGGTCTCCAGGCTCCTTTACCTCGTACCCAATTGTAGTATGAAAAGAGGGCATGTCCCGGATGGTAAGGGTCCTTAATGATGGATACTGCCTTCCTGAGGTACGGTCGCGTTGGTGGGGAGGCTTGTGCCTGTGCCGGAGCTGGACGAGTCTACAACTCTCTGTAACCTCTTTCCATCCTGTACGTTGCAGCCTCCATACCCAATAGTGATGCAACCAGTCAGAATGCTCTCCATGGTAGAGCTGTAGAAAGCCTTGGCGACCTATCAAATCTCCTCAAAATCCTAATGAAGCATATTCACTGGCGCATCATCAGTATGTTGGGCCCAGGATAGACTCTCTGAGATGCTGACGCCCAGGATCTTGCGGCTGCTCACCCTTTCCACTGCCCACCCCTCGGAGAGGGCTTCCCCTCCCCGAACTCCACAATAAATACCTTGGTCTTGCTGACGTTGACTGTGAGGTTACTGTTGTGATATGCCTCAAGGTGTCAGATGCTTCCTGCTTGGCTTATCTCAGTGATATCACGTACCGCCGTGAAGCCAGGTTCACTGAGAACCGAAGCACCATCCACCACTTTGCAGGATGCGTGGCTGCAAAGGCCTTCTGGTCAAGATGGCACCTGGGTCGAAATCTTCCAGATAGCAAATGAAAATATCTTCTTTGCTACTTTTACGTCTGTTTTTCACCCTAAATATGTTTCTGGGACTGGTAGAGCCTGCAAGTTATAGTTTGGAGACTGTTTGAGTGATCCAGTGTTTTGCTGTCTCCGAGAAGATTCTGGGAAGCGAGCACCTACTCAGATGGCCTTGATGTGAAGGATCTTCGAGACAGGGCGCAAGCTGATATTTGACTCCATTTTGCCATTGATAGCGTCCTTTAATCGCTGATTAAAGCATCAAGGAAGATTGAGACATCGAGGCGAATGCAGAGGTGAAAGTTTCAGCGCCAACTGCCTGCCTTTTGACCGCTGCCGGAGAAGGAGTCTGTGAGAGGCCTATCACTGTGTGGCTCGCTGTGGCAGGTGGGTAGGCCTCTGCCTCGTGTGGTGTCCCACTCTTTTGATGAATGTTGGTGATATCATAGGATGGTATCTTAGTTCTGCATTTATGAATTGGACTACTGCGGTTTTAGACTGTGGACTTTTTCAGACTTGTGGTTTTTATATTCTGTGTTTTTTTAAATCACTTCTTTTCCGTTTTGTTGTGCGAGGGGAGTGTTTAGGGGTTGTTGTTCTGTTCGTGCTCAGTTAGTTTTTTGTGTGGGGGAGGGGTAGTTTTTTGGTGGTGGATGTTCTTGTTCAGTTTTGTACAGGGAGAGGGTTTTTTGGGGGGGTTGATGATTGAGATGACATTCTTTTTTGTACTGGTGGGAGTGTCGGTTTGAAGTTTCTCTCTGAATGACTTTCATGGTCTTTCTTTGTTTTGTTGCTATTTGGAGAAGACAAATTTCAAAGTTATATATGAACACATGCTTTGATAATAAATCATTAGACTTATAAATTCATCGGAGTCATAGCGCAAAGATTTTTACGCTCTCATGTTGTGGGACGGATGCAAGATTTAAATAAATTCAAATTCAAATGAACCTTTGGAAAGAAGTGCAGTGGCCTTTGTCGAGGTTCCCAACCAAAGTTCAAATGTAAGTTTATTACAGATGGATGACCAAGGGCTTTGCATCTATGGACTGCTTCTAGAATCACACACAGGGACAATTCTCCACTGCTACCAGAGGACTATCAACCTAGTGAACACTGTCTGGCACGAGGAAATCCGCAGATGCTGGAAATTCAAGCAACAGGCACAAAATGCTGGTGGAACGCAGCAGGCCAGGCAGCATCCATAGGAAGAAGTACAGTCGACGTTTCGAGCCAAGAGTCCTGACAAAGGGTCTCGGCCCGAAATGTCGACTGTACTTCTTCCTATAGATGCTGCCTGGAACACTGCCTGGTCTGTCTGAGGCTTACTGTTCCTCCAGGGTGAGATGAATCTTCCAAGAACCAGGACCAGGGGCAGCAAGATGCTGAAGCTGTGTACAGTGATTGCGAAGGTTCCTCAGGGAGCGAGAACTTCTCCAGCCAATGTGTTCTCCCGATTTCCCCTTTCTGAAGTCCACAATCAGCTCTTTGGCTTGCTGACCTTGAGTAAAATGTTTTTGTGACAGCACTCAACCGGCCAATCCACCTCACTCCTGTACACTGACTATAAGTGAAGCAACTCCAGCAACAGCTGGCATCTGTATAGCATCACTAGTATAAAAGGTGGTCTTTCAACTGACTGACCAAAAATGGATTCAGCCAAAGGAGACAAATGGGCAATCAGGTAAGGCTGGGTTGGAGAGGAAAATTATAAAGAGGAAAGAAATGTGGAGAATCAAGGGGATTTCAGAGTTTTGTGTTTTATACAGCCAACCTCTGATTAATCCTGTCCACTAGATTACAACACTCTGCTGTCCCTGACTTGGAATCGGTGGGCTGTGAATTCAACGTAACCTCCCAGTAACTGCACGTGTCCCTTGTCCCGGGTGTGATCGCAAACTGATCGAGCTCAGTGTGTGTGGGCTGCGGTTTCCCTCGGGCCGAATCCGAGATGGGATTGGAATCCAGATGTCTGCAACTGAACAACTCCGGCCACTGTGTCTCACAGCCAGCTCTCGCTCTGGATATTTCTGACCTGCAAGCCAAGCATTCCTGATCCTTGGTGAATTGTAGAGGTTCTCGTGAATAAAAGTGCTTGTGTAGAGCTGATGTAATTTTCATGTCGGTATTTATTTCAAAGAGAATTATTTTATTATGGTCATGTACATTTATAATACCCCATTGTGCCTGTGTTTACATGCTGGAATTTATATTTTCATTTACACGACAGGAATTTCAAGCCACAATGTTTCTTTGAACTAGTACCAAGAAGTGGGAGTTCTTTTGCCCCATATTAAATCCATCACAAAGCATCTCTGCATTTTTATTGTAAACCTGCAAGACGGTAATGTCTTCAGATGAACACAAATGGGGCTTATTATTTGCACATACCCTGCAGATTTCACTTCATTGGTACTTTTGTCACATCTGCTCAGCTCATCCACCCAGTATAAGTGCTTGTTTGGTAGCAGATGATTATAGTTTTGTTTTTCTTGTATATATGCAATTTACATTCTTGCATAGGAAACCAAATTTGTGAAGTAGAGTTACCCTAATGATGGGTTTGACTTTCAGATTCCAATTTCTGGAATGAATTTCAACTTCCTTCTTCCGCAAGTATTCTCAAGGATCGGTTGCTTTGGGGGTTGGTTGCTCTTATTCAAGTGTCAGTGAGGCAGTTGCGAACATCACAATTCACACCCACAACTCATTGTAGCAGAGAGAATCCTCAATTTTACCTTCACACAGACACGTGCCTGCTCCTCCACATTCTTTCCAAAAGCGATCACTCCATTTGGATCAAAGTGAGGAGGTTTAGCCACAAGCTCTCATCCAGACCCAGGGGCACGGGGTCAAGTATGCTCCGTGTGGCCCTGCATCTGCGTTACCCTTAGTGTTGTATTTCTCATCAGACCACTAGAGGATCTAACACCTTTCACCTTATCGAATGCTCGTCGTACAGATGTAGCTATCGATGTGACTGTGCTAGCACCATAAAATACTGAATCCTTGTCAATGGGTTAGAGCTGACATTACTGTTCAGACAGTCCAGGTGGAGGGCGCTGTTGTGATGGACAATGAATGGTCATCCCCACGTCTCAAGGTGTATCTGAAGCCAGAGGCTGGCACCGGGAATATAACTTACAGCATTGATATCTATAAAAGTCACAGAACACAGCACGGTACAAGCCGATAATGTTGTGGCAACTTTTTAATAATATTATTCTCAAATCAATTTAACCCTTCCCTCCTACATAACCCCCAATTTTTCTATCATCCATGTACCTATCTAAGAATTTCTGAAATGCCTCTAATGTAATCTGACTCTGCGACCACCACCCCAAGCAGGACGTTCCATGCATTTACCACTCTCTGTGTGGAAAAAAATACTTACCTCTGACTCCCCCCCCCCATACTTTCCTCAAATCACCTTAAAATTATGCCCCCTTGCATTAACCATTTCCACCCTGGGAAAAAGTCTCGGGCTGTCCACTCAATCTCTGCATTTTTATTATCTTGTATATCTTTATCAAGTCATTTCTTGTTCTTCTTCACTCCATAGAGAAAAGTGGTAGCTCACTGAATCTATCCACATAAGACATGTTCTCTGATCCAGGCAACATCCTGGATATTTCTGTAAAAAATCATTCGCTGCTTCATTTGGCCGTAAAGATAATTATTATGTATCTTTTTATTATGATGGAGTTTAAAGAGATTACGGGAGGCAATGCATGCTGCTTTGCTATCTTGGTTTGCACTTCTGTTGGATTCTGCGTAATTTTGTCATGCTAAAGTATGATTCATTAAACACCAATGGATGCTCCACAGACTGGTACAATTCCATTTGGATGACTCCATTCCACCAACCTGCAAATTAGGAACAGTGGAAGGCCACTCAGCCCTTCTACCCTGCTTGCCCCATTCAGTAAGATCACCTCTGCATTAGTTATTGGATCCGTCTGCTCTACACTGGCATCTGTAGTGCAGTCCAAATCAATAAGTGGGAAACAGATATCTTCCTCATTAAGCCTGGAGTCAGGCAGGGTTGCCCATTCTGTTCTCTATCGTTTGTGTGCAGTATACAACCCTTTGCCAAAGCCGTCAAGAAGGAACCAGGTGAGAACCTCCCTCTCCAAGGACAATGTCACCATCTTCTGCTCAGATCCAAGCTCAGTTCGCAGACTGATTTAAGTTGGCATCAGGGGCCAGAGTTAGCCACACGAGGAGTGAAGCCATGATCTTCGGTTAATCGGCCCAACCGATTCTGTGTCCCCTTCGCCATCAGGTCCAATTATGTGAAGGTGCTGGGGATCTGGTTCAAAGGGGCTGAGCCATGCAACAAGAATTGGCTGGAGCAGATTGGGAAGGTAAAACAGAAACTGGGACCGTGGGGGAGGCGTTCACTACCGATAACTGTGAAGAACCTGGCCGTCAAGTGTGAGGTTCTCTCAGGACTGAAGTACTTGGTGTAGGCATGGCCCAAATTTCACTTCTCCAGCTTGGGAATCACCCAAGCTGTCTTCAGATTATGGAATGGGTCAGAAGGGTCATGATGCACGAGTCCCTGGACAACAGCGGCAAAAACATACCTAGTGTTCCCCTTACCCTGATGACCACCATCATGCGTGGCTGCATCAGGCTGTGTGGGGAACCTAACTTCATGGGTACCGAGCACCGTACCAACGCATGCAGAGGTTCTCTCTGTTCCTGGGGTTTGCGAGGGATGGGTCTAGCCCCATTGCCACACTACGTGGAAGATTTCTTCCAGACCAACACCTTTGACCACCAGTCCATCAGGCAGCGGTCAGCACCGAACATCCTGCAGACACTACAGGAGAAGGACTTGATGGATACAGTGGGGTGTTTTCCTGAGCAGACTATCCAGACTAACTGGCAGAACGCCTCATTGACAGACCTCACCAACAGGAACCAAGGCCTTGCCTGGCTGGCGGTGAGAGGGGCCCTCCCAGACACGGTGAAAGTGATGCCCAGAGCATCACTTCCACCGTGTGCTGCCTGCAGGATAACTAATGGGGACAAGAACGTTGCTTACCTCCTTGCAGACTGTGGGTTTGGGAAGAGGGTGTGGAGAAAGACGCAAGAGCCCATCCCAAGCAGCTGCGTGACAGAGGGCTCTCTGATCTACCGATCCCCAGGGCTACACGAGGAGACAAACATCGGGTGCTGCTGGCAGATCGTTCCCCTCGGGGAAGGATGCCCTTTGATCTGCCCGAAACTTGTTAGTCTGCCAGTACCCCGAGGTGCCGAGACAGGAGTGCTGCTGATTGGTAAACTCCAGGCTGCAGGCGTACGTGCGAAGGAAGAGCTCGTCAAGGAAGGACCACAGTACAGGGCTCTTCCGCCACTGGAAAGGGAGAAGCCAAGTTGGGTGAGGAAGCCCCTCGATCATTGTGGTAGTGTACCACCACAAGGGCCACATGAATGACAACAGTCCTATTTGTTTTAAGGAATATGATAGAGCATGATGTAACACATTGACTATGAATATAAGAATGAAAGGCATTGCACAGTTTATTCTTGTACATGTTTTTTAGTATGAATGAAGTTTACTTTGATATAAAAAAAGCTGCTGGTATTTTGGGCTTGCTTGATTGGAATCGGTTTATTATCGTCCCATGTGCTGAGATACAGTGAAAAGCTTTCAACTCAAACCATTACACAGCGCTGTGAGGTAGAAGTTACAGAATGCAGAGTCAAGTGTAACAGCTGCAGAGAACGGGCAGTACAGACAGACAATAAAGTGCAAGATAGTAATGAGGTAGAGTGTGAGGTCAAGAGTCCATCTTATCCTACTAGGGAGCTATTCAATTGTCTTATATCAGTGGGGTAGAAGCTGTCCTTCGAGCCCGGAGTTCTGTGCTTTCAGGATTCTGTATCCTCTCCCCTATGGAAGAGGGGAGAAGAGAGAATGTCTGAGGTTGGTGAGTCTTTGATTATGCTGACTGATTTACTGAGGCAGCAAAAAATGTAGACAAGGTCCGTGGAGAGGAGTCTGGATCTCGTGATGTGCTGTGCTGCATCCACCTCTACAGTTTCTTGCGGTCACATGTAAAGTTGTTGCCACACCAAGCCGTCAGGCATTCAGCGAGGCTGCTTTCTACAGTGTTTGTCAATAAAAATTGGTCAGGGTCGAAGGGGACTTGGCAAATTTCTTTAGACTTTTGAGGAAGTAGAGGCATTAAAATTTAAGTAAAGTTATTATCAAAGAACATATATGTCAACATATGCAACCCTGAGATTAATTTTCTTGCTGGCATCCACAGTAAATCCAAAGAAACACAACAGAATCAATGAAAAAGCACACTCAAGGTGGACAAACACCAATGGCAAAAGTTAATAAACTGTACAAATACAAAAAGAAAAAATAATAATAAATAAATAAGCAATAAATATCAAGAACATGAGATGAAGAGTCCTTGAAAGTGGGCCTGTAGGTAGTGGGATTAGCTCAGTGTTGGGGTGAACAAAGTTAAGTGATTCAAGAGCCTGATGGTTGGGGAAGTAACTGTTCCTGAACCTGGTGGTGTGAGTCCTGAGGCTCCTGTACCTCCTTCCCGACAACAGCAGCAAGGAGAGAGAGCATGGCCTGGGTGGTTGGGGTCCTTGATGATGGATGCTGCTTTCCTACAATGGTGCTTCTTGCAGATGTACTCAATGGTGGGAAGGGCTTTACCCTTGTTGGACTGGGCAGTATCCACTACTTTTTACAGGATTTTCCATTCAGGGGCATTGGTGTTTCCATCCCAAGCCGTGCTGCAACCAGTCAGTTAACTCTCCACTGCACATCTTGGCTGTGATGTTTATGTGGATGGGCGAGGACAGGCAATTGGTGCTTTTTACTCCTAGGAAATTGAAACTCTCATCCTCTCAACCTCAACACCATTAATGTAGACAGGAGCATATGCACCACCCGCTTCCTGAAGTCAATGGCCAGCTTTTTAGTTTTGCTCACATTGAAGGATGTTGTTGCCATGATACCATTACCAAGATCTCTATCTCCTTCCTGTACTCCAACTCCTCTGCAAATCTGGTATTATCCGCCAACTTATAGATGGAGTTAAAACAGAATCTGGCCACAGTCACGAGAGTACAAGGAGTAGAATAGGGGTCTGAGGACACAACCTTGTGATGCACTGGCGTTTAGAATGATTGTGGGGGAGGTGTTACTACCTGTCCTCACTGTTGGTTAGGAAGTCAAGGATCTGAAGTTCAAAGTTCAGAGTAAATTTATTTTAAAATTACATATACTACCTTAAGATTTATTTTCTTGCAGATATTTACAGGAAAATAAAGAAATACAATAGAATGTATGAAAAACTATAACAAAGTCTGACAAACAACCAGTGTGCAAAAGAAGACAAATTGTACAAATAATAAAAAAGTGAATAAATAATACTGAGAACATGAGTTGTAAAGTCCTTGAAAGTGAGTTCATAGCTTGTGAAAGTCAGTTCAGAGTTGAGGTGAGTGAAGTAAGTTATCCACACTGTTTCAGGAGCCTGATGGTCATAGTGTAATAACTGACCCACCAGTTCAGGAACAGTTACTACCCCTCAACCATCAAGCTCTTGAACCAGAAATTACTTTCCTCATCTTCACTCACTCCATCACAGAACTGGTCCCACAACCTATGGGCTCACTTTCAAGGACTCTTCACCTCATGATCTTGATACTTATTGTTTATTTGTTCATTATTTTCTTTCTTTTTGTATTTGCGCAGTTGCTTGCCTTTTGCACATTGGTGTGTTACTGAATTGTTGGGTGCAGTCTTTCATTGACTCTGTTTTGTTTCTTTGTACTTACTGTGAATGCCCGCAAGAAAATGAACCTCAGGGTGGTATCTGCTGACATGTACTTTGATAACAAATTTATATTGAAATTTGAAGCTGCAGTGTGGGGTTCAGTTGCAAAGGGAGGTATTATCCTCATGGCAGGGGTTTTAACCAGTTTCTCTACAGTTGGCTGCTTGGATTTGATGGTGTTCATGTTGGGAGGGAGCATTTCAGGTGCATCTCATGGTATAAATAGGAATGGATGGGGCAAGCCATGGAATGGGAAGATGATGAGCAGTAGGTTAAGATGTTGCTGTTGCTAGTAACTAAAAGCATTGTGATGATGTTCCCACTAGTTTAAAACGGTCCTGTAATGTAAATGAGGCATAAACTACAACTGGTATCGATGGAGTAAGTGGGTCTCAGTCACACAGCTCTCAGCACTGGAAAAACCTTTAGTGAGAAGCTTTCCATCTGGACTGTATACCTAAGGTAATTGCTTGTGTGAAAAACATAGAAGTGGCTAAAGGCAACAAACAGTGAACTATTTATCTTTCCTTTCCTTTGTTCCTAGCTTGTCCTTATCTCTGTGGTTTACATTCTAGGTAGAGTGGCCCCTTTGCCACACTGCTGGGCTTTTTGTTTGAAGTTAAACCGCAAGATGAATGAGCAGATTTGGGCCATTCGGCCCATCGAGTCTGCTCTGCCCTCCATTTTGGCTGATTTATTATCCCTGTCAATCCCATTCTCCTGCCTTCTCCCTGTAGCATGTGCTACCCCTCTAATCAAAAGCCTATCAGCCCCTGCTTTAACTATACTCAATGTCCTTGTATTCTGAGATTGTGCCCTCTGGTCCTAGACACCCCCAATATAAGAGTCATCCCCTTCATGTCCCCTCTAGGGGTCCACAGGTAGGGGTCATGGCATAAAAAAATTTGGGATCACCTGATCTAGGCCTTTCAATATTTGATATATTTCAATGAGATCCACCCCCCTTGCCCCATTCTTCTAAATTCCATTGAGTACAGGTCCAGAGCCATCAAACGCTCCTCATATGTTAACCCTTTTATTTCCATTAACTGACAGAAACTTTCACTGGCACAGAGTCAGAGTGGAAACATGAAGGCAGAGATCTTCTGCATTAGCATTGTTCAATGGGGAACCTAAGACTGGAACCTTTGTGTCCTTACACAGTTGTCGTTCCTCGGAGAGTAGCTTACGAAAGGAGTCTGTCTCTCTGCAGTAAGCCACGGTCGTACAAAGGACTCTGCTCTCCTGACTCAGCCCACCTGACTGGAAGCAGAGGACTGGGCGTGGATCCAAACCTCCACGTCTGCTCCACCATCAATCACACCATGAGGGATGCCAGCATCCATCCCCTCATGTGCTTACTTGACAGAAATCTCTTACCCTGCATCAAATGTTCCACTCGTCCTGATGTCCACAGAGTTTTGGGAAGAAGTATGCAGACTTCCACTGTGTTGTGTGCCCAAAGATCCTTCCTGGTTTTGTCCCTGAATAGCTAGACTCTAATTTTAAGATTATGTCCTGTTATTCTGGATTGGTGAAAGAAACTTGCACTCTCTCTATCTGCCCTGTTGACCTGTTTTATCTTCCACAAACACATTTCAGCACTTCATAATCTTCTTGATGTGAATGAGTGCAAGTCATAAACACAAGAGATTCTGCAGGTGCTGGAAATCTTGAGCAACAAACACAGATGGTTATATAACTGGGGGGGGGGAGACAGGCAGTATCTATGGATGTTTTAGGCTGAGATCCTTCATCAGAATTGGAAATGAAGGGGGCAGAAGCCAGAATAACAAGTTGGGAAGGTGTAGGGGGAGCAGTGCAAAATTACAGGTGATGGATAGGACCAGATGAGGGGGAAGGTGGGTGGGGGAGGTGATAGGTGGAAAGGTAATGGGCTGAAGAAATGTGACGGGAGAGGAGAGTGGACAATGAAAGAAAGGGAAGAAGGAGGGAACTAGAGGAAGGAGCTGGGCAGGTGGGAAGAGAAGGAATGAGATGGGAGCCACTAAAGGGAATAGAAAAGAAAGGGAGGAGTGATTACTGTAATTTGGAGAATTTGAGGTTGGAGGCTACCCAGACAGAATTTGAGGTGTTTCTCCCCCAACATGAGTGCAAGCCATTTTATAGATCTGCCCTCACTCATGAAACCTCAAAATCCCAAGAGTTACTGATGTGAACCAAAACTATTCTCATAATAGTTTTAGATACAGCGTAGAAACAGACCGTTCAGCCAATTGAGTGGACAACCCATTTTACACTAATCCTACATTAATCCCGTATTTAATTCTCCCTAAACACTCCCAACACCTCGCTCCAGATCTTACACACTAGCGGCCAGTTAACCTAGCAACCCACACGTCTCCTTTACGTGGGAGAAACCCCATGCAAATTTCACACGGATAGCACCCGAGGTTCGGATCGAACCCTGGTCACTGGCGCTCTGAGCCAGCCGCCCTATCCGCTGTGTCACTCTCACCTCCTCTGGACCCGGAGTCTGCAAACGTTAATCTGTGTGAAGTTGCTGTTTTGCGTTGAAGTGCCCCCTGTGGACCGATGCCAACTAATGGGCTGACAAACGGGTTGGAACTGTCCTCAGCGCGAATTGTCAGTGAGCACACAATGACAGTCCCATTATTGCTGTACTTGTAAATGTTGGAAGTCCATTGTAACCAGAGCTGATCCCCCGATTTGCCTGGGTGTTCTGCGCTGGCCGTTTTAAAGCGAGCAGTCTGATTCTCCTTGGCCACTCGTTTGTAGCAGCGGCGGTGGCATTCAGTGGCTGGGAGCGTGGAGCTCCCGCAGGTACACCATGCCCTTCGGTACTTCAACTAACTTGTGCAGAAGCTTTCCTGTTCTGAGCTCCAGGCAATCAAATAGGTCAAGTCATAAAGTAGGTACTGCAGGCTGAAACCACTGCCTCATTACTAAAAGAATCATGACGATTTGCACCTTAAAGTCCTAATGAAAGGTTTGGTTGCCAATATATTGTACCACCAAATTGGCATCAAGGTAATATTACAGCTATTAACACCTCTGATTAACTACACAGTACACCTCTAACTCCCGACAACTGTTTTTAACATAATGATATGACATTAACTATCTCCACTTCAGGAGGTGATAAAGGAGAGCAGAAGAAAGAGGAAATGAGGTGTAAGGATTCATATGTTAATGACCACTTCAGCGTCTGTGGAGACACGTTCAATTATTCCGGCACAAAGGTGCAGACATGCTGACAGCATTGTTAATTGTGAAGTAGGGCGTTGTGGATAGATCTTCACTCTGTGTGTGTGTGTGAGAGAGAGAATGTGTCTGAATCTGTGTACCTGCGTAAACATGTGTGTGTGTTTCTAAACATGTGTGTGTGTTTCTAAATATGTTTTCGTGTGTGTAGATGTCTGTCACATTGTATGCGTGTTTCTGATTTTGTGTGCGTGTGAACCTATCTGTTTTTCTCTTACAGTTTGTGTGTCTGTGACACTATTTGTGTGTGCCCATCCGTAATTCCGTGTTTTTATTTCAGTTTGTGTTCGTGACTGTCCCTTACTGTATGTATGTGAGTGTAACTGCACTTCTAAGACTGTGATTCTGTCTGATTGTGTCTCACAGTGAGTGTCCGTGACTGTGTCCCTCAGCGTGTGCGCGCGTTTGTAACTGCGCTGCTAAGAGTGTGTTTATCTCTGTGATTTTGCGTCTCACAAGGTGTCCGTGTGGGTGTGTGTTTGTAACTGCGCTTCTAAGACTATGTGTGTATGTCTGTGACTTTGTGTCTCACAAGGTGTCCGTGTGGGTGTGTGTTTGTAACTGCGCTTTGTGTGTGTGTGTGTGTGTGTGTGTGTGTGTAGTAAGGCAGTCAGTAGTCAGTAAGAGGAGGAAGTTTACTTTACTTTCTGGAGCCTTTGTCTGACGAGCATCCCATAAACAGCTCCCCCTCAGACCTCAGCAACCACTATCCCAGAGCAGATAAGGGAAACATTGTTCAGGAGATGAGGTAAGACACACCAGAACAACCCCCTTTAACAGGTTCGAGAATGTGTGGCTTCTCCCGAGGTATGTACGCTGCTGTTTTATAGTTCTGTGACCACCGCCAGTGTGGTACTGCAGGTCCGCGCGAGAAGTTTATTTAAATATGATCACAGGGCTGAAGGCGCTGCAGAATTCCCAGCCATTACGGCCATTAACGGCGGTAAACTGATATCACTTGGATATGTGAGTGCGAGATAGAAATCGCCAGTAAATGTAAAAGGGAAAAGCTCATTTCCCAGAAGAACGGCTTTGGTGAAAGCTCGGCAGGGGCAGCGAGGAAGAGCGATCTTGTGGAATCGATGTGACGGGAGGACCCGGAGCGGGAAGGTGTGTGTGTGTGTGTGTGTGTGTGTACGCGTTGCGTTTCGGGACTCTCTCTCTCTCTCTCTGGGACAGCTGCCTGTGCTGGAGCCCGAGGAAGCTGGGAATGCCATCGGGAATGCGGGGCTGCCTCCCACGCTCGACATCCCTCTGTGAGGGTCTGGTCGGGGGAGGGTGGAGGGAGACGGTTCCACAGCCCGCCTCAGCCACAAAGAGGCGATGTCCAGCTAGGGTAAGTGAACCGCTGGGCTTTCGACGGCGGGTGCCGGGAGCGAGGCAGCGGGCGCCCCTCTCTCCGTGAACTACCGCCCACCCCAGCGCTGGGGCTACGGGAGATCGGGGAGGGGTTTGCGCGGGTGACTCGGGGTGAGCGGCTGGTGTCGCTCCTCGCCTTCCTTTCCAGTGCCCAGAAGCGGCGTTGCGGTGCCTCCACCACACCAAGCTCTCTTAATATCTTCCGGCTATGTGGCGATTGGTACGGGGAAGTGAGTCTAAAGTGTGTGTGAACTTGGCACTACCGGGGGGGGGGTCAACACTGGGGGTGTGGAACTGGCAAAGAGTGTGTGGCAGTCAGCACTGGGGTCGTAGGGGTTACACTGGAGGTTTGAGCTGGGTGTTACCACTGGAGACCAGCACTGGAATGTGGGGGTTGACACTGGGTGTGTGAGGGTCAGCACTGGGGGGGGGGAGGTGTTGGGTTGTCATAGGCCCCTGGCTCTGAGACGAACTCTTGAGGAAGGGTCCGAACCTGGAGCCCTCCTCTGCCCGTTTACTAGGAAAGGGTTAACCATCCAGATGGCGGGGAGCGTATGCTCACCGTGTTGGTTAAAAGCCCTGCTCGCTGGGACCAGAGTGCGTGAGATGATCATCGTAATGGGAGTCCACTCAGGGAGCGAGCACTGCCCGTGAAGCCAAACTCGTTTAATAGTCGTGGGGGGATTGTGTTGTTAGTGTGAAGCCCAACTTGAATGATTCACTCTCACAGTCCAACATTAACCCTTTCTCCAGCACTCCACGTTAGAACATAGAAAAATAAGGCACAGTACGGACCCTTTGGCCCACGATCATTTAACCTACTTCGCCATCAATCTAACCCTTCCCTCCCACACAGCGCGTAGCCCTCCATTTTCCTTTCATCCGTGTGCTATCTAAGAGTCTTTTAAATGTTCCTAATGTCTCTTCCTCAACTATCAATCCTAATCGCGCATTTCAGGTACCCACCACCCTCTGTGTGAAAAGTAACCTACCTCCGACATCTCCCCTAATCTTTTGTCTACTCACCTTATAAGGATGTCCTCTAGTATTGGCCATTGTCACCTTGGGGAAAAGGCCTTGGCTGTCCTCTCTTTCTATGCCTCTCATAATCTCTGTCAAGTTGCCTCTCATCCTCCTTTGCTGCGGAGGGAAAAGCCCTATCTCACTCAGCCTTTCCACATCAGAGGTACTCTCTAATCCAGGCAGCATTGCGGTAAATCTTCTCTTCTCACGGACTTCCATAACGGGGACCAGAACTGAACACAATACTGCAGAGGTGGCCTAACCAGGGTTTTGTGCAACATCACCTCATGGCTTTGAACTCAAAACCCCAACTAATTAAGGTCAACACACCATACGCCTTCTTAACCCCCTAACAAATCGCACGGCAACTTTGAGAGGTCTTGGACGTAGACCCTCCTCCACACTGCAAGGAGTCCAGTCATTAACCCTTTACTCTGCCTTCAGGGTTCGACCTTCCAAAGTGAATTCCTTTACACTTTTCCAGATTGAACTCCATCTGCCACTTCTCAGCTCCGCTCTGCAACCTATGCCCTGTTGTAACCTACAACAACCTTCTGCACTATGTTAGCCACTTAGCTTCTATTACCAGTGGTACAGGGTCCTCGTTTTCCTGCCAAGGCCACCAGCATTATTAAAGACTCTCCCAACCATCATCGGGTTCTCAACCCTCTCCCTCCCCCTCTCCATACCCTCTCCCTGATTCTCTGGCAGGGCTTCACTGGGGAGACGTGGGGAACCCTGCTACTCCGGTGTGGGTCACCTCACAGTTGTTTCGGCAATCACTGTTCGGGGGGGGGGGTCCACCTGTTTCTATCTGCTACGATGTAAGATCACCGTGGGTGATACAATTCCATCTTCTATCCATCATCAGGTGAGACAAGCCTGAGTCTGTACTGATGATAAACTCACCCCCAGCTTGCCCTTCAGAAATAGTTCTTAAAAGAAACCGCGAACTTGCCCATCTGTTAGTTCAGAAATGCACTTGAAAGTTAAAAAGATAGAGAGCTCTTGGAAGAGACAGGTCTGTATAGCTTTATATGTTAAACATACACATCTAAGGCAAGTGAAATAATCTCTCACTGGATCTTTTAAAATCTAGTCACTTAACAAGATGCAATTAGATATCACTGCAGTAAAGTTGCACTCAATGTCTACCTGTTGATGTCACTCTATAAATGTAGAAGTTTTTCCAAAGTGGTACTAGACTTTTTCCCCATACTGCCTGATCAGTGCTGCAGAGCATAGGCTACATGTTGATAGGGTGAGTTTTTATTTCGTTTCAAAATGGCCAATGACTTTTAGAGCTTTCTGCTATAAGGTGGGAACACTGCCAAGGGTTTCCTCGCACTAGCGCTGAAGCCTGAGTTTGTTGAATATAGCACCATCCGCTTGGCTTCACAAATACCTATCAAGTGTCCCCACTGAAACCTGTCTGAAGCAGAGCTTGTAAAATGCAACAAAGGGGTGCGTTGTTCAGGAGCCAACAGGTGAGAGTGTGTAACCTGAGTGTATATGTGCATTGGAACAAGGTTTACCACCGACACTGCCTTACAGTCAGGGAAAAGAAAGAGGAAGGCTTTAAAAACTGTACTATCCATTTGGGCCTAGAACTTGATTTAAAACTATCTGATTACAAAAAAGCTTTTTTGGTTGGCAGGACTGCAACAAACTTATTTCTGTTATAAGTACAGAGCCAATAAAAATACCTGGAATAACTTGGAATGTTGTATTGACTGAGAAAAATCAAAACCTTGAGAGTTTAATTTCCCTGAATCAATCCGATTCATAACGCGGTTTCTCTGTTGACTTTGAATTGAATTGTCACACGTTATCGCGCTGGTTTGATTCTGTAGCCTGCATGCTGACATTTCTTAATCACTTGGCAAGCGTGTGCATCAATTAGGCAGCAACCAGCAACATGACCAAACAGTGAATGTCTGGTACAGCTCTGGACAGGGAGAAACAAAGGTAGCCACCAAAATCCATTGCTGGGAAACTGAGAGACTTCAGCTGATCAGCATTCAGTAAAACTCCAAACTTAACATCCCTCCCTATTGGAGGCAAACTATTCGTGTTGTTTTTCTCTGGAAACGGGGTTGTTTCCCAAGATTTTCTGATTACCTATGCATGAATCAGGAACAATTCATTCGAAGTGAATTCATTCTGTATAACAACTCATGAGTCCAGCTGAAGTCACAGAGAGATAGGGCACACAGTCAAGCCCTCCACCCCACCGACTCCATGCTGACCAACAAGCACCCATTTACAAATCCTAAATAGAACATAGAACGCAGTACAGGCCCTTTGGCCCACAATGCTGTGCCAACTTTTTAGCCCACTCTACAATCAATAAAACCCTTCCCTCCAATACAGTCCTCCATTTTTCTATTATCATGTGCTTATCTTAGAGTTTCTTAAATGCCCCTACTGTACCTGCCTGTTCCACCACCTCTGGCAATGTGTTCCACACACTCACCACTCTCTGTGTAAACCACTTACCTCTGATATCCCCCCGCACCTCGCCCCCCCATCACCTTAAAATGAATCCGTCTTGTATTAGTCATTTCCACTCTGGGAAAAAGTCTCTGGCTATCCACTTTATCTGTGCCTCTTATATCATCTTCTACACCTTTCATCCTCCGCTCTAAAGATAGCTATACATAAATCCCATTTTTAATTCTTGCCACATTCTCTTCCACCTCCCCCCACACCCCCCGTCCCAGATTCTACCACTCGCCTACACACTGGGTGCAAATTACACCTACTGATTTATTTGTCAGTCTGCATGTCTTTGGAAAACCCACACGGTCACAGGGAAAATGTGCGAACTCCACAAAGACAGCACCAGGGGTCGGGATTGAACCCGGGTCTCTGGAGCTGTAAGGCAGTGGTGCTACCTGCTGCATCACTGTGCTACCCAGAACAGCGTTGTTCTATAATCACAAACTTGAGAAATTCTGCAGATGCTGAAAATCCAAGCAACTGAAACAGAATGCTGGAGGAACTCAGCAGCCCAGGCAGCATCTGTGGAAAAGAGTAAACAGTCGACTTTTTGGGCAGATGGAGGTTCTGATGAAGGGTCTCAGCCTGAAACGTAGACTGTTTACTCTTCTCCACGGATGCTGCCTGGCCTGCTGAGCTCCTCCAGCATTTTGTGTCTGTTGCTTGTTTTATAGTCATGTTGCGTTGTACATAGACTGCTGTGCAAGATCAGAAATCCTCACTGGTTGATTCAAAACCAAGTTTACAGAATTGTTTAAGGTGCTCTTCCCGCAATTTTCTTGAATTGCTACATTTCCTCTTCTCCCAAATACTTTATTCCCAAGACTATAGGGCCACAGTATTTCTATACTACTCAGACCTGTCTTGCTTTAAACAATGAGGTGGGTTTAATGTTAGACTGTGTCCGTGCATTATGTTTGAGGATCTCCATTAAAGCTCTTGGACAGAATGGGTTCCCCAGCCTGGGAAAGGGCTGGTCTGTGGCATAGGGAGGATTGGAAGCTGGAGGGGGCGAGGGGATAGCATCAGAACCGGGCTGATTGGTGGTAGATTCAGATTCGGATTTACCTATTCATCACATGTACACGCAAACATACAGTGCAATGTGTCATTTGTGTTAACAACCAACATCACCTAACAAAATGTTGGGGGCGGCCCACAAATGTCATTGCACATAGACTAGGACAACTGTACTTTATGAGGTCATTGTTACCTTTGACCATGAGGCTCAATAATGAGTCAACCTATAACTGAGGAAGTGATGACCCCCTCCTGCTAGACTGCTTGTGGTAACTTATTTTCTATTCTTTCTACTTCTCTTCTAATATTTATATCTGTGCACTTGTAATGCTACTGTGACAGTAATTTCCTTTGGGATCAATAAAGTAGCTACCTATCGATCTATAGCATGCCCACAATACTCAGCCGAACACCACAGGGTAGAAGCAACAAAACAACAGCCAAACAAACCCTGTTTCTCTCATATCCTCCCCGCCAGTGCGCGCGCTCACTCACACTCACACACACACACACAGTCCCCCCCACCTCTCTGGGCCTCCAGTCTCCAGGCTTTGACCATCAACCTTTAGGCCTGGATCTTCGGTATTGACATTTGTAGACATCCCACCCTGCAAAAACTCATTTCAGGGAGGTAGCACCAGCAATTTGCGGGAGACTCCTGGAACTTCTGGGAGAGGTGGGATGTCTGCAGTAGAGTAGCTCCTTAGCAGCTAGCCAGCTAGTTTAAATAACGTTGGCTATGCTAATGAACAAATGACACCTGTTAAACTCACCTCAACATGTCTTTTACATTTTAACCCAACATGGGCAATAGAAAAGTCACTGTTGCAAACAGTGCAGCGAGCAACACTGTTTTTTGACCCTTATTAGGCAGGGGTACACTTTAGTGTAGTCTGGGGTGACGTACGTTTTATATTTTCTTTTTTTGGAACACTCTGCCATGGCGCTCTCTCTCTCTCTCTCTCTCTCTCTCTCTCTCTCTCTCTCGGTCACTCTCACTCTCTCTTGCTTTCTCTCTCTCGCTCTCTCTCTGTTACGCTTGCTCTCAAAAAAATTGATTTCCGGGACATTGTATATAATTTGTGGGCATCAGGGAGCCACTATTAATATGCGGGAGACTCCCGGAACTTCTAGGAGAGGTGGGATGTCTGCATTTGGACTAGCAGATGCAGTGTACCAAATATAGGCCGGGCTGTTGGTAGAGGTATATATGACAGATGCTTTCCAGAGGCTTTTAGCTAGGCACATGAATGTGCAGGAATTGGAAAGATATGGATGGTGTGCAGGCAGAAGGAGTTAGTTTAGTTGGACATTTGATTATTAACTTAATTGTCTTGGCACAGCATTGTGGGCCGGAGGGCCTATTCCTGTATCCTATCATTGGCTCTTGAGACTGGTGAATCGGGGGGATGGAGTGGCTGTAAGCAGGAAGGTCAGGTGAGGCAGATGCTTTCAAGGTACCCAATTAACATTTGAGATAACGCTTAATTACTCGAATGACATTATTGATGTAGTTTTGTTTAAAGAACAATGTTCAGCGCTTGTAACTATCAGCACGACTTAAACCTGGCCCCATGAATAATTGTCATGGAGGGATGATAAAATGTGTCCATTAACATCAGAGTTGTGGATGAATTTGGCTCATCTCCAGGAGAGTACATGCACCTTGCCAAAGAGCCCTGTCTTCCCATTGGTACTTCTAATCCAGTCAGGTCCACGTGAAAGCATTTATCAGGAGGCAAAATGAATTCCAGAGGCAACACCTAGAAGGAGCTGCTGGTATGTGTGGGAACTCTTGAAGCAGGGTGGGATTCTCGAGAGGACCACAGGTGACATTATGCTCAGGGCCTTGATACATTGGAAGGCATCAACCAACCGCACGCCCTCTACGCAGAGGTGGTTATGGTATTGTAAACCAGGTTATTCTGAATATATTTCTATGAAAAGTGGTGTATGCCCAATTTCTACACTGTGCCTTTACAATTTTTCTCATCCTCTCGGTGTCCCCGTGAGACACGTGACCCGAAACATTGGGAATCATTTCCTTCAACACTGCAGTGCAACTGGTCGCTGAGATGAGGCTGCTGATATCAGCCAGACACTGGGTCAGTGGCAAGGCTGGGGGAACGGGGGTCTCTGCTCTTTGAACAGAACCAGTGGGAAGCTGGAGGGAAGGTTTGATCGGACTGAACACACCACAGGGTGCAGGCCTCTGTAGCGTCCAGCGAAATGTCACTGCACATGTGGGGTTGGAGACATGTGATCTGTTAGGTGGATCTGAAACTACAGAACAAACAAGCAACCATCTGGTTCCCATTAGAGGAATTTCACTGATTGGGGCTGAAATGAATATGTACCCAGATGCTTTGTGGCCAACCCTAATGCAGCAACGCAGAGCTAGAAAATGGACCTCAAGATGAGTGAATACCTCAAGATGTGCAGAACACAAACAATTTTCTGAATCTTATAATTACCCCCTATTCAACAAAGTTGCAGTGGAATGTGTTTAGAATCAGATTCAGGTCCATTATCACTGACAGATGTCAGATATCTGAAAGTCCAAAGTAAATTTATTACCAAAGTACATAGTGTCACTGTATACCACCTTGAGATTTGTTTTCTTGTAGGCATTTACAGGAAATATAAGAAATACAATAGAATTTATCTAAAAAGCTGTACATAAACAAAGACTTGACAAAGACCCAATGTGCTAAAGAAGACATTGTGTAAATAATGAATAAGTACACTGGGAACATGAGTTGTAGTCCATGAAAGTGAGTTTGTAGGTTGTGGAATTGAATTAGGGTTGAGGGGAGGGGAGTTATCCACACTGGTTCAGGAGTCTGATGGTTGTAAGGTAATAACTGTCCCTGAACCTGCTGGTGTGGGACCCATGGCTCCTGTACCTCCTGACTTCTGATGCCTGTGATAACTGACTCAGAGGCTGACATCACAGCATCTTTCAAGGGGGTGTGCCTTTGCAAGGCACTAGCTCCAACGGTGTAGTCGGCAGGGCGCGGAAAACCTGGGCCAACCAAATAGCCGGAGTGGTCAGTAAAGATGTTCCGGCTCGGGCATGGATCAGGAACCTGGGTCAGTGGTGTCTGTCCTGGGCAAGTGGAGGAGCGGGCAGGCATTTTACCACCAGGCCCTGGTTGTGTGTCAGGCGGTGATAGGATTGCCCCCATGTGTGGCGTCAGCTCTGGTCAGACAACCCACTGGCACTGCAAGCCTGAAAATGTTATATGTTCCGCGTGTGTGATGAATGCCCGCACCTGCTTTCCGTATTTAAGAACTGGGTCACACTCTTAGTCAATAGATAGGGAAAATAACTAATATATACAATCATCTGAGACGTAAAAAAGGCCTAGATAGAGTGGACGTTGAGAGGATGATTTTAATGGCGGGGGGGGGTGGTCTAGGACTAGAGGGCACAACCTCGGTATACAAGGACGTTCCTTTAGAACAGAGTCGAGGAGGAATTTCTTCAGCCAGAGGGTGGAGAATCTGCGGAATTTATTGCCACAGATGGTTGCGGACAGCAAGTCTTTGAGTATATTTAAAATGGAGATTGATAGGTTCTTGATCAGTAACTGTGTTAAAGGTTATGAGAGAAGGCCGAAGGATGGGGTTGAGAGGGATAGTAAATCAGCCATGATGGAATGGCGGAGCAAATCGATGGGCTGAATGGACAGATTCTGCTCCTATGGTCTTATAACTGGGGGATTAAACACTTAAATTAATTTGTAAATGGTGAGTTGTAATAACTCACAATTGCCTATACTAGAATTGAGGGTGCACTGTACGTTCCTGAATTGACTGGAAATTGTTTTCCTTAATCTAATGAAGTTATTGAGAAATCAATCTCAGCTCATAAGCAGATTAAGTCCAAAACTGAGTTCACTTACAAGCTGGAAATGTGAGATCTCTTGGCAAGACCTCCTGTGTGTGGTGAAGACTTTTGTTAAGCAGTCAGCTGACTCATGTCTGCTGAGTTCAATCCTGGAAATAAAGATATGCTTCTTGACTCTTGACTGAATGGCTGATCTGAGTTTTCTTGTTAAGTGATGCTTTAATTTGCAAACCTTTATGAGGAGGGGCAAGGGGTTGGTGAAGGAAATAACAGTTTTAAACAGCGAGAACGTCGGAGGGTGTAGTGTATAACTCCTTGTGCTGCCATTAGCCAGGATCCCTCGACAGTGCAGTGGGACGAGTGAGTTAGTATTCGTCCCATATTCGTCCCCAAAGCCACATTAACAGGAATTCTTACAAAGGGGAACTTGTTAAACAATTTCCCCCCCAAGCAGGACAAGGGCTGAACAGCAGGAGCTGGACAAGAAGGAGTGCTGTGTATCTGCCACTACCCTCTTGTAAGGAAACCAGTGCTGTCTGCAGGATTTAGAGCTCACAACAGAGTTCAAAGTTCAAAGTAAATGTTGTCATCAAAGTACAGATACGTCACCATATACGACCCTGAGATTCAGCTTCTCGTGGGCAAACTAAACAAATTTATAGAGTAATAACTATAACAGAACCAATGAAAGACCACTCAACCAGGGCATGTCCCAAAGACAACAAACTGTGCAAATGCAAGAAGAAGAAACAATAATGTAAATAAATAAGCAATTAGTATCGAGAGCATCAGACCGAGTTTTTGAACATGAGTGCTTTGGTTTTGTGGGAACATTTCAATGATGGAGTATTCTGTCACTTCTGCTGGCTGGAGAGACCGTGTGCCAGACGTACATGGAGTGTGTGAGGCAGTAGCCCATGCTCGGATACCTGAGGAGCCTGCTCCTTATCTGCCGGCCGCTTTTTATTCCCCCCACCCCCCTTCATCTTTGGTCATCCAGTATGGAGGGGGTTATCTTAGTAAAGCTGCCCCTGGTGCTGGCTAAGACACATAGTTACCTGAGGGTCATAGAGATGGCCAGTAGAGGGTTCTGGGGGGGGTGGTTGGGGGGGCGGTTATGCCTGTGACTGCATAGCTGTGAAAAAGAGCACACAGCGCCTATGTGTAACGTAGAGGTGTTTCAAGTTGGTTCTGCACCACAGGGGATAAATACCATCATTTTGATGAGGATGGGAATGTGTTGTTCAGTCTGTGTTGGTCACGATTTGTCTATAAGTTGTTGTATTGTGATTGTACTGTAGTGGTTTATATCAACAATAAATGTATTTTGTAAAAAACGCCCTCTTTTTAGCTGTGTTCTCAGTACCCCGCAGGATACTACAGTAACATTACTGCAAAAACTCTAGGCTTTTCCCTACGTTTAGCTCCAGGCTCTGTGGGACAAGGGTGACTGATGAACCTAGCCAAGAATCACACAGGAAATACAGTGTCCTACTCAAGTGAGTTCACATAAAATGATACAAGAAACTCAATTAACTCTTGTGTTCCAAACTTCAGGATTGGCTCCAGAACTCCTAAGCCATAACACTCCACAAAAGCTGGATTTGTGCAATATTCTTTCACTGACATTCTGTCAGTTTCACTGACTTTAACTAGGTCGACAATGCACTCCTGTGTTAATGGAATGGAGCAGTAGGAACGCGGTCGTATTAGCTCAGTACACCGATACTGTGACACGCACTCACTTCGAAAAGCAACCTAGACTTCATCAACACACACAAAATGGTAGAGGAACTCAGCATGTCAGGCAGCATCTTTGGAAATGAGTAGGCAGTCGATGTTTCTGGCTGCAGTCTTCCATCATCCGCCTAATATTAGTACACCCAGTCACCCAGTGTTAACCTGGCCACTGTGTGGGGCAACTAGCTGGGTGTAAATGACTGTTGTTATAACTGTGACTGCATTTTGTGAAGTACTTTGTTGCTGTGAAGTATTAGCGAACATCCCTAGGTTGTGTATAAATATTAACCCAAGAGATTCTGCAGATGTTGGAAATCCTCAGCCACACACACATGAAATGCTGGAGGAACTCAGCAGGTCAAGCAGCATCCATGGAAACAGTCGACATTTCAGACCGAGACCCTTCACCAGAACACACTCTGTATAAGCTTATTGAAAATCCTGAAGTGAGACCCTGATTTCTCTTTGGAAGTAAAAGTAGATAGGATCACAGAGAGCTTTTGGCACATTGACCTTCATAAATCAAAGTATTTTTGAGGACAGGAGTAAGCCACTGGCGGGAAGTAATTTGGAGTATTCTGTGCAGTTCTGGTCACCGACCTACAGGAAATATATCAGTAAAATTGAATGAGTATAGAGGAAATGTTGCTGGGAGTTATAGGGAAATGTTGAATAGGTTAAGACATTATTCTCTGGAACGTGGGAAATGTAAGATCTTATAGAGGAATACAAAATTCTGAGGGGTATAGATAGGGTGAACGCAAACAGGCTTTTTCCACTGAGGTTGGTAAGACTAGAATTCATAGGTTAAGGATGAAAGGCGAAATGTTTGAGGGGGAACTTACTGAGAATGTGGTGAGTATGTAGAACAAGCTGGCAGCAGGAGTGGTGGATGCAGGTTCAAATGCAGCCTTGAAAAGAAGCTTGTACTGGCAGGAAGGGGGCGGAGGGCCGTGGTCCAGGAGCGCGTCGATGGCCCAGGGCAGAGTAACAGTTCAGCATGGACTCGATGGGCCAAAGGGCCTGTTTCTGTGCGGCAGAGCTCTGTGACTGTAATGATTAGAAACCTGCTGTGTGGTGTTGAGCTGAATGTTGTGGCCCCTTTGGGAGAAGCAGTTAATTATAACGAAGTGGTTAAATAAAACTCTGAAAAGAAATGAGGTGAGAAAGGCTGCGTGGACCCGAACAAACAGTTGCCAAATATAAACTGGTTCTGAAAACAGAAGTTGTATTTTTCACGTATAAACTGCCTCACTTTACTCAGAACAAAGGCCTTGTTTTGTCAGGGGCCATTTTCTCAGCTGTTCTGTTGACTCTTACATGACTGATGGCCACTACTTCGCTTATTTATGGATCGACTGTGCTAGTGGCCAACATATTGAGGAAGGCTTTCTCTTAGGCATCTGCATTTCTCCTTCAGTAGGGTTATTAATGAACCAATGAAAGAATACTGGAGAGATTGTTTCTGTCACTATGCACTTATGGTAAATATGTATAAAATGCAAAGTTAAATATTTATGCTTGAATATTTGGAGCATAGTTATGCGTAACCTATTCTATCATCTGACTTCTGCCCCTGGACTTGAATACTTTACCCGAATGAAGTCTTTTAGTTCTTTCCAGCTGTTCTTCATTTATTCCCTTCAACAGCCAATGCTTGCTTACAGACTAACTGTAAAAAAGAGCATCAGAGCCATCCAGAAAATTTGGATGACAGCCCCTCCTCCCCCACCATCCCCCATAAGATGGAACTGGGTAGGAGCAAGCAGTCAAACCACTAGGTCACCGTTCCGTCGTCTAGCCCAAGGTCGTGGATGTTGGCAGAAGGCAGGGTGTATTTAGTCTCTGTGTGGTTTAAGGGCTCACGGTGCTGTGGGGAGAGGTGTTTGCTGTACTCAGCAATCTACAAACTCAGACTGAATCCAAGTTATACCCAGGATCACTTTCGTCACTTTAGGGGAGCTGGCCATTTTGTTTGTCTGTGCCTACTCCGTACTGAGGGAGAGGCAGGGTGCATCACCCCCACCTGCCCCTATTGAGAGTCCCAGTGGGTAATTAGGTCACAGTGTACCACAGGCTGTTGAGATTCAACATCTCACCCCGAAACTTCAACTGTTCTATTCCCCTCCAAAGATGCTGCATGATCTCCTGAGTTCCTCCAAGGTTTCCAAAGTACATTTATTATCAAAGTATGGATGCAAAGAGCAACAAAGCAAATAAAGCCATGGAACACGTTCAAAGAAAAACCCCAACCCCCTCCATGTGCAAAGACAAATCGCACAAACGGCAACAAGAAAGAATGCGCCAAAACACAAAATATAAAACGTGAAAGTGAAGGAGTCCATATTCAGTGCAGCTCAGCGTTCATTCTCTGGGCAGCTCAGTGTTCATTTTCTGCAGGCCGCCTTGAGTCAAAGTCGCCCAAAAATAGCACCAGAGAAAGGAGTGCCCAGAAACCACAGAACATATCGTAATGTGAACTACGGTCCGATTCATCAAACGCATCGATTAAAATTTGCTCTGGCACCATCCTCCGACAGCATGGAGGGAGAGAGATCATTCAAGTGCAGGGACCTTCCTTTGGTGGTGGGCGGTGGGGGGGAGAGAGAGAGTCATCCACAGACACCTTCTCCAGCAACAACAGTGAGTGAGAGGCTGGTAGACGTCGCTGAACACTCACCCGCCTCGACGTTTTCAACCTTCCTCGTCCTTTTAATGAGTGAAAAGTTGAGTCGGTTATGGGCTCCAAGCTTCTTGGCCTTGCGGAGCCCTCTTGGAGACAGCAAAGCACCAGAGTGCTAAATTGGCCCGAGAACATCAAACTGTTGATCAAAGGTTCCAACGGTATCAGAACCACATTTGAAAGAAACAGAAGACATAAAAGAAATGAAAGAAGCAGTTTCGCGGACCATCTTGAGGACGCCAACCGTGGTAGCGTTGTTCACTGGCGCCACCTTCTTGTGTGTTGCTCAAGATCTCCAGCATCTGCAGAATCTCTTGTGGCTCTCTCAAGATTGCTGAGATGCCTCACAATCGTTGCACAGTGACTCCAAATGGGCAAGCACGTGGACCTGGCTGGTGGGATGTGGTGTGTTTCGGTTTGTCTGCGATGGCTTCCATAGTTAGAGAGCAGATTTATCATCTGAAGAACATCCAGGAATTGAAAGGCCTCATTGGAATAGATGCAGAGGGGATGTTTCCTGTAGTTGGGGGGGGGTCTAGGACCAGAGGGCACAGAATAGAAGGACATCCCTTTAGGACAGAGCTGAGGGAGAAATTTCTTTAGCCAGAGTGTGGTGAATCCGTGGAATTCATTGCCACAGGTGACTATGATTGGCTAACTCATTGGGTATATTTAAAGCAGAAGTTGATAGGGTCTTAATGGTAAGGACATCAAAGGTTAGGGAGAGAAGGAATCTCTTTTCCACTGAGGCAGGGTGATGTTGAGTATACAACAAGCTGAAGATAATTTCTGTGGGCACGGTGTCAGATGTGAAACTGAAATGGACTTAAGTAGCATGTGTGTTCAACTTGACTTTGGGGTGGGGGTGGAATGGGAAATTGCAACTTTAAAAGTTGGGTGGGGAAAGGGTCTTCCATGGAAATTCCTGCTCCTGTAAGTATAACACATATTGGTATTTGTCATTGTCACACGTACTGAGATACAGTGAAAAGCTCGTCTGCATACTGTTCCTCCAGATCAATTGAGCCGGAACGAGCTAAAACAATAACACAATGCAGAATAAAGTGTAACAGCTACAGAGAAAGTGCAGTGCAGATAAAATAGTCATAGTCATACTTTATTGATCCCAGGGGGAAATTGGTTTTCGTTACAGTTGCACCATAAATAATAAATAGTAATAGAACCATAAATAGTTAAATAGTAATACGTAAATTATGCCAGGAAATTATGAAATAAGTCCAGGACCAGCCTATCGGCACAGGGTGTCTGACCCTCCAAGGGAGGAGTTGTAAAGTTTGATGGCTACAGGCAGGAATGACTTCCTATGACGCGCTGTGCTGCATCTCGGAGGAATGAGTCTCTGGCTGAATGTACTCCTGTGCCCACCCAGTACATTATGTAGTGGATGGGAGACATTGTCCAAGATGGCATGCAACTTAGACAGCATCCTCTTTTCAGACACCACTGTGAGAGAGTCCAGTTCCATCCCCACAACATCACTGGCCTTACGGATGAGTTTGTTGATCTGTTGGTGTCTGCTACCCTCAGCCTGCTGCCCCAGCACACAACAGCAAACATGATAGCACTGGCCACCACAGACTCATAGAACATCCTCAGCATCGTCCGGCAGATGTTAAAGGACCTCAGTCTCCTCAGGAAATAGAGACGGCTCTGACCCTTCTTGTAGACAGCCTCAGTGTTCTTTGACCAGTCCAGTTTATTGTCAATTCGTATCCCCAGGTATTTGTAATCCTCCACCATGTCCACACTGACCCCCTGGATGGAAACAGGGGTCACCGGTAGCTTAGCTCTCCTCAGGTCTACCACCAGCACCTTAGTCTTTTTCACATTAAGCTGCAGATAATTCTGCTCACACCATGTGACAAAGTTTCCTACCGTAGCCCTGTACTCAGCCTCATCTCGCTTGCTGATGCATCCAACTATGGCAGAGTCATCCGAAAACTTCTGAAGATGACAAGACTCTGTGCAGTAGTTGAAGTCCGAGGTGTAAATGGTGAAGAGAAAGGGAGACAAGACAGTCCCCTGTGGAGCCCCAGTGCTGCTGATCACTCTGTCGGACACACAGTGTTGCAAGCACACGTACCGTGGTCTGCCAGTCAGGTAATGAAGAATCCATGACACCAGGAAAGCATCCACCTGCATCGCTGTCAGCTTCTCCCCCAGCAGAGCAGGGCGGATGGTGTTGAATGCACTGGAGAAGTCAAAAAACATGACCCTCACAGTGCTCGCTGGCTTGTCCAGGTGGGCGTAGACACGGTTCATCAGGTAGTTGATGGCATCCTCAACTCCTAGTCGGGGCTGGTAGGCAAACTGGAGGGGATCTAAGTGTGGCCTGACCATAGGCTGGAGCAGCTCCAGAACAAGTCTCTCCAGGGTCTTCATGATGTGGGAGGTCAATGCCACCGGTCTGTAGTCATTGAGGCCACTGGGGCGTGGCGCCTTCGGCACGGGGATGAGGCAGGATGTCTTCCACAGCACAGGAACCCTCTGGAGCCTCAGGCTCAGGTTGAATACATGGCGAAGTACTCCACATAGCTGAGGGGCACAGGCTTTGAGCACCCTGGTACTGACACCATCCGGTCCTGCAGCCTTGCTTGGGTTGAGACGTTTCAGCTGTCTTCTCACCTGTTCAGCTGTGAAGCCCACCGTGGTGGTTTCATGTGGGGGAGGGGTATAGTCATGAGAGCAGGGTAGGGGACTGTGAGGAGGGGTAGGAGGGGAGAGTGGAATATTTGTTGGTTGGGGGCCGACGACAGATGGCTCATGTGGGGGATGGGCAGGGGTCACAATGTCAAATCTGTTAAAGAACAGGTTAAGTTCATTGGCCCTGTCCACACTGCCTTCAGCTCCTATGTTGCTAGTTTGCCGAAACCCAGTGATGGTCCTCATCCCCCTCCAGACCTCTCTCATGTTATTCCACTGGAGTTTCCACTCAAGCTTCCTCCTGTACCTGTCTTTAGCCTCCCTGATCCTGGCTTTCAGGTCCCTCTGTATTGCCCTCAGCTCCTCCCTGTTTCCATCTCCAAACGCCCTCTTTTTAGCGTTCAGGATGTCCTTAATGTCCTTTGTCACCCATGGCTTGTTATTTGAATAACAAAGGACAGTTCTTGTCGGAACATTGCAGTCCACACAGAAGTTGATGTAATCAGTGATGCATTCTGTGAGCCCATCAATATCCTCTCCATGTGGCTCACAGAGTGCCTGCCAGTCTGTCACCTCAAAACAACCCTGGAGCACCTCAAAAGCCTCCTCCGACCATTTCCTCACTGTCCTCGAGGTTGCAAGTTTACTCTTCACCAGTAAACAATACAGTGCAAGGTTCTTGTCATTTTCAAAAGTTTTCTGATGACTCTGCCATAGTTGGATGCATCAGCAAGGGAGATGAGGCTGAGTACAGGGCTACGGTAGGAAACTTTGTCACATGGTGTGAGCAGAATTATCTGCAGCTTAATGTGAAAAAGACTAAGGAGCTGGTGGTAGACCTGAGGAGAGCTAAGGGACCGGCGACCCCTGTTTCCATCCAGGGGGTCAGTGTGGACATGGTGGAGGATTACAAATACCTGCGAATACGAATTGACAATAAACTGGACTGGTCAAAGAACACTGAGGCTGTCTACAAGAAGGGTCAGAGCCGTCTCTATTTCCTGAGGAGACTGAGGTCCTTTAACATCTGCTGGACGATGCTGAGGATGTTCTACGAGTCTGTGGTGGCCAGTGCTATCATGTTTGCTGTTGTGTGCTGGGACAGCAGGCTGAGGGTAGCAGACACCAACAGAATCAACAAACTCATTCGTAAGGCCAGTGATGTTGTGGGGATGGAACTGGACTCTCTCACGGTGGTGTCTGAAAAGAGGATGCTGTCCAAGTTGCATGCCATCTTGGACAATGTTTCCCATCCACTACATAATGTACTGGTTGGGCACAGGAGTACATTCAGCCAGAGACTCATTCCACCGAGATGCAACACTGAGCGTCATAGGAAGTCATTCCTGCCTGTGGCCATCAAACTTTACAACTCCTCCCTTGGAGGGTCAGACACCCTGAGCCAATAGGCTGGTCCTGGACTTATTTCCTGGCATAATTTACATATTACTATTTAACTATTTATGGTTTTATTACTATTTAATTATTTATGGTGCAACTGTAACGAAAACCAATTTCCCCCGGGATCAATAAAGTATGACTATGACTATGACTATTGTGAAGTCAAGAGTCCAATAACGAGTCATTTAATAGTATTAGAACAGCAAGGTAGAAACTGCCCCTAAGCTTGGTGGTACATGCTTTCAGGCTTTTGTGTCTTCTGCCTGATGCAAAGGTGGAGAAGAGAGAATGGCCAGGGAGGGTGGGGTCTTTGATTATGCTAGCTACCTTACTGACATAGCGAGAAGTATAGACAGTGTCCATGGAGAGGAGGCTGGTTCCTGTGACGTGCTGAGCTCCACAACTTCTGCAGTTTCTTGAGGTCACGGGCAAAGCAGTTGCCGTGCCAAACTACGGTAGATCCAGATAGGATGCTTTCTGCGGTGTGTCAATAAGAAAATATTCTGAACTTCTTTAGCCTCCTGTGAAGTGGAGGCATCCATAGTCTCCTTCTTTACCCAAGGCAGGTATCTCAACTAGCGCCAGTGGTGGGGAGCAATCCATTGTTTCAGAAACTGACATTGTCCCTGGAACAGATTTTTATTGGACATTTAGAAAAAAAAACTAGGTAATATATTTCTCTCAGTGAATCTTGAGAATTGCAATCTCAAACTTTCTCAGGAAAAGACTTATTCCATTGAGTGAATCTAAATATGCTGTTAATCACAAAGTCACAGCCATTGTCACGTTATAACAAAGTGAAGATGTACTGTAAATCCAGATGACCTTGTGTTATGTTTCTGGAGCTGGACACCAGTAAGTTAGTTCAGCAAATAATTTTAACTTGGAGTTATTCATATGTTTAAAAAAATAATCTGCTCAAGCTTTCAACCAAGTAAACGAGGCGATTGAAGATGTCCATGAGTCGGTCAGTTAATGTAGAACATACTGAGATAAGGTTAGTAGGTGCCCTCCATGGAAAAGATAATTTCTTGTTCAAAACTAGCCAGTTTTGAAAGAAAAAGAAAAAGGGATGGCTGTCCTTTATAAACAAGGGAAAATCTGCAGACGCTGGAAATCCAAGCAACACGCGGAAAATGCTGGAGGAACTCAGCAGGCTAGGCAGCATCTATGGAAAAAACTACAGTCGATGTCCCTCCGGCATTTTGCCTGTGTTGCTCGGCTGTCCTTCAGAAGTTGGTGTTGCCCCTCAGCCACTCACGAAAGCATTAACACTGAGTACTGCAGCTGACGGATACAAGCTGCAAGCCTTTCACTGTATCTTGGTGCATGTGGCAGTAATAGAGCAATACCATTACCGGCTATAGTACAAAACAGTTCACCATTGAAATGGATAGGAGGAAGTCCTATTGACACTGGTCTCCGGGATTACCATAATGTTTGCTGCATTTTCTACAGCCTCCTCTGCGATATTACTGATTAAAATGGTGTTTTAGTATAGAGGGATTTTTTTGATACATTTTGTTGCCCGTTTTCATTGGCAAGTACTTGTGGTCAAAGGGAGTGTTTTCCAGGATTGAGCAATGAGAAAGCAACACAAACCAGTCTTTTTTTCCCCCTCTTGTTTGGCTATGTTAAATGGCTTGTCAACAGGGTACATCTGGAGTGAATTTAGCAATTACACAAGTTTCGTAATGAGAGCCTGCTGCTTTTTAAGGATGCAGGGAGGCTTGCAGTCAAACCGTGCATCGTTAGTAAGGAGCACAATGACTTGTTTGCATGAGATCTTTGTCCACTTTTTTTTAGCACAGCCACTGAACCCTTTAAAAAGACATAGACTGGTGCTTTCCTTACACTTGGGTCAAGAAAGATTCCACACAAACCATTCGTGTGTTCCTTACTAGTGCTCTGCAACGTATGGAACCCAGTGACATGATGAACCAAAGGGCCTGGTGGAGGTTTCTGGTTGGTTTTGGTGTCATCAGTGACCTGTATTTAATGCACAGTTCCATAACATGCGAAATGGTGCTGTAGGACAAGGCTGGAATAGGTGCTGGGCCTTTGTGGGAGAGGGGAGAGGTGACCGATAGCTTAGCTGAAGAAACAGGTATTGAAAGTTGCGAAGACCAAACTACAGCGTTGCCACAATCTGCAGTGTCATGGCTGTGTTCCGGGGCTGCAGTATGACTCCATCGTCCATAGGATTCTTGGTCTCTGCTACTCCGTGGTTCATTGCAATTCACTGGTCTGTTGGAAGCCAGTCAATCTCACTCTAGAATGTTCCAGAATAAATTTACTACCACAATGCAGGTCTAGTAGAAAAATCCAACACGTTGCTAAAAACGGTGCTCTAGTTGAGGCAAGTATGTCGTATAATTGAGGGTCATGGCTGATCCCAGACTGCACATATATTACAACAAATATATATAGTTACTGTAATTCACAATTTTTTTCTATTGTTGTCTATTGGATTGTACTGCTGCCGCAAAGACAAATTCCATGGCCAGTGTGGACTGGCTGGGCTGGAAGTCCTACATCTATGCAGTAGTACACCATAGCTGTAATTCTGTTGAACAAGTTGTTGATAATTGTTGAGTGATGACTCTCTGAGGAAGCTGAGCATGACGTACACTGTAGATTCACCGACCTGCTCTCCGTTTAATATGCTTCCCGCTCTCTGTGTCCCCGCAGAGCCCTTGTGCACTGAAGCCCTGCAGCCCTGTGGACCCATTCTTGGTGCCGCCATGGCTTTGGAGTCAGAGCAGAAAGTAAGCAAGCTGACTTTTGGATTCCAGCGCAGTTCAACGTCAGATGATGATTCCGGCTGTGTTTTGGAAGAATATGCATGGGTTCCCCCAGGTCTGAAGCCAGAACAGGTGAGCATGTCCTCGCATGCACTGAGCTCGATTTCTACCTAACTGTGTGGAAGGATATGAAAAAGAGTGCCTTCAGCTAAATGTAATAAAGGAAATGCTCTTCCTTTCCAACAATACTATCTTCTTAAACCATTCATCGTTCAGCCCCCCTCCTTCCTTATTAAGAATCAACCTTACTCACCACATACACTCAGTCGTCATTAGGTACCTCCTGTACCTAATAAAATGGCTGCTGTGTGTATATTTGTAGTTTCCTACTGCTCTAGCCCATCCACTTCAAGTTTCAACATGTTGTGTGTTCAGAGATGCTTCTCAGCACACCACTGTTGTAATGCAAGGTTATTTGAGTTACTGTTGGCTTCCAGTCAGCTTGGACCAGTTTGGCCTTTCTCCTTGACCACTTCAATTAACAAGACATTATTGCCCACAAAATTGCCACTAACTGGATGTTTTATTTTTTGTTTTTCACACCATCCTCTGTAAACTCTAGAAATTGTTGTGCTTGAAATCAGATCAGCAGTTTCTGAGATACGCAAACCACCCCATCTGGCACCAACAATCATTCCACGGTCAAAACCACTTAGATCACATTTCTTCCCCATTCTGATGTTTGGTCTGAATGAAAACTGAACCTCTTGACCATGTCTACATGCTTTTATGCTGCTACATGATTGGCTGATTAGATATTTGCATTAACAAGCAGGTGTACCTAATAAAGTGGCCACTGAGTGTATATTTACATGTTTTAGGAATTTGCTGGGATTTGTTGGTCAGGGTGTGACATGCAATGTTCAACAATGATGAAAAATAATGATATTAAAAAATTTAAGGTTAAAGTACATAGATGGAATAAAATGTGTATCCAGCACGTGTTTACCGTGTACACAGCATTATAAAAAGTGGTTTATGGTGTTTACACTGCAATGACGGGGTTAATAGATAAGGATGTTGGGGTGACTAACTAGAATGGTTGTTCAAATTAACTTCCTGGGGGAAGAAACTTTTAAGATGATGAAGGTTTTTGGTTTTTTTTAATTTATTTATTGAGATGCAGCGCAAAATAGCCCTTCCAGCCCTTTAGGCTGCGCCCCGATTTAACCCTTGCCTAATCACGGGATGGTTTACACTACCCAATTAACCTACCAACCGATACGTTTTTGGACTGTGGGAGGAAACCGGAGCACCCGGAGGAAACCCACACGGTCATGGGAAGAACATACAGGCAGCAGCAGGAACTGAACCCGGGTCACCTGTACTGTAAAACGTTGAGCTAACCACTGTGCCAACGGTGTTGTGATAGCCTTATAAGTGCTTTCCAGACGGGAGCTTTTGCAAAAGGCAGTTTGCAGGATGGGTAGTGTGGGCAGTGATTTTTTTTCCTGCCTGCTTTCTTTGTCCTGGATACAAACAAGACCTCTAGTGATGATAGACGCCAGCTATTGATCTTTTCTGTATACTTTGAGAGGATGCTGCCCCAAACCAGACAGTAATGGCTGAAGTGAGGGTGCTCTCTATGATGGCAGTGTAGAATTACACTGTGCAGAACATGTGCAGCTCAGTGCTGCCCTCCTTCTAGAGAATCAAGCCTGGTTCCTCCCCCACCCTCTGTTGTCATCGTGCATTGTCTTATGAGAGGTATTTATTTCCCATACACAAAGCATTATGTGTGCAGAGGTGCTTTGCATATCAATGGAGAGTACTAACATTGTATCACAAGAGATAACTCAGCAATTCAATGGTTTCAAGTCTTTATTCATCAGATATATGGCATCGTAATCATCATTAACGTTTTAAAAGACATGCTGCATTTCTTACAGCTTGATCAGTTAGCATAGTTAACTTTGATCAACCCGATGTCACTGTTTTAGCAAACAGGAAACCATCGAGAAAATTACTTTGATATAATTCTGCCCCTTACTTCAATAATTCGATACTGGCAAAGGCCCAAGAAAAGAATCTTCCAAAATCACCACTTTGATTCCAACCTTTAACTCACTATCTACTTATTCCATGAAGTAACGAAGGGTTGGCTGTCGTCCCTCTTGACTCAACTGAATGGACGTATAATGATGAAGCATGTTGGATATTAAGGTGAAAATGAAGGCTCTACCAAGGACATCTTCCCCCACCACATAATAAAAAAAACTAGGTTTCCCTTAATCTTTGTGGCACCAATGAGTTCTGTTAAAGGTAATGTTTCAGGAGAATATTATTGTGAAAAGACAGGGTGTTGAAATTCACTGGAACGTTTCACATGCGGTTAAATTTAGCTGCGAGTAATTTATTGTCCAATAATCAGGCATCAGCTTTGAAGAGCGAGGCGCTGTTGAAGTTTTGATGTATTGTACAGGTGCACCTGATGAAGTCTTCTGCTTCTGAAAATGAGGATGGTCGCTTTGCGAGAGATCGCTTTCCTAATTGGCAGGGTCTGAATAACATCCCTTCCTAAGACAGTAATAAGTGTCTCAGAGGCCTTGTCATTTAGGGAAGCAACAAACTGCAGTTAATAAAGTGTTTGAAGGGAGATGGAATTTTTGTCATAGAAATGTAATCCTATAAAACCCTAAACACATAACCGAGATTGATATATGGCTGGCCGTGAAAGCACTTACCCAATTTAAGCAGGCTTCTTTCACAAATCTTAATCAAACACTGATAAGGCCCATGGATGAGTGGTTTAGACTCCTAGATTGGGCACGTGTTTGCAGAAGTTTAACCTGAGGAGTCAACAATGGAGGTAGCTGTTTTTCGGAAGGTTTGTTAGTTTTAAGGGTGTTTTAGATTAGCAGGGCTCTCCAGCTGACTCGGAGGTGAAGATATGAATAGTCATTGTTACTACGTCATAGGTGATCCCAGGACTGTTTGCTCTGCTGAGTCTCAACCAGCTGTTCAAGGTTTCAGCTGCAGCTCAATCGCCAGTCTTGGAGCACCTTTGCAGTCGAGACTAAATTCTAATTTATCTGATTCATGCACCGCAGAAAGAACTGTTTACGAATGATTTTATCCCTGAAAGGATAAAGATTCTCAAAGCTTAAAAGTAAGTCAATTGACTCAACTACTCGAAGCCACTGAGCAAATTATATTTTTTTAAAAAGATGGTAGTTATTTTTCAAATGTTTAATGTGCTGAGTTGGGTTTTCAAATATGTGTGTGTTTGCGCACCTGCATATCTCCATGTTCTCAGATGTATACAGTTTAACACGGAGAAGGTAAAGAAAATTTAGTCATAGAATACTCCAGCATAGAAACAGGCCCTTCAGTCCATCTAGTCTGTGCTGAACTATTATTCTACCTAGTTTTATCGACCTGTACCCCTCCATACTCCTCCATACCCCTCCCATCCATGTCCCTATCCAAATTTCTCCAAAATGCTGCAGTTGAACCCACTTCCACCACTTCTGCTGGCAGCTCTTTCCACACCCTCACCACAGTCTACATGAAGAAGTTCCCCCTCTGTTCCCCCCTAAACATTTCACCTTAAATATTTCTGGAGAAGTATTTAAAAACTGATGCATTGCAATTGGAGCATGTTATTTATGGTTTGAAACTTTATTAAAAATAATTACTTGCCACTTTCTTTCTCATTGCTGGCAGATCTGCCTAAACCAATTCTGTAACAGATCCTCCTCCATTTCCGCTAATGGCCAATCTCCCTGTGGTATCCTTCTGGTCCAGTCTCCCCTCTTCCTCTTGGCCCAAACATCTAACTGCAATTGATTTGCTCTCTGTCAAGTTAGTAGAATATTTAAGGAACTAAACTTTGGGACTGCAGCCAAGGACAATAAACTAGCCATTATAGCACACTCATTTATTGAAAATCCAGCTTTGTGAATTAATGGTTCCCAAGGCTCATCCCTCCGCACGGTGTTCTGAATTTCTGCCAGAAAACTCCCCATTTCTTCAGTTCGGGCCTCTTGGTTGTTCTGCATTTCATTTACCTTGTTTTTCCGGGGTGTGACATCAGTTAGCCTGGATCCTATGTTCCTGGAACTCATTCCTAAACACCCCCATTCCTCCAACTGACTGTGTCTGTGTCATGCTGTTCTCAGCCTGCCTGTCTGTGAGTGGGTGTGGATGTGTCTCCCTCACCCTCACCTCATTCTCTCTTCCCTGTGTGTATGTGTTCATAGGCACGTGACACAAGGTTCTGCAGATGTCGGAGGTCTTGATCAACACACACAAAATGCTGGAGGAACTCAGCAGGCAGGCAGCATCTATGGAGGTCCTATTCTGGCCTCTGTGCTCTTCCTTTCCAGACCTGATGAAGGGTCTTGCCCCCAAAATGTTGACTGTTTATTTCCCTCCATAATGTTCCTCAGCATTTTCTCTCCCCCTCCCCCTCTCTCTCCCCCACTCTCTCTCCCCCTCTTCCCTCTTCCCCCTCTCTTTCCCCTCTCCCCCTCTCTCTCCCCCTCTTCTCTCTCCCCCCTCTTCCCTCTCCCCCTTCCCTCTCCCCCCTCTCTCCCCTCCCCCCTCTCCCCTCCCCTCCCCCCTCCCCCTCCCCCCTCCCCTCCCCCCTCCCTTCCCCTTCCCCTCTTCCTCCTTTCTCTCCCCTCTCCCCCCTCTCCCCACTCTCTCTCCCCCCTCACTTTCCCCCCCTCACTCTCCCCTTCCCTCACTCTCCCTCTCTTCCCCTTCTCCCTTCCCTCACCCCTCCCTGTCTCCCTCTCCCCCTTTCCCCCATGCAGGCTCAGGAAGCCTCATAGAACGTTCTCTATTATAATTGTAGACCGTTCTTGATGGAAGCTTAGGCCCTTTGTCTCATACAGGAACGTTATTAAAACTGTGAGTGTCTGTTCAAGTGCTTCAAAACTATTGTCTGCTACAAACTGAGATGTAAGAAAAGTAAATAAGAGTGAGGAACCCGGCGAATTGCAGGCGAGGTTTCTCCTGGACAGCTGGGGCAGGTTTTGGTCTGTATTTAAGGAAGGATGTGTTTGTGGTGCAGGGAAGCCTCACTGGGTCATTTCGGGGTGCAGGGGCTGACACAGGAACAGAGAGTGAGCAGGTTGGGACCATACTCACTGGAGTTAGAAGGATGAGGGGTATTTTTATTGAAGCCTATAACGTTCTGAGCTGACACAAGAGATTCTGCAGATTCTGCATATTTTGAGCAACACACACGCAATGCTGGAGGAACTCAGCTGGGCAGGCCCCATCTATGGAGTCAATGTTTTGGGCTGAGACTGGAAAAGGAAGAGGGCTGAATTCAGAATAAAAAGGTGGAGGGATGGGATGAGTATAAGTTGGTAAGTGATAGGTGAGTCCAGGTGTGGGAGAAAGTGGGTGGGTGGGGGTCCTGATAGGACTTCACAGGGTGCAAGTTGAGAAGATGGTCCCTTCATAGCAACATTAAGAATTAGATGGGGAAGGATGGTTTTGTCTTGGAGGGCGGTGAATCTTTAGAAATCTCAGCTGTGGAGAGTTGTGGAAGTAGAGTCAGAGACTGACAGACATTCAAACCAAAGACACTGAAGGAGTTTGGGGACAGAGGGAAAGGGGATGAGGCCAAGTTTGGAGCAGCCTTGACCTCCTTGAATGCAAAGCTGGCTCGGGAGTCTGAGGGCCTGTTTTTTTTCCATATTAGCTCCTGCCTTTTGTTCATGGACGTCCTGCACTTTAATTTGGCAGCTGTGTCTGTAATTCAAAGAAGCCCGGAAATCCCTCATCAGACCATCGCCACTCAGGACAAAACTCAATGTCTTCATCACACTTACGTTGTCCACTAGAAAAGCCAAAACAAAAGTTTAAAGTAAATTTATTATCAAAGTACATATTGGTCACCTGGGATTAATTTTCTTACAGACAGACTCAACAAATCCATAATAGAATAATAACTATACTGGTATCAAAGAAATACCGCACCAGTTTGGGTGTTTCCAACAACAACAGTCAAAAACTGTTGATGTTGGAAACCTGAAGTGAGAAAGAAGGCTTGCTGACTACTCCCTGCAGTTTCTGATTTATTACCTTTTGTCTAACACAGGCAAGTTACTAACATTGTGTCTCTTTGTTCAAATGTTCCAAAATAATTGTCTGCTATAAACTGAGCCATATAAAGAGGTAAATAAGAGTGAGTTTTCTGGGTAAGTGGGGCCTCATCACTTCATAATCTCTGTGTGAGATTACTCGAAATTACAGCTATGGCGGATAGTACAGGAGTGTCCAGGGGTAACATGGAGTTCCGTTTTACAAAGAGAGAGGAAATAATCACGGTACTCTCAGTGTGTTGAGATTAATTTCCTCCACTATCCCCCTCATCCCAAAAATGCCCTGCTGACTTCAGATCCTGTGTAGGAGGGCTCTACTTGATTTTTCTGCACCATGAAGAGGTGTGTAACTACCAAACCCTATTTTATGGCCAGCCTCTCATTTGACCTACAAATAATTATTTTCAATTACTCACCAGATGCTGAACTGTAATCAATTAGGGGCTACTCGGTCAGCAAACCTGATGTCTAGTAAAATGATGGCTGGAGCCCAAGGCTGGAGGGAATTTTCTCAGTCACATGTCAGAGCACACATGGAAGTAATGAAGTCGTCCCGCCCGCCTGTGGAAGAGCAGGCAAATGTGAAGTTTTATTTTTTTTAAAAAGCCTGCTGAATCAGCGTGGAGCTGGGGATATGGTAGCGGGTCCACCTCTGGTGAATGTCTTCCAAGGCAGCTGGCCACCTCGTCAGCAATTGTTGACAAGGTGCAGGCAGGCCCTTTGGAGAGGCAGGCCAAGGTAGGAACCATATTAAACACACCCAGTCTACGATGTCGCTTCACACTGCATTCCTGGTTTGGTAGCCATCTGCTGGGTCACACCTGAAGCCTTGCTGTTCTGCAGGCTTCAGTGATCTCCCGGGCTCATTACAGTCAGAGGAGCATAAATCCTGTCGGGCTGGTGCTCAGTGTACTGTCTCTCCAAGTCCCATAAACTGCTGGTCCCTGGGCTTCCTTTTGTTGTGTTAATTGGAAGTTGCCTTCTGCAAGCTCCCCTGGCGTCTGACATACAGGCCCCGGGAAGGTGACGGAACCTGTCGATCAGAGCACTTAGTGACCGGGACATTTTGGGGTTGGGCTGACAACTGGCGTTTGCTCACCCTTTCTTGCTTCCCCCCACCGCAGGTTCAGCTGTACTTTTCCTGCCTCCCGGAGGATAAAATCCCCTACGTGAACAGCCCCGGAGAGAAGCACAGGATCAAGCAGCTTCTGTACCAGCTACCGCCCCATGATAATGAGGTAAGGAAAGTCATTAGGCTGCACTGGTGCACACCGGGAGCTTGGTATTTATGGGTCCATTAGCGAAAGGACATAACCTCCTGCTGCTGGTCCTGTCTGTGTGGCTGCCCAGGCTTGTGACCCCGTCTTAGGAACAGTGCATACTGACTCAAGCTCACAATTAGCGTGGCCTGTTTACACGGCGTTGTTTAATGGCACTAACTTTTGTTAGTGAGCCCCCTGACTTCAATTTGTGGCCAGCCTCACTGGGCAGCGGCTGCCTCGAAACCATTGTCATGTGGCTGAAATTCCAAACATTACTCAGGAGGGGGTGTGGTTGTGGGTGGGTGGGGGGGGGGGAGAGTGAAACAGTGATCTCTGTAGAAGTGTGATTCTGTCACCTGAAGAAGGCATTGTCCCCGTGTACTTGTCTCTCGAGCGGAGGGCTCCTTCCCTGATAAACAAGCCACAGCTTGTAACTTCATCCCGTCCACCTTCCACAATGACAAAGGAGCCTCTTTGTGAAGGGAACTGCACTCACAGGCTGGGAGATGGGGTTGTAAAGTGCTACGGACAATTATCAGAGAGTGCTGGGTACAGGCAAAGCCCTGCCCACCAGTGAGCAATCTGCAAGGAGCACTGCCACAAGAAAGCAGCATCCATACCATTCCTAAACGGACTTTGAGCCCATGAACACCACCTCACTTTTTAATATATATTATTTCTGTTTTTCAACTTTTTAAATCTATTTTATATGCATCCATATATACTTACTATAATTGATTTACTTTTTTTTCTTTCTATACTATCATGTATTTCATTGTGCCACTGCTGCTAAGTTAACGAATTTCACGACGCACATCGGTGATAATAAACCTGATCCTCATTCCATTGTCAAGAACCCCCACCGTTTGGGCCATGCTCTCTTCTCACTACCGTCACTGGGCAGGAAGTACAGGAGTCTTAGGTTGCACACCAGCTGCTTCAGGAACAGTTATTGACCCTATAACCATCAGGCTCCCGAACTGCCGTGGATAACTTCATGCACCACTACTCCGACCGGACTCCACAACCTGTAGACTCACTTTCTAGGACTCTTTACAACTATTTTTTTTCAGTATTATTTTTTATTTGAAGCTTGTCTTCTTTTGCACATTGGTTGTTTGTCAGTCTTTATGTGTAGTGTTTGGTAAAATTCTTTTCTATTTCTTTATTCCTGTAAATCCCTGCAAGAAAACAACCTCAAGAAAATATATAGTAATAAATGCATACTTTGACAATGATTTTATTTGAACTTTGAATTTTGATTTTAAAGTTCTTCTTTAGACACTTGAATGTCTTTTGGTCAGGTACTTAAGGCTCATTTTTAAATCCATCTCTCGTCTCACTGCCTGAAGTTCACAAGCTGAAGTGCATGTCTGTGCTCGTCTGCCTCTTATCAGGAACTACAAGTAAGCTAATGTCACGGCAGAGATTTTCCATTCAATCCCGTTTAGAATTCCAAAGTAGCCACGTGACCTGAGATGCCCTCAGTGTGACAGAAAATTAGCGCTGTATATAAAACTGTAAACATTGCCACAGCATGTCCTTTATTTACTCACTGGTAAATGTATACAGGTTGTCTCAGAGAGAAGAGGTGAGATTTCCCCACTGTTAGCACTGTGGGAAGGTCCTTTCATCCTGGGCTCCTACTTCATGAAAGGACTATTTCATTGGAAGTTGTGGTTAGTGGAAAGCGTCTCTGCCAGTTCCTAGGCACTTCTTAGCACACAGCAAACAGGGGACGAGGTTCAAGGAGGAGCAACACCTCAGACTTCTGGTAACCACTACCCAATGTTTCCTGGCACTCTCCTTTCTCCCCTCATTCTAGTGGTCCTCTCAACACTTCTCCTCACCCACCCTGTCATCTCCCTCTGGCTCTTCACCTCCTTACCTGGCCCACTGTCAGATTCCTCCTCTTTCAGCTCTTTATCTCTCCCTCCCAAATTCTCCCTTCATACCACCTTTATCTCTACTTCCCTCCTCTCCCTTCATACCCTCTTTATCTCTTCCTCCCAGCTTCTCACTTCATACCCCCTTTATCTCTACTTCCCTCCTCTCCCTTCATACCACCTTTATCTCTACTTCCCTCCTCTCCCTTCATACCACCTTTATCTCTACTTCCCTCCTCTCCCTTCATACCCCCTTTATTTCTACCTCCCAGCTTCTCACTTCATACCCCCTTTATCTCTTCCTCCCAGCTAATCACTTCATACCCCCTTTATCTCTTCCTCCCAGCTTCTCACTTCATACCCACCCCCACCACCCACTTCCCCCTCACCTGGTCTCACCCATCATCTGCCAGCCAGTACTCCTGCCCCTCCCCCAGCTTCTTATTTCAGCTTCTGCCCCCTTTCCTCTCCCATCCTGATGAATGCTCTCAGCCCGAAACCTTGTTTATTCCCCTCCATTGATGCTGCCCGACTTGCCAAGATCCCCTGGCATTTTGTGTGTGTTTTGCTCAAGACTTGCAGCATCTGCATAATCTCTTGTGTATTTTGACTCTAAGGCATGAATTCTAGGAAGTCTAGCAAAAAATTCATTGGCTATTCCCTCCCTGCCTACCCATCCCCGCTGCAATTGAATTTGGATTTCTTTTTCCTCTGCTGACCGCTGGGATATTAATAAGGCCACCCTGCACCATCCTTCTTGTGGGGATCTGACTTTGGGCAAGGTCGGGAACTGTCGTCAGGGGCCTTACCTTGTCAGAGTCAGGGTTGGGATCCCTGCCTGAGCACGCGTTCCACACAGCATGGGGCGTGCAGGCCTCAGCGCTGGCCCAGTGAAGTCCAGATAGTTTTGGGGGACCAAACTTGGAATTGTGGTCCAGTATCTCATTCCTGCGCGCCTCCCCCCCTCCCCAGCCCGTCACAAAGCGATAGGACAGGGTGAGAAGATCTGATGGTTGTGTGGGCAAAGCTGAATATTAGGCTAGCATCTGGAGAGAGGAATTAAGGATTAGCCCGTCAAAGTTACTGCTGACTGATTTTTGGCATTGAGATGGTGCCCGTAGTGGCCAGTGATCTTTATAAAAGTTAATTGAAGGGGGAGGTTAGCTTGGGGTTTGGATGGGTCAGATTTGCAGTGTTTCCCCTGTCTGGTGCCATCATATAACAACCATGACTTTCAGTTTGGATAAAACTAATCTGCAGTGCTTGGATCAGACAGTGTTTAGATGGGACTGATCTGCAGTTTCAGCCAGGCTATCCTAAGCTCCGCTGTTGCAAGTTCCCAGAGAGCTCGACTGATGGTCTTTAATGGAAGCTGTCCCAAACAGCAAGAATCACTGGTGACGCAGCTCAACACACAAGACTAGCCTCACCTCCATCAACCGTTGCTGCACTTCTCACTGCTTCAGTAAAGCAGCCAACATAGTCAAAGACCCCATCCACCCCGAACATTCCCTCTTCTCCCTTCTCACATTGGGCAGAAGATACAAAATCCTAACAGCAGGTATTGCAGGCTTCAGGACACCTTTTAACTTGCTGTTATTAATCAGTTCCCCAGCACCATAAGGTGGACTCGACTTCACAGTCGACCTTGTTGTGGCCGTGCTCCTTATTGTCTGCTGCACTGCTCGTTCTCTGTAACTGTAGCACTCTATTCCGAATTCCACTACTGCTCTTCCCTTGTACAACCTCAATGTACTTCATTAATGAAATAATAAACACGAGCAATTCTGCAGTCTCTGGAACTCCAGGGTAACACACACAAAATGCTGGAAGAACCCAGCAGGGTCCTGACTAATGGTCTCGGCCTAAAATGTCATCTGTTTATTCCTCTCCGCAGATGCTGCCTGACGTGTGGCGTACCTTCAGCATTTTGTGTGTTGTAATGAAATTATCTGTATGAATGGCATGCAAAACACAGTTTTTCACTGTATCTTGATAATTTACCAATTTTCCAATGTTTAATTTGCCCTGCCATTCTTGGAATCAGTGTGATGATGAACCAGCATAATGAAGGGTCTCTGCCCGAAATGTCAATTGTTCATTTCCCACTACTGATGCTGCCTAACCTGCTGAGCTCCTTCAGAGATTTGTGTGTGTTGCTGATGAATCTTCTGCAGTCCTCAAACTGCAAGAATATCCTTCCTCAGACAGGACATCCTTGCAGGACATTCCTCAGACTGGTTCCAGTGAATGGCAGGGTTTTTTTTAGCACCAGGAGGGATGGAATAGACGAGGGGTGTTTACAGGCAACTACAATTCCAGGATTGGAGAGGTAGATGTAGGGAGTGTGTTACTTTCTGGGGACTTGGCCTCAGAGTTTTGAGGAGACGGGTTTTGTTTGAGGTGAGGAGAAATGTCTTCGCCCGGTTGGTGGTGAACTGGTGAAATTAACTTCCCTGGAGACCATGGGAGCTCAGCCAGTGAGTTCATTCAAAACACAGATAGATAGATCTTTGGATATTAAGGGAATCAAGCAATGTGGGGATACTACAGGAAAGTGGTGAGGTAGACCAGCCCTTGAGGAACAGTACAGTAGACTTGAAAGGCCAAATGGCTTCCTTCTGCCTTAACTTGTTATCACACAACCCTGTATTTGCCCGTTAAACCTCCTCTGCACTCTACATAATGCACCAGCATCCTTCCTTAAATAAGGAGACTGGATTGTCCCTGGAAGGTACTTGGCAATTGAATGCCCCACAATCAGATCATGAAGAGGGATGGCATACTAGGAGGGTCAGGAGCCGGGGAGATGGCACAACATGATTTGCACAACGCATGCAGTCACACACAAAAAAATAGTCCAAGTCCCTGAATTCATGAATGTTGCAGCAGTCTGCAGTCAAACACAATATAACTTGTCTTCCATTGAGCGAGCGAACACCAGAGAGCAGCACGAACGCCAGCCTGGATGCCACACGTCCTTCAGCACTGACTCTCCTGGATGACTGCAAACAGGCTACACCATGGCTTGAGGCCTAGTCCTTGCTGCAACGAGGCCACCCAGCTCCCTCGCCATCTGTTTTTCCCAATAAACCAGAGACTTGCAGTATTCCACATTACCAATGTCCAACAGGGTCTTGTGATCACAGGAAAAGCAACTGAGACAATCACTCTCTGTCAGACTGCACAACATGAGTGTTTGACGACATTGGGCCTGGACTCACTGAAGTTTAGAAGAATGAGGAGGGATCTCATTGGTTCTTCCAGTAAGATAGAGGCACGTTCGGATGCTTCTGTGGGGCCAACCAAAGGCATTATTGTGTTTTTGAAATGTATTTTCTGTGATTGCAAGACCCTGCTGGATGTTAAAGTACTGAAGTACTGCCGGTCTGCCCCATCAGCGAGTTGCTCGTTGGCAGAGAAACTGAAGGAGCTGGACTCTGTGCAAGCCACGCTGCACGCAACAGAGCGGCGTCGGCTGCACGAAGGCGCTCTGCAGTCTAACAGCAAGTGATTGTCTTAGTTGCTTTTCTTGTGATCACCAGACCCTGCTGGCCATTGTGGAATACTGCAAGTCACTGGTTTATGGGAAAACAGATGGCGAGGGAGCTGGGTGGCCTTGTTGCAGCAAGGACTAGGCCTCAAGCCGTGGTGTAGCCCGTTTGCAGTCATACAGGAGAGTCGGTGCCAAAGGATGTGTGGCACCCAGGCTGGCGTCAGTGCTGCCCTCCAGTGTTCGCTCGACAGAAGACAAGCTGTATTGTGTTTGACTGCAGACTGCTGCAACATTCATGGACCCAGGGATTTAGACTTCTTTTGTGTGTGCTGTATGTTTCCTGCTGTCTTTTGTTATATGTGCCTTGTGTTGTGTTTGACTGTGTTTTGCACATTGGCTCCAGAATAACACTATTTTGTTTGGTTGTATTCATGGGTGTTCATGTATGGTTGAATGGCAACTAAACTTGAACTTGAACTTGAAATCTACCAGCTATTGTAAGGCCTAGATTGAGTGGATGCGGTGAGGATGTTTCCAATAGTGAGAGAGTACACAGCCTCAAATTAGAAGGATGTTCCTATAGGACAGATGAAGAGGAGGTGGTGAATCTGTGGAATTCATTGCTACAGATTGCTAGGAAGGCCAAGTCATTCAAGGTGGAGGTTGATAGGTTCTTGATTAGTAAGGGTGTCAAAGGCCACAGAGAATGGGGAAGAGGGGTTGAGAAGGAAAATAAATCAGCGGTGTTCAAATGGTGGAGTAGATTTGATGGGCCGAATGGCCGGGTCCTACCCCTATGTCTTATGGTCTTCTAGTCTAACATCAAGGCTTCAGTTTGGAAGACACAGGGGCCAGTCATAACTTCCAAAATGGTGATGATACAGTTCCCCACACACTTGACACTACGTGTTGGAGTTAAGTGCTTTGAATCTTTCAAATGGGTTCAAGGTGGATGGGGAGAACCAATGAAATGTTTCTTGTGTTTTTCAGATGCGTTACTGCCAGTCACTGAGTGAGGAGGAAAAGAAAGAGCTGCAGCTGTTCAGCGTCCAGAGGAAGAAAGAGGCTTTGGGCCGAGGAGCCATTAGGCAGCTGCCCAGGTCACTGATGCACGTGGTTTGTGAGCAGGTAGCAGTCAGCAATGTCTCAAGCTTCGCGCCCGCTTCCTTCGTCGAGGTCATGGAGTCATGTTAGATGAGAATGCCACCAACACAGCTGGTTGCCAGGAGCCAATGAGCTGTTGTTCTAAGTTCCAGGGTCCATTCAGCCCAGCTCACTCATCATGTCTCCATGAGGTCCTTCCTCTCCATGACCCATTATGGCACATTTGCTGCCTCTGGTTCATCAGAGCCGCTTTTCCTGAGCTGTAGACAAGATCAAGCAGAACATTTACCTCAGATTACTGCAGAGTCATGGAGTACTGTAGCACAGAAACTGGCCCTTTGGCCCATCTAGTCTCAGCTGGTCCACTTTTATGCCTAGTCCCATTTTACCCACACCCGGACAACGGCATTCCAAACCCCTCCCACTCATGTACCTGTACGAACCCTTCTCATCCATATGGAGTCATAAAGCACTGCAGCACAGAAGCAGGCCCTTCAGCCCATCTAGCCCATGCTATCCTGGTCTGCCTAGTCACATCTGCCTGCAATTGGATCATGACCCTTCATATCTGTCTCATCCATGTGGAGTTATAGAGCAGTTCAGCACAGAAACAAGTCCTTCAGCCCATCTAGCCCATGCCAAAAATTTATACTGCCTAGTCCCATTGACCCACACCTGGACCATAGCCCTCCCATCCATACACTTACCCGAGCTTCCCTTAAATATAACAATTTAACCCACATCTACGACTTCTGCTGGCAGCTTGTTCCACACTTGCACCAACCGCTGAGTGAAGAAGTTCCCCTTAAATATTTCACCTGGATGGGAAGAACATGGGCCAAGTGTTGGCAGATGGGACTAGCTTGGATGGGAGTCTTGTTCGGCATGGATCAGTTGGGCTGAAGGGCCTAGTTCTTTCTGTGCTGTGTGAGCTTATGGCCATATCTGTTGAGTACTCCCAGAATGGGTGCACTCATTCCATATTGTCCATTCAATGCCCCCAACTCGCTGGGACAACAGGTGAGAAGATCAGAGAAGGTTGTTGCTGCTGGTTCAGGGATTTGGGATGGAAGCAAGCTTCCACAGACCCAGCCAAGGCCCGGCCAAATGAGGCAGCTTTTGTGGCTCCAGCACCTCTGAGTGCCAGGGAACAGCCCAAACCATTATACCTCCTTAATGCTGCTGATTAAAGAATCGGAATTGGTCCCCAAACCTAGGTCTAAGGATCTTTGATTCTGGGATGAAATCCTTTTAGCCACACAAGAATGTGTATCACCCTTACCTGACCAATGTCACTGGATGAATTCCTGGCATTTCTGAGTATATTGCCAAGTAACCCTGGGCTTGCTGTGTTCTCTGTTTGTGTCAGTTAACTGTTCGTATCCCAGTCTCACTTCTGGCTCTGACTAAATGTTCACTAGACCAAGTATCTGGTCCCTAATCCCCCTCCACTCTCTCCCTCACCCCACCCCACCTCCAGTGCAAGGAGAAGATAAATGGCGGTGAAATAGCCATATTTGTGTCCAGGGCGGGCTCCACCGTCTGCTGGCATCCGGCCTGTTTCATCTGTTCCACCTGCCAGGAGCTGCTCGTCGATCTGATCTACTTCTACCAGGACGGCAAGATACACTGTGGCCGACACCACGCCGAGCTCGTGAAGCCCCGCTGTTCAGCCTGCGACGAGGTGAGGGACGCAGATGCGAGGGTCACCTTCAGTCCATCCTCGGCCCCAGCCTTCCGTCCCGTTCATAAACATCCTGATTATTATTATCAAATCGTTACCTTAATAATAAATCAAACAAAATAGGGTAGTGGCTATATCGGAATTGGTTTACTATTCTCCCTGGTACTGAGATAGAGTGAAAAGATTGTTTTGCATACTGTTGATCAAATCATTACACAGTACGTCGAGATAGAACAAGGTAAGACAATAACAATGCAGAATAAAGTATAAAAGCTACCAAAAAGTGAGGTGCAAGTAAACAAAATAGTGCAAGCTCATAACAAGGTAGACTGTGTGGCCAAGAACACGGAACAGTACGGGCCCTTCAGCCCATGATACCTTTAACCTACTCCAAGGTCATTCTATTGCTTCCTCCCACATAGTTCTCCATTTTTCTTTCGTTCATGTGCCCACCCATGAGTTTGTTTACATGTCCCGAAGGTATCCGCTTCCACCACCACCCCCAGCAGGGTATTTCACACACCCACCACTCTCTGTGGAAAAAACTGACACCCTCTCCCCCAATACTTTCCTCAAATCACCTTAAAATTATGCTCATACAGTACCTATGTCCCTCAGCCTGGTGATGCCTCCTTTCAGGCTTTTGTCTCTTCTGCCTGATGGGAGGGAGAAGAGAGGACATCCAGGGTGGGTGAGGTCTTTGATTATGCTGCCTGCGAGAAGTATGGACTGAGTCTGTGGAAAGGAGGCTGGTTCCCACGACGTGCTGTGCTCTGGAAGTTCAGTATGTAGGATGAGAAAGGAAAGGCTCCCACCGTGACCCGCAGCCAGCGGGCGTTTGCATTTGCGGGCTTTTGAGGTGTTGGCACGGTGTTGGGAATGGAGCAGTGAAACAGCGCCCAGGTTCTCCCAGGCAACAAGGAGAGGATGTCCTGGTGATGTTGGCTGGGGACCAGGTGTTAGGGAGACCTTGTCTGTACCCTTCCACCTACGACACGGACAGGCGAAGCTGTTCCCCCAGTTCCTGGGATCTGTGCCCGCCTCCTGAGGGTGACGGGGAGTGGGACATAGGGGGAATGCTGTGGAACCATGGTGGGGGATGCACCGGCCCTAGATTGTCAGGGTGAGCAGTACTTGGTCGCCCTGCACATTACGCTCAGAGACACCTCGTGTGGTTTTCCCAGGGCAGAGCTGGAGGGACAGTCACAGCCCCTCAGGCTCCGAGGAGGCTGGAGGGGCCTGTGGAGCAGTCCCTGCCACGGCCGACTACCTGGCATAACTCTACGATATATCTGTGCCCAGGTAACCCTGGAGAAATAGCACAAGGTATTCACGGTTACCATGGTGATGTTTCAGGACCATTGGGCACCACAGAGGATAAGTAGCATCTGGGTGAGGATGGGGACATTTTAATTCAAGTTGTTTTAGTTACTGTTGTTGGCTCTAGTGTTTTGTTGTAAATTGGTTACGGGGTGAAGGGAGAAGAGTGGAGTTGAGAGCCATTATGAAATGGCGGAGAAGGCTTGATGGGCTGAATGGATTAATTCTCTTCGCAAGTGGCTTATGGACGTATTATTGCCACAGGAACAATGGTACAGTGTAAAGCTTCTGCTCGGAGGCTGTGCCTTCTGGTCCTAGACTCTCCCACTATTGGAAACAGCCTCTCCACATCCACTGCCTCGGTCTTTCAATGTTCAATAGGTTTCAATGAGAACTCTCCTCATTCTTCTGAACTCCAGTCACCAAACGCTTCTCATGCATTAACCCTTCATTCCCGGGATCATTCTTGTAAACCTTCACTACACCCTTTCCAATGCCAGCACTTACTTTCTTAGATATGGGGCCCAAAACCGCACAGCCTCAGAATACAGGGATCCCTTTAGAACAGAGGTGAGGAGGAATTTCTTTAGCCAGAGGCTGGTGAATCTGTGGAATTCATTGCCACAGACTGCTGTGGAGGCAAAGTTATTGGATACATTTAAAGCAGAAGTTGATAGATCATTGATTTGTAAGGGCATCAAAGGTTACAGGAGGATGGTAGAAGAACGGTGTTGAAAGGGATAATAAATCAGCCAAGAAGGAATATCAGAACAGACTCGATGGGCCAAATGGCTTAATTCTGCTCCTATGTTTCATGGTCCTATGGTCTAACTCCGATCTGTGATCAAGCAGGAAACTGTAGTCATACTGTTCTCCGATAATGTTTGCCCAGAAGTTGGCAGAACCTTCATGTATTCTTCTTCAGTGAAGGAGCACTCTCCAGTTCCTCTCTTTCTTGAAAACAAAAGAAGTTATTTACCGTTCAGTTTGAACATGACCCACAGTATTCCACGAGATACCTCTGTGATCCAGCCAATTGCCTAACAAAACTCTGTCCTGGAATTTCAGATTATTTTTGCCGACGAGTGCACCGAGGCAGAAGGTCGTCACTGGCACATGAAACACTTCTGCTGTTTCGAGTGTGAAACCATCCTGGGAGGACAGAGGTACATCATGAAGGATGGCCGGCCCTTCTGCTGTGGCTGCTTCGAGAGTCTCTACGCGGAATATTGTGAAGCCTGTGGGAATCATATTGGTAATCCGCTAATGTTCACATGTTAATATTACAACTTCCGACAACAGACCCATGATGTTGTGCCAAGCTAATTAAAACAGCAATTACATGCTTAATTCAGCTAATCCCTTCTTCCATACCCTTTTCAATCCTTGTATATTCATGTGCCTTTCAAGAGCCTCTGAAACACCTCTGCCGTATCCGCCTCAGCGCTACCCCAGACAGCACGTTCCAGGCACCCCACCACTCTGTGTAAAAAGCAAACTGCCTTTGAACTTGCCTTCTCTCACTCTAAATGCCTGCCCTCTAGTGTTAGGCACTTCAACCATCTCTTAATTGTGTAAACCTCTGTCAGGACCACTCCCTTAGCCTCTGCCACTCCAGATAAAACAGCCCCAGTTTGCCCACTCTCTCCTTAGAGCACGTGTCCTCCAATCCAAGCAGTGTCCTGGTAAACCCTCTACAACGCTCCACATCCTTCCTACAATGGGGCAAGCAGAACTGTAGCTGCAGCTTAACCAGAGTTTTATAAAACTGCAACACAGCTTCCTGACATTTGAGCGCAATGCCTCAACTATAATGAAGGCCAGCAAGCCCTTTGCCTTTGTTGCCACCCTGTCAGCCTGTGTACCCAGTTTCAGGGAGCTATGGACCTGCCCACCCCCCTCGCCAGTGCAGCAACACCACACACTTGGCTAGATTAAATACCATCTGCCATTTCTCCTTCAATATCTGCAGCTGATACTCTGCCGCATCCCTCATCGCCACTGTTTTGTAACTTCAAAACGTTAAACTAATTCAAAGGAAAGGAGAACTGAGAGATATGAGTCTTCACTTTAAGCAAGGCATGCACACAAGTTATGATGTTCTGAACTGATGCACTGAACTGATATTGTTCAGCGAGTTTTTCAGCATTTGCAATGTGCTAATTCTGTATTTTTCTAGAGGTTTCTCAGGTGTCACGCCACTGAATCTGGCTATTTCATAAGTTATTCTTCTCACCGGAATAACTTGTCCTCCATTTTTGTCGAGTGTCAGCGAGTTTTTAGTGTCCTTTGTTCTTTTGTCCTCTCTTTGTTCATTCTTCATTCCTGTACACTTCTTACACAGCCATTACCAAAAAAGTCTTTTGCCTCATTCTTGACTTCCAAAGAACCTTCCAAAGATGGCAAAGTCGCCCCTATCCAACGAGCTAGGTGAAACGAGCTGGCGGTCAGTTCCCTTGTTTACACGTCTGTTTTTAACTGCAGGTGTTGACCATGCTCAGATGACCTACGACGGGCAACACTGGCATGCCGTGGACAAGTGCTTCTGCTGTGCCCAGTGCAGGACCCCGTTGCTGGGCTGCCCCTTCCTGCCGAAACAGGGCCGGATCTTTTGCTCCAAGGCCTGCAGCCTGGGCGAAGATGTCCACGCCTCCGATTCCTCCGACTCCGCCTTCCAGTCCGCCCGCTCCAGGGAGTCCCGGCGCAGCGTCCGCATGGGGAGAAGCAGTCGGTCAGCAGACCAGTGCCGGCAGTCGCTGCTCCTGTCCCCCGCCGATGACTACAAACGCTCCGGTTCCGGCGGCCACGGCGGCAGGACCTTCTGGAAGGGCAGCGGAGAGGCAGAGGCCCCGGAGGAGCAGGAGGAGTGGGCGGAGCACGAGGACTACCTGACGCAGCTACTGCTCAAGTTTGGCGACCGGGGGGTCTTCTTCCAGCCCCCCGGCGGCGACGAGGCCCATGGCAACCCGGAGCTGCGCGTCCACGGGGCCCCGGGCCTGGCCAGCAACAAGTTTGAGCCCAGCCTGTCCTGGGCACAGTCCCAGGACAATCTAGGCGACTCGGCCTACGGGAGCCACCCGGGCCCAGCCAGTAGCAGGAAGATGCAGGACCTGGAGACAGAACACGGCCCCGTGGGCTTCAAGCACGGTGACAGCCCCTGGTACGGAGACTCACTGGAATGCTTGAGCAGCGAGCTGAAGCCCAGCCAGCAGAGTGTCCGCAATTCTGTGGACTCACTTGCCCTGTCCAACATAACAGGTATTGTGCACGTACACCAAACTTCCAGTGATACCGAAGGCCACGGGGATACCCTCCTGCCCTGTACACCTGTACGCAGTGGGGTGGGGGCGGGCAAGGAGGGAGGTGGACGTCCTAGTGAACTTCCCCCTGGGGCTGGCCTGCCAAGTTGGCTGTCCGAGGGCCCTGGAGAGGGCAGCAAAGGGCTCTGTCCGGGCTAACTGCCTGGCAGTTTTCCAGGTGTACGTCTGAGCTGGGTAACCCTGAAGAAAGAACTTGCCGCACCCACGGAGGTGCTCCAAGGACTTTGGTCACTATTGGGTACAAGCAGCATCCTCGATCAGGCTGGGAACATGTTAACTTAGTTACTGCCATTACCTCTAGTTTTATTTTGTTATAGCATTGTGGTATTGGGCTAGCCGGTAGTGTAGTGGCATTAGCGCTGGACTTCAAGGCAGATAGTCCTGGGTTCGAATCCGACCAGGTCCCAGCTTGGGCAGCAGCAGTATCTGTGCGGAAGAAAGGCCTGGCAACCTAATTCCATATCTTGCCATGAAAACCCTGTGGACAACGACACTATCTATAGGAGCGCCATGAGTTGAGAAACAACTCAACGGCGCTCAACAACAACATTGTAGTACAAGGGCTAATACTGGGGGGCATAATTTTAAGGTGACTGGAGGGAAAACAGGGGGGATGTCAAGGGTAGGTTTTTTACACAGAGAATGATCAGTGCATGGAACGCCCTGCCAGGGGTTGTGATAGAGGCAGATACGCTTGGACCTTTATGAGACTCTTAGATAGGTACGTGGATGATAGAAAACTGGAGGGCTATGTAAGAGAGAAGGATTAGATTTGTCTTACAGTAGGTTAAAAGTTCGATGCAAGAATTTGGGCTGAAGGGCCTGTACTGTGTTGTAATGTTCTATGTAACGTAGAAGTTACAATAAACAGGGGACTATTTGTTTGGAAAACGAGTGTCAGGTCAGGTTTACTGTCATGGGTGAGGCGCAGATACAGTGGAAAACTTGCTTGCTGCAGCATCACAGGCACGTGGGTATGGACAGTAATCGTCATGTGGAGGGATTCTTCCAAGATGGCCAGAAGCTGTAGTCAGTGACAATAGAAAGAAGGGACTGGGACGTGTACCTCACTTTCTGGTGTGTGCATTAGGCAGTATCACCACCTCAGTGGAGAGAGAGAGAGAGCACTTAAGCATCTCATTCTTCGTTTCCTTGTGGCAATGAAATGGAATTCAGGTCTGATCTGTACAACATTGGCAAAAATAACCCACAAGTACAAGGCATCTTTAACATGCTTCACGGAAAGACTGTGGTAGGTTCTACAGAATCACAGGCAGGCGCAGATAGAGGTGGGGAGCCAGAACCTTGAGGAAAGAACCTCAAAAGTTTAGGACTGAGACAATGGTGAATTGTTTTGGTAAGTGTCAGAAACAGAGAAGGGAGCTGAACTAGAGGATTTCAGTCATCCAGGGAGCGAGCAGGGAGGGGACGGACCCCGGTGATGGTTGGAACGCAACAGGTGGGGATATGAAAGTAGAAGTGTTACCAGACAAGGAGCCAGAACGGTGTTGAGGAGGCAGGGAGTCTGCAGAAAGACAGATTAGGGGAATGGGCAAAGTGGTAGATGGAACACAGCGCAGGGAAATGCACTTTGGTAGAAGGAATAAAGGTGTAGACTGTTTTCTAAATCAGGTGCCAATTCAGAAATTGGTGCTGCAAGGGGGCTTTAGAGTCCTCATGCAGGACTCCCTAAATGTTTACGGGACAGAAGGCAGGAGAATGGGGCTGAAAGGGATTTTAAAAAATCAGCCATGATGGGTTGGTAGAAAAGACTCGATGGGCCAAATGGCCTAATTCCGCTCTTTGTATCTTATGCCTTAAGGACAGCTCTGGTTCTAGCTCTGACTGAACACCGTGTTGTACAATTCCATGACCCAGAGGATATTCTCTCCTCAGGTTTCAGATACCTTGAGTTAAACACATTTGAATTTTGGTCATTTTGACCTGAGTAGAGACAGGCAGAGTTGGATGTGTTTATGAGACTATGACAACGAGAATTCTCAGGACAATTAATGACCTTAAGCAGGATTCTTTGAATATGCTGATATTTTATTAGTGTTGGTAGATAATTCCCGAGTTCTGGGTAACACTAAACTGATCAGAGTCCCTCTGCTCATCCCAGTAGGAGCCTCAGTGGACGGAGACAGCCAGCAGAGATCGCCTGTCTTCACTCTGCAGGATCTCCAAGAAATGGAGAGCTGTGAGAAGGTGAGCAACATGGGGACGATGAACTCCTCGATGCGCCACTGCAGCATAGAGTCCCTGAAGAGCTTGGCGTCGGAGCACTGCCCAGTCCCAGAGCCGGAGGAAAAGCAGAAACCTCTCTACAACCCGATGCTGAGGAGGTCAAAGTCACAGACGAGGCCTCAGCAAGTGAAGTTTTCCGATGACGTTATTGACAACGGGAACTGCGAGGAGATCGAGGTTCGGCAGCCCCCAATGAGCGAGCGGACACGGCGCCGAGTGTATGACTTCGAAGGGCACGGCAGCCGGCACCACCATCGCTGGCGCCGGAGCAGGAAATCCCGTTCTGACAACGCGCTCCACTTGGCCGCCGAACGGAGGGGCCAGAGGGAAAGGCTTCACCTTCACTCTCCAAAAGACTGTGACAAACTGATTGAGACCAACGCCCATCGCGACAGACAGCCATATCACCAGAGCCAAGACGTGTACGGCCAGTACAGCCAGCCCCCGGACTACGCATTAAACCAAGCGGTGGGCAAGTTCCTTGGCCTGTACGCTGACGACTATGATTCCTGGTGCTCAACATGTTCCTCCTCGTCCTCTGATTCAGAAGAAGAGGGTTACTTCCTTGGTCAACCTATCCCACAGCCCCGAAGCCAAAGGTACCAGCTCTACGGCGATGACCTTGCAGGAACATCTGTGGTGCCAGCGTCTTCCACAACACCACAGATCACAAGAGCCAAAAAGAACAAAAGCCACAAAGGGAAGAATTGTATAATTTCCTAGAACAGAGCTAGTGGCGACCAAATTTATCAGGAGCGTTTCTGGAATCTGAGTCTAGGTGTTACTGGACCATCTCATAGAAGCAGGCTATATACTGTAAATTTATTGGCAATGGGAACTCTGTACCCACTTGTAATCCCACATGAAGGAACACTACCTGCCATGCTCTGTCCCCACACCCTCAGCCATCTTCACGCTGGATTCATGGTTCCAGGAAGCTTCAGGCATTGGAACAAAATGTTTTTTTTTAAACTTCATTATCTTCTATGTTATTATGGTATTAAATGTTCACTTTCATTGAAGTATTTGCAATGAGTCTGTAAAGTGAAAGGGTTGAATGGAGATAGTTGTGTGGAGTGAATCTGCCGCCCCCTCTCCGTCCTTGCAATTCCACACCACAGGCATTAGAGGGGCTGCAACCTGTAATTTCAAAGAAAAAATGTTGGTATTTATAATGTAGCATTTAACAACTAAAGTTAATCATAATTTAACGGTGCAAATAATGTATATATTGTAAAGTCCAGATTAAGAAACTGATATTTTTATATATCGCCGAATTACAAAAAAAAAACACATTTATGTTTGGTTGTATATGAATAAATGTAATGAAGTGATTGGCGGCATTCCCCTTTGATAAGCAGTGTTCACCATTTTGTTAAGATGTACTGTGTTTAACGCTTCTACACACAGCTTCTCTCTTGTCTAGTTACGTTCTCACTGGGCCCCTTCGTGACCCAGCAGTATTGGCAATTCCCAGATCCAGAAGTGCACCTGAGATACTTGCAATGTTACCGGAGCCTATTGTGAATCAGATAGTGTAAAGAAGTATCATAAGTGATGTATAAATGTAAAGACTGGAACATGTGGATGAATGAAATAAAAACATATAAAATAACCCAGTTTGTTTCACTAAAATACATTCTGCAAACTGTTGAAACAACGAGCCACCTCCCTCCTCTTAACCAGCTCCCGCTCAAGGCCCCACCCCCTGCCCTGTTGTTCCCTCAATGGGGGGGCCTGGCTGCCAGTCAGGCCACGCTGCCCATTTCAGTATCAGAGGTCCGGGGCTTTTGGCTGCAAGTATCCTCACCGAAGGTTCATTTATTATCGAAGTATACAACTCTGAAATTCTTCTTCTGAAGTCGAGGCCCAATGGCCAGAGCCCCCAAGTCTGAATCTGTGTAAGTCTGCTGGGAAAATCAGATACCATGAATCCACACGTCCAGTGGAGACTGGGTAGAGGAACGGGCTTGTTTTGCTGTCGTTGCTTTGTTACTTGGCATGTTCTGTTTTGTTGTGTTCTGCCAAGCATTGTGGGCATAGTGTGCTGGCGTTGGAATGCGTGGCGCCCTTGCGGGCATCCCCCAGCACGTCGTTAGGTGTGTTACATAGAAACATAGAAAATAGGTGCAGGAGTAGGCCATTCGGCCCTTCGAGCCTGCACCGCCATTTATTATGATCATGGCTGATCATCCAACTCAGAACCCCGCCCCTGCCTTCCCTCCATACCCCCTGACCCCCGTAGCCACAAGGGCCATAGCTAACTCCCTCTTAAATATAGCCAATGAACTGGCCTCAACTGTTTGCTGTGGCAGAGAATTCCACAGATTCACCACTCTCTGTGTGAAGAAGTTTTTCCTAATCTCGGTCCTAAAAGGCTTCCCCTCTATCCTCAAACTGTGACCCCTCGTTCTGGACTTCCCCAACATCGGGAACAATCTTCCCGCATCTAGCCTGTCCAATCCCTTTAGGATCTTATACGTTTCAATCAGATCCCCCCTCAATCTTCTAAATTCCAACGAGTACAAGCCCAGTTCATCCAGTCTTTCTTCATATGAAAGTCCTGCCATCCCAGGAATCAATCTGGTGAACCTTCTTTGTACTCCCTCTATGGCAAAGATGTCTTTCCTCAGATTAGGGGACCAAAACTGCACACAATACTCCAGGTGTGGTCTCACCAAGGCCTTGTACAACTGCAGCAGTACCTCCCTGCTCGTGTACTCGAATCCTCTCGTGTTGGTTGTTAACATAAAAGACACATTTCACTGTATGTTTCATTATACACGTGATAAATAAATCTGAATCTGATTTTGAAATCACTGTGGTGAAATTGCATGTGTTTTCTGTAAATCATTGGAGTATTAAAATAATGGATAGTTGTAGAAATACAATGCCTGAAATATTAGTATTGTGCATCTAGTTTTTATGTTACTTATATTGGGGTGTAGAGGGTTTGAACTGGAGTTAACAGACAGTGTCCATAGGAAGAGCATTTGCATACATTAAGCTTGGAGAGCAAATGACAAAGTGGGTCAGAATAATTATTTTTCACTGTAGAATTGCAACGTAAAAACAATAATGTCCTGTGAAATTTAGTCTCTTCTGCTTTCTTGTTAGTGGAAAATCATTTACACTTGACATTTGTAAAGGTCCAAAGTTAAGCCTTACTTTTCTTCAGAACAGGACGGGAAATAGAATATCTCGCTGCTTGAGCACATCCTGAGAGAAGTATGGAGCAGAAGACTTTCTCAATCATTAAGCTGAGTGAAGATTCAATGAACTATCAATGTACTCTGGTGTAATATTAATGCTTTAGAATAGTGGGTATAGACTTTGCTTGTGATAATGCTCTAATCCATTCCGATGACAATGCCTCAACTATCACACCACCTGTACCACCAGGGTAGATTTTACACGGAGAGCAGTAGGGCACCGAGGAGTGTGGTAGAACAGAGGGATCTGGGAATACATCCATAATTTCTTGAAAGTGGATCACAGGTAGCTAGGGTCAGAATGAGGGCTTTTAGTACATCGGCTTTCATAAATCGTAGTACTGAGTACAGGAGATGGGATATTATGTTGAAGTTGTCCAAGACATCAGTGTGGCATAATTTGGTGTATTGTGTGCAGTTCTGTTCTCCTACCTAGAAGAAAGCCATCAATAAGATTGAAAGAGTACAGAGAGAATTTACAAGGATGTTGTTGGGACTTGTTACAGGGCAAGGTTGAAAAGATTGGTCACTGGAGTTTAGTAGAATGAGAGGAGATTTGATAGAGGTATACAAAATTATAAGGGGTGTAGATAGGTAAATGCAGCAGGCTTTTTCCACTGAGGTTGGGTGAGACTGGAATGAGAGGTCATAGGTTAAGGGTAAAAGGTGAAATGTTCAAGGGGAATATGAGGGGGAAGTTTCTTTACTCAGGGTGGTGAGATTGTGGAACGAGCTGCTGGCAGATATGGTAGATGTAGGTTTGATTTCTTTGGATAAGTGCATAGATGAGAAGGATATGGAGGGCCTTGTCCAGTTGCAGCTCGATGAGATTAGGGAGAATAAATTTGGCACAGACTAGATAGGCCTTAGGGCCTGCTACTGTACTGTAGTGATCTGTGACTATGACTCTAAACACCCAGCAACCTTGACCACATTACCAAATAGATCGGAAGGTTTCCTCCAATATGCCCCTGAGGTTTGTACAACTAGAAATTTGCTTACACAGCTCCACAATGTGTCATGCTGAAAATGAAGTCAATGCAGAATCGAACAGCTTTCAATACATTTTTGGATGTATACTTCATTGGGCCTATAACATTTCTCTAGTGAAAATCTCCCCAGAATAATGTCAAGTGGTTGTGACATATTCCATCATGGCTGATGTACTTCCGTCTCAATCCCATTCTCCTGCCTTCTCCCTGTAACCTTTGATGGCCTCACTAATCAAGAACCTATCAATCTCTACTTTAGATATACCCAATTACTTGGCCTCCACAGCCATAGACTCACCGCTTTCTGGCAAAAGAAATTCCTCTTCTCCTCTGTTCTAAAGGAACATACTTGTATTCTGAGTCTGGTCCTAGATTCTCCCACTAATGGAAACATCCCCTCCACCTATTCTCTTCCTAAGATCATTCTCACAAACCTCTTCCGGACCCTCTCCAGTGCAGGCCAGCACATCCTTTCTTAGATGAGGTGCACAAAACCACTCACAAATCTCCAAATGTGGGCTCATCAATGTCTTTTAAAGCCTCAGCATTACGTTCTTCCTTTTTTATATTCAAGCCCTTTCAAAGTAAATGCGAACATTACATTTGCCTTCCTTACACTGACTCAACCTGCAGGTTTACCTTTAAGGAATCCTGTACAAGGACTCCCAAGTCCCTTTGCACCTCTGATTTTGAATTTATTTTCTCTTTAGAAAATAGCCTACAGCTTTATTCCTTCCACCAAGTGCATGGCCATACACTTCCTTACACTATATTCCATCTGCCACTTATTTTTCCATTCTCCGAAATCCAAGTTCTCCTGAGACTCCCTGCTTCTTCAAAGTACCAGCCCCTCCACCTATCTTTGTATTGTCCACAAACTTGGCCACAAAGTCATCAATTCCATCATTCAAATCATTAACTTACAATATGAAAGGTAAAGGACCCAACACTGGTCCCTGCAGAACACCTCTAGTCACCAGCAGCCAACCAGACTAGTCCATACTAGTACCCTTCCTGTTATACCACGGGCTCTTGTCTTGTTTAACAGCCTCATGGAGCAACATTCACTCCAGTAGAGTTGGAGATGCGTTATGATGCAGCAGCCTCCCCAAGGCCAAACAAAGGTGTTTCTGTCTTTTTTAAACGTCTTTTTTTTATGATGCAAGTCAATGCTGGACATTAAGAACTTCAGGTACTGTAGATCTACCCCTTCAGTGAGCTGCTCTTTGGTGGAGGAGCTGGACTTGGTGCAAACCGTATCACTGCCCACTACAGAAAGATATTGGAGTCAGTGCTTGAAAGTGGTGCGCAGTGTAACTGTGAGTGATTGTCCTCGATCGCAAGACCCTATTGGACATTAGTAATGTAAAACACAAAAGTCCATCTCACTTGTTTATTGGTGAGGCAGATGGCGGGGGAGCTGTGTGTCCTCGGTTGCAGTGAGGACTAGGTCTCAAGCCGTGGACTTGCCTGATGCAGCAAGCTAGGAGAGGAGATACCAGAGTTGGTGCCGGGCGGTGTCTATGGTGGGTTGGTGCCGGGCTGTGTCCATGCTGGGTTGGTGCCGGGCGCTGTCTATGCTGGGTTGGTGCCGGGCGGTTTCTATGCTGGGTTGGTGCCGGGCGGTGTCTGTGCCGGGCTGTGTCCATGCTGGGTTGTTGCCGGGCGCTGTCTATGCTGGGTTGGTGCCGGGCAGTTTCTATGCTGGGTTGGTGCCGGGCGGTGTCTGTGCCGGGCGTTGTCTATGCTGGGTTGGTGCCGGGCGGTGTCTATGCTGGGTTGGTGCCGGGCGGTGTCTATGCTGGTTTGGTGCCGGGCGGTTTCTATGCTGGGTTGGTGCGGGGCGGTGTCTATGCTGGGTTGGTGCCGGGCTGTGTCTATGCTGGGTTGGTGCCGGGCGGTTTCTATGCTGGGTTGGTGCCGGGCGGTTTCTAAGCTGGGTTGGTGCCGGGCGGTGTCTAAGCTGGGTTGGTGCCGGGCGGTTTCTATGCTGGGTTGGTGCCGGGCGGTGTCTATGCTGGGTTGGTGCCGGGCTGTGTCCATGCTGGGTTGGTGCCGGGCGGTGTCTAAGCTGGGTTGGTGCTGGGCTGTGTCCATGCTGGGTTGGTGCTGGGCTGTGTCCATGCTGGGTTGGTGCTGGGCTGTGTCCAAGCTGGGTTGGTGCCGGGCGGTGTCTATGCTGGGTTGGTACCGGGCGGTGTCTATGCTGGGTTGGTGCCGGGCTGTGTCCATGCTGGGTTGGTGCCGGGCGGTGTCTATGCTGGGTTGGTGCCGGGCGGTGTCTATGCTGGGTTGGTGCCGGGCTGTGTCCATGCTGGGTTGGTGCCGGGCGGTGTCTATGCTGGGTTGGTGCCGGGCGGTGTCTATGCTGGGTTGGTGCCGGGCTGTGTCCATGCTGGGTTGGTGCCGGGCGGTGTCTATGCTGGGTTGGTGCCGGGCGGTGTCCAAGCTGGGTTGGTGGCGGGCGGTTTCTATGCTGGGTTGGTGCTGGGCTGTGTCCATGCTGGGTTGGTGCCGGGCGGTGTCCATGCTGGGTTGGTGCCGGGCTGTGTCCATGCTGGGTTTGTGCCGGGCGGTGTCTATGCTGGGTTGGTGCCGGGCGGTTTCTATGCTGGGATGGTGCCGGGCGGTGTCTATGCTGGGTTGGTGCCGGGCTGTGTCTATGCTGGGTTGGTGCCGGGCGGTTTCTATGCTGGGTTGGTGCCGGGCGGTTTCTAAGCTGGGTTGGTGCCGGGCGGTGTCTAAGCTGGGTTGGTGCCGGGCGGTTTCTATGCTGGGTTGGTGCCGGGCGGTGTCTATGCTGGGTTGGTGCCGGGCTGTGTCCATGCTGGGTTGGTGCCGGGCGGTGTCTAAGCTGGGTTGGTGCTGGGCTGTGTCCATGCTGGGTTGGTGCTGGGCTGTGTCCATGCTGGGTTGGTGCAGGGCTGTGTCCAAGCTGGGTTGGTGCCGGGCGGTGTCTATGCTGGGTTGGTACCGGGCGGTGTCTATGCTGGGTTGGTGCCGGGCTGTGTCCATGCTGGGTTGGTGCCGGGCGGTGTCTAAGCTGGGTTGGTGCTGGGCTGTGTCCATGCTGGGTTGGTGCTGGGCTGTGTCCATGCTGGGTTGGTGCCGGGCGGTGTCTATGCTGGGTTGGTGCCGGGCGGTGTCTATGCTGGGTTGGTGCCGGGCGGTGTCTATGCTGGGTTGGTGCCGGGCTGTGTCCATGCTGGGTTGGTGCCGGGCGGTGTCTATGCTGGGTTGGTGCCGGGCGGTGTCCAAGCTGGGTTGGTGGCGGGCGGTTTCTATGCTGGGTTGGTGCCGGGCTGTGTCCATGCTGGGTTGGTGCCAGGCGGTGTCTATGCTGGATTGGTGCCGGGCTGTGTCCATGCTGGGTTGGTGCCGGGTTGTGTCCATGCTGGGTTGGTGCCGGGCGGTGTCTATGCTGGGTTGGTGCCGGGCTGTGTCCATGCTGGGTTGGTGCCAGGCGGTGTCCATGCTGGGTTGGTGCCGGGCTGTGTCTAAGCTGGGTTGGTGCCGGGCGGTGTCTATGCTGGGTTGATGCCGGGCTGTGTCTATGCTGGGTTGGTGCCGGGCGGTGTCTATGCTGGGTTGGTGCCGGGCGGTGTCCATGCTGGGTTGGTGCCGGGCGGTGTCCATGCTGGCTTGGTGCCAGGCGGTGTCCATGCTGGGTTGGTGCCGGGCTGTGTCTAAGCTGGGTTGGTGCCGGGCGGTGTCTATGCTGGGTTGATGCCGGGCTGTGTCTATGCTGGGTTGGTGCCGGGCGGTGTCTATGCTGGGTTGGTGCCGGGCGGTGTCCATGCTGGGTTGGTGCCGGGCGGTGTCCATGCTGGGTTGGTGCCGGGCAGTGTCTATGCTGGGTTGGTGCCAGGCGGTGTCCATGCTGGGTTGGTGCCGGGCTGTGTCTAAGCTGGGTTGGTGCCGGGCGGTGTCTATGCTGGGTTGGTGCCGGGCGGTGTCTAAGCTGGGTTGGTGCCGGGCAGTGTCTGTGCCGGGCTGTGTCTATGCTGGGTTGGTGCCGGGCGGTATCTATGCTGGGTTGGTGCCGGGCTGTGTCCATGCTGGGTTGGTGCCGGGCGGTGTCTAAGCTGGGTTGGTGCCGGGCGGTGTCTATGCTGGGTTGGTGCCGGGCGGTGTCTAAACTGGGTTGGTGCCGGGCGGTGTCTAAGCTGGGTTGGTGCCGGGCGGTGTCCATGCTGGGTTGGTGCCGGGCGGTGTCTATGCTGGGTTGGTGCCGGGCGGTGTCTATGCTGGGTTGGTGCCGGGCGGTTTCTATGCTGGGTTGGTGCCGGGCGGTGTCTATGCTGGGTTGGTGCCGGGCTGTGTCTATGCTGGGTTGGTGCCGGGCGGTTTCTATGCTGGGTTGGTGCCGGGCGGTTTCTAAGCTGGGTTGGTGCCGGGCGGTGTCTAAGCTGGGTTGGTGCCGGGCGGTTTCTATGCTGGGTTGGTGCCGGGCGGTGTCTATGCTGGGTTGGTGCCGGGCTGTGTCCATGCTGGGTTGGTGCCGGGCTGTGTCCAAGCTGGGTTGGTGCCGGGCGGTGTCTATGCTGGGTTGGTGCCGGGCGGTGTCTATGCTGGGTTGGTGCCGGGCTGTGTCCATGCTGGGTTGGTGCCGGGCGGTGTCTATGCTGGGTTGGTGCCGGGCGGTGTCTATGCTGGGTTGGTGCCGGGCTGTGTCCATGCTGGGTTGGTGCCGGGCGGTGTCTATGCTGGGTTGGTGCCGGGCGGTGTCTAGCTGGTGCGGGGGTGCTGGGTTGGTGGTGCCGGCTGTGTCTATGCTGGGTTGGTGCCGGGCGGTTTCTATGCTGGGTTGGTGCCGGGCGGTTTCTAAGCTGGGTTGGTGCCGGGCTGTGTCTAATGCTGGGTTGGTGCCGGGCGGTTTCTATGCTGGGTTGGTGCCGGGCGGTGTCTATGCTGGGTTGGTGCCGGGCTGTGTCCATGCTGGGTTGGTGCCGGGCGGTGTCTAAGCTGGGTTGGTGCTGGGCTGTGTCCATGCTGGGTTGGTGCTGGGCTGTGTCCATGCTGGGTTGGTGCTGGGCTGTGTCCAAGCTGGGTTGGTGCCGGGCGGTGTCTATGCTGGGTTGGTACCGGGCGGTGTCTATGCTGGGTTGGTGCCGGGCTGTGTCCATGCTGGGTTGGTGCCGGGCGGTGTCTATGCTGGGTTGGTGCCGGGCGGTGTCTATGCTGGGTTGGTGCCGGGCTGTGTCCATGCTGGGTTGGTGCCGGGCGGTGTCTATGCTGGGTTGGTGCCGGGCGGTGTCTATGCTGGGTTGGTGCCGGGCTGTGTCCATGCTGGGTTGGTGCCGGGCGGTGTCTATGCTGGGTTGGTGCCGGGCGGTGTCTATGCTGGGTTGGTGCCGGGCTGTGTCCATGCTGGGTTGGTGCCGGGCGGTGTCATGCTGGGTTGGTGCCGGGCGTGTCCATGCTGGGTTGGTGCCGGGCGGTTGTCTATGCTGGGTTGGTGCCGGGCGGTGTCTATGCTGGGTTGGTGCCGGGCTGTGTCATGCTGGGTTGGTGCCGGGCGGTGTCTATGCTGGGTTGGTGCCGGGCTGTGTCCATGCTGGGTTGGTGCCGGGCTGTGTCCATGCTGGGTTGGTGCCTGGGCGGTGTCCATGCTGGGTTGGTGCCGGGCGGTGTCTATAGCTGGGTTGGTGCCGGGGTGTCATGCTGGGTTGGTGCCGGGCGGTGTCTATGCTGGGTTGGTGCCGGGCGGTGCCGGGCGTGTCTATGCTGGGTTGGTGCCGGGCGGTGTCTATGCTGGGTTGGTGCCGGGCGGTGTCTATGCTGGGTTGGTGCCGGGCGGTGTCCATGCTGGGTTGGTGCCGGGCGGTGTCTATGCTGGGTTGGTGCCGGGCGGTGTCTATGCTGGGTTGGTGCCGGGCGGTTTGCTGTGCCGGGCTGTGTCCATGCTGGGTTGGTGCCGGGCGGTGTTCCATGCTGGGTTGGTGCCGGGCTGTGTCTATGCTGGGTTGGTGCCGGGCGGTTGTCTATGCTGGGTTGGTGCCGGGCGGTGTCCTATGCTGGGTTGGTGCCGGGCGGTGTCTATGCTGGGTTGGTGCCGGGCGGTGTCTATGCTGGGTTGGTGCCGGGCGGTTTCTATGCTGGGTTGGTGCCGGGCGGTGTCTAAGCTGGGTTGGTGCCGGGCGGTGTCTATGCTGGGTTGGTGCCGGGCGGTGTCCATGATGGGTTGGTGCCGGGCGGTGTCCATGCTGGGTTGGTGCCGGGCGGTGTCTATGCTGGGTTGGTGCCGGGCTGTGTCTATGCTGGGTTGGTGCCGGGCGGTGTCTATGCTGGGTTGGTGCCGGGCGGTGTCTATGCTGGGTTGGTGCGGGCTGTGTCCATGCTGGGTTGGTGCCGGGCGGTGTCTATGCTGGGTTGGTGCCGGGCGGTGTCTATGCTGGGTTGGTGCCGGGCTGTGTCCATGCTGGGTTGGTGCCGGGCGGTGTCTATGCTGGGTTGGTGCCGGGCGGTGTCTATGCTGGGTTGGTGCCGGGCGGTGTCTATGCTGGGTTGGTGCCGGGCGGTGTCTATGCTGGGTTGGTGCCGGGCGGTGTCTATGCTGGGTTGGTGCCGGGCTGTGTCTATGCTGGGTTGGTGCCGGGCGGTGTCTATGCTGGGTTGGTGCCGGGCGGTGTCTAAGCTGGGTTGGTGCCGGGCGGTGTCTATGCTGGGTTGGTGCCGGGCGGTGTCTATGCTGGGTTGGTGCCGGGCTGTGTCCATGCTGGGTTGGTGCCGGGCGGTGTCTAAGCTGGGTTGGTGCTGGGCTGTGTCCATGCTGGGTTGGTGCTGGGCTGTGTCCATGCTGGGTTGGTGCTGGGCTGTGTCCAAGCTGGGTTGGTGCCGGGCGGTGTCTATGCTGGGTTGGTACCGGGCGGTGTCTATGCTGGGTTGGTGCCGGGCTGTGTCCATGCTGGGTTGGTGCCGGGCGGTGTCTATGCTGGGTTGGTGCCGGGCGGTGTCTATGCTGGGTTGGTGCCGGGCTGTGTCCATGCTGGGTTGGTGCCGGGCGGTGTCTATGCTGGGTTGGTGCCGGGCGGTGTCTATGCTGGGTTGGTGCCGGGCTGTGTCCATGCTGGGTTGGTGCCGGGCGGTGTCTATGCTGGGTTGGTGCCGGGCGGTGTCTATGCTGGGTTGGTGCCGGGCTGTGTCCATGCTGGGTTGGTGCCGGGCGGTGTCTATGCTGGGTTGGTGCCGGGCGGTGTCTATGCTGGGTTGGTGCCGGGCTGTGTCCATGCTGGGTTGGTGCCGGGCGGTTTCTATGCTGGGTTGGTGCCGGGCGGTGTCTATGCTGGGTTGGTGCCGGGCTGTGTCCATGCTGGGTTGGTGCCGGGCGGTGTCTAAGCTGGGTTGGTGCTGGGCTGTGTCCATGCTGGGTTGGTGCTGGGCTGTGTCCATGCTGGGTTGGTGCTGGGCTGTGTCCAAGCTGGGTTGGTGCCGGGCGGTGTCTATGCTGGGTTGGTACCGGGTGGTGTCTATGCTGGGTTGGTGCCGGGCTGTGTCCATGCTGGGTTGGTGCCGGGCGGTGTCTATGCTGGGTTGGTGCCGGGCGGTGTCTATGCTGGGTTGGTGCCGGGCGGTGTCTATGCTGGGTTGGTGCCGGGCTGTGTCTATGCTGGGTTGGTGCCGGGCGGTGTCTATGCTGGGTTGGTGCCGGGCGGTGTCTATGCTGGGTTGGTGCCGGGCGGTGTCTATGCTGGGTTGGTGCCGGGCGGTGTCTATGCTGGGTTGGTGCCGGGCGGTGTCTATGCTGGGTTGGTGCCGGGCTGTGTCCATGCTGGGTTGGTGCCGGGCGGTGTCCATGCTGGGTTGGTGCCGGGCTGTGTCTATGCTGGGTTGGTGCCGGGCGGTTTCTATGCTGGGTTGGTGCCGGGCGGTTTCTAAGCTGGGTTGGTGCCGGGCGGTGTCTAAGCTGGGTTGGTGCCGGGCGGTGTCTATGCTGGGTTGGTGCCGGGCGGTGTCTATGCTGGGTTGGTGCCGGGCTGTGTCCATGCTGGGTTGGTGCCGGGCGGTGTCTATGCTGGGTTGGTGCCGGGCGGTGTCTATGCTGGGTTGGTGCCGGGCTGTGTCCATGCTGGGTTGGTGCCGGGCGGTGTCTATGCTGGGTTGGTGCCGGGCGGTGTCTATGCTGGGTTGGTGCCGGGCGGTGTCTATGCTGGGTTGGTGCCGGGCTGTGTCCATGCTGGGTTGGTGCCGGGCGGTGTCTATGCTGGGTTGGTGCCGGGCGGTGTCCAAGCTGGGTTGGTGGCGGGCGGTTTCTATGCTGGTTTGGTGCCGGGCTGTGTCCATGCTGGGTTGGTGCCAGGCGGTGTCTATGCTGGATTGGTGCCGGGCTGTGTCCATGCTGGGTTGGTGCCGGGTTGTGTCCATGCTGGGTTGGTGCCGGGCGGTGTCTATGCTGGGTTGGTGCCGGGCTGTGTCCATGCTGGGTTGGTGCCGGGCTGTGTCCATGCTGGGTTGGTGCCAGGCGGTGTCCATGCTGGGTTGGTGCCGGGCTGTGTCTAAGCTGGGTTGGTGCCGGGCGGTGTCTATGCTGGGTTGGTGCCGGGCGGTGTCTAAGCTGGGTTGGTGCCGGGCGGTGTCTATGCTGGGTTGGTGCCGGGCGGTGTCCATGCTGGGTTGGTGCCGGGCGGTGTCCATGCTGGCTTGGTGCCAGGCGGTGTCCATGCTGGGTTAGTGCCGGGCTGTGTCTAAGCTGGGTTGGTGCCGGGCGGTGTCTATGCTGGGTTGATGCCGGGCTGTGTCTATGCTGGGTTGGTGCCGGGCGGTGTCTATGCTGGGTTGGTGCCGGGCGGTGTCCATGCTGGGTTGGTGCCGGGCGGTGTCCATGCTGGGTTGGTGCCGGGCAGTGTCTATGCTGGGTTGGTGCCAGGCGGTGTCCATGCTGGGTTGGTGCCGGGCTGTGTCTAAGCTGGGTTGGTGCCGGGCTGTGTCTATGCTGGGTTGGTGCCGGGCGGTGTCTATGCTGGGTTGGTGCCGGGCTGTGTCTAAGCTGGGTTGGTGCCGGGCGGTGTCTATGCTGGGTTGGTGCCGGGCGGTGTCTAAGCTGGGTTGGTGCCGGGCAGTGTCTGTGCCGGGCTGTGTCTATGCTGGGTTGGTGCCGGGCGGTGTCTATGCTGGGTTGGTGCCGGGCTGTGTCTAAGCTGGGTTGGTGCCGGGCGGTGTCTAAGCTGGGTTGGTGCCGGGCGGTGTCTATGCTGGGTTGGTGCCGGGCGGTGTCTAAGCTGGGTTGGTGCCGGGCGGTGTCTAAGCTGGGTTGGTGCCGGGCGGTGTCCATGCTGGGTTGGTGCCGGGCGGTGTCTATGCTGGGTTGGTGCCGGGCGGTGTCTATGCTGGGTTGGTGCCGGGCGGTTTCTATGCTGGGTTGGTGCCGGGCGGTGTCTATGCTGGGTTGGTGCCAGGCTGTGTCTATGCTGGGTTGGTGCCGGGCGGTTTCTATGCTGGGTTGGTGCCGGGCGGTTTCTAAGCTGGGTTGGTGCCGGGCGGTGTCTAAGCTGGGTTGGTGCCGGGCGGTTTCTATGCTGGGTTGGTGCCGGGCGGTGTCTATGCTGGGTTGGTGCCGGGCTGTGTCCATGCTGGGTTGGTGCCGGGCGGTGTCTAAGCTGGGTTGGTGCTGGGCTGTGTCCATGCTGGGTTGGTGCTGGGCTGTGTCCATGCTGGGTTGGTGCTGGGCTGTGTCCAAGCTGGGTTGGTGCCGGGCGGTGTCTATGCTGGGTTGGTACCGGGCGGTGTCTATGCTGGGTTGGTGCCGGGCTGTGTCCATGCTGGGTTGGTGCCGGGCGGTGTCTATGCTGGGTTGGTGCCGGGCGGTGTCTATGCTGGGTTGGTGCCGGGCTGTGTCATGCTGGGTTGGTGCCGGGCGGTGTCTATGCTGGGTTGGTTGGTGCCGGGCGGTGTCTATGCTGGGTTGGTGCCGGGCTGTGTCCATGCTGGGTTGGTGCCGGGCGGTGTCTATGCTGGGTTGGTGCCGGGCGGTGTCTATGCTGGGTTGGTGCCGGGCGGTGTCCATGCTGGGTTGGTGCCGGGCGGTGTCTATGCTGGGTTGGTGCCGGGCGGTGTCTATGCTGGGTTGGTGCCGGGCTGTGTCCATGCTGGGTTGGTGCCGGGCGGTGTCTATGCTGGGTTGGTGCCGGGCGGTGTCTATGCTGGGTTGGTGCCGGGCTGTGTCCATGCTGGGTTGGTGCCGGGCGGTGTCTAAGCTGGGTTGGTGCTGGGCTGTGTCCATGCTGGGTTTGTGCTGGGCTGTGTCCATGCTGGGTTGGTGCTGGGCTGTGTCCAAGCTGGGTTGGTGCCGGGCGGTGTCTATGCTGGGTTGGTACCGGGTGGTGTCTATGCTGGGTTGGTGCCGGGCTGTGTCCATGCTGGGTTGGTGCCGGGCGGTGTCTATGCTGGTTTGGTGCCGGGCGGTGTCTATGCTGGGTTGGTGCCGGGCTGTGTCCATGCTGGGTTGGTGCCGGGCGGTGTCTATGCTGGGTTGGTGCCGGGCGGTGTCTATGCTGGGTTGGTGCCGGGCTGTGTCCATGCTGGGTTGGTGCCGGGCGGTGTCTATGCTGGGTTGGTGCCGGGCGGTGTCCAAGCTGGGTTGGTGGCGGGCGGTTTCTATGCTGGGTTGGTGCTGGGCTGTGTCCATGCTGGGTTGGTGCCGGGCGGTGTCCATGCTGGGTTGGTGCCGGGCTGTGTCCATGCTGGGTTGGTGCCGGGCGGTGTCTATGCTGGGTTGGTGCCGGGCGGTTTCTATGCTGGGATGGTGCCGGGCGGTGTCTATGCTGGGTTGGTGCCGGGCTGTGTCTATGCTGGGTTGGTGCCGGGCGGTTTCTATGCTGGGTTGGTGCCGGGCGGTTTCTAAGCTGGGTTGGTGCCGGGCGGTGTCTAAGCTGGGTTGGTGCCGGGCGGTTTCTATGCTGGGTTGGTGCCGGGCGGTGTCTATGCTGGGTTGGTGCCGGGCTGTGTCCATGCTGGGTTGGTGCCGGGCGGTGTCTAAGCTGGGTTGGTGCTGGGCTGTGTCCATGCTGGGTTGGTGCTGGGCTGTGTCCATGCTGGGTTGGTTGCTGGGCTGTGTCCAAGCTGGGTTGGTGCCGGGCGGTGTCTATGCTGGGTTGGTACCGGGCGGTGTCTATGCTGGGTTGGTGCCGGGCTGTGTCCATGCTGGGTTGGTGCCGGGCGGTGTCTATGCTGGGTTGGTGCCGGGCGGTGTCTATGCTGGGTTGGTGCCGGGCTGTGTCCATGCTGGGTTGGTGCCGGGCGGTGTCTATGCTGGGTTGGTGCCGGGCGGTGTCTATGCTGGGTTGGTGCCGGGCTGTGTCCATGCTGGGTTGGTGCCGGGCGGTGTCTATGCTGGGTTGGTGCCGGGCGGTGTCCAAGCTGGGTTGGTGGCGGGCGGTTTCTATGCTGGGTTGGTGCCGGGCTGTGTCCATGCTGGGTTGGTGCCGGGCGGTGTCCATGCTGGGTTGGTGCCGGGCTGTGTCCATGCTGGGTTGGTGCCGGGCGGTGTCTATGCTGGGTTGGTGCCGGGCGGTTTCTATGCTGGGTTGGTGCCGGGCGGTGTCTATGCTGGGTTGGTGCCGGGCTGTGTCTATGCTGGGTTGGTGCCGGGCGGTGTCTATGCTGGGTTGGTGCCGGGCGGTGTCTAAGCTGGGTTGGTGCCGGGCGGTGTCTATGCTGGGTTGGTGCCGGGCTGTGTCCATGCTGGGTTGGTGCCGGGCGGTGTCTATGCTGGGTTGGTGCCGGGCGGTGTCTATGCTGGGTTGGTGCCGGGCTGTGTCCATGCTGGGTTGGTGCCGGGCGGTGTCTATGCTGGGTTGGTGCCGGGCGGTGTCTATGCTGGGTTGGTGCCGGGCTGTGTCCATGCTGGGTTGGTGCCGGGCGGTGTCTAAGCTGGGTTGGTGCCGGGCGGTGTCCATGCTGGGTTGGTGCCGGGCTGTGTCCATGCTGGGTTGGTGCCGGGCTGTGTCCAAGCTGGGTTGGTGCCGGGCGGTGTCTATGCTGGGTTGGTGCCGGGCGGTGTCTATGCTGGGTTGGTGCCGGGCTGTGTCCATGCTGGGTTGGTGCCGGGCGGTGTCTATGCTGGGTTGGTGCCGGGCGGTGTCTATGCTGGGTTGGTGCCGGGCTGTGTCCATGCTGGGTTGGTGCCGGGCGGTGTCTATGCTGGGTTGGTGCCGGGCGGTGTCTATGCTGGGTTGGTGCCGGGCTGTGTCCATGCTGGGTTGGTGCCGGGCGGTGTCTATGCTGGGTTGGTGCCGGGCGGTGTCCAAGCTGGGTTGGTGGCGGGCGGTTTCTATGCTGGGTTGGTGCTGGGCTGTGTCCATGCTGGGTTGGTGCCGGGCGGTGTCCATGCTGGGTTGGTGCCGGGCTGTGTCCATGCTGGGTTGGTGCCGGGCGGTGTCTATGCTGGGTTGGTGCCGGGCGGTTGTCTATGCTGGGTTGGTGCCGGGCGGTGTCTATGCTGGGTTGGTGCCGGGCTGTGTCTATGCTGGGTTGGTGCCGGGCGGTGTCTATGCTGGGTTGGTGCCGGGCGGTGTCTATGCTGGGTTGGTGCCGGGCGGTGTCTATGCTGGGTTGGTGCCGGCGGTCTATGCTGGGTTGGTGCCGGGCGGTGTCTATGCTGGGTTGGTGCCGGGCGGTGTCCATGCTGGGTTGGTGCCGGGCGGTGTCTAAGCTGGGTTGGTGCGGGCGGTGTCCATGCTGGGTTGGTGCCGGGCTGTGTCCATGCTGGGTTGGTGCTGGGCTGTGTCCAAGCTGGGTTGGTGCCGGGCGGTGTCTATGCTGGGTTGGTACCGGGCGGTGTCTATGCTGGGTTGGTGCCGGGCTGTGTCCATGCTGGGTTGGTGCCGGGCGGTGTCTATGCTGGGTTGGTGCCGGGCGGTGTCTATGCTGGGTTGGTGCCGGACTGTGTCCATGCTGGGTTGGTGCCGGGCGGTGTCTATGCTGGGTTGGTGCCGGGCGGTGTCTATGCTGGGTTGGTGCCGGGCTGTGTCCATGCTGGGTTGGTGCCGGGCGGTGTCTATGCTGGGTTGGTGCCGGGCGGTGTCCAAGCTGGGTTGGTGGCGGGCGGTTTCTATGCTGGGTTGGTGCCGGGCTGTGTCCATGCTGGGTTGGTGCCAGGCGGTGTCTATGCTGGATTGGTGCCGGGCTGTGTCCATGCTGGGTTGGTGCCGGGTTGTGTCCATGCTGGGTTGGTGCCGGGCGGTGTCTATGCTGGGTTGGTGCCGGGCTGTGTCCATGCTGGGTTGGTGCCGGGCTGTGTCCATGCTGGGTTGGTGCCAGGCGGTGTCCATGCTGGGTTGGTGCCGGGCTGTGTCTAAGCTGGGTTGGTGCCGGGCGGTGTCTATGCTGGGTTGATGCCGGGCTGTGTCTATGCTGGGTTGGTGCCGGGCGGTGTCTATGCTGGGTTGGTGCCGGGCGGTGTCTATGCTGGGTTGGTGCCGGGCGGTGTCCATGCTGGGTTGGTGCCGGGCGGTGTCCATGCTGGGTTGGTGCCGGGCTGTGTCTAAGCTGGGTTGGTGCCGGGCGGTGTCTATGCTGGGTTGGTGCCGGGCTGTGTCTATGCTGGGTTGGTGCCGGGCGGTGTCTATGCTGGGTTGGTGCCGGGCGGTGTCTATGCTGGGTTGGTGCCGGGCGGTGTCTATGCTGGGTTGGTGCCGGGCGGTGTCTATGCTGGGTTGGTGCCGGGCGGTGTCCATGCTGGGTTGGTGCCGGGCTGTGTCTATGCTGGGTTGGTGCCGGGCGGTGTCTATGCTGGGTTGGTGCCGGGCGGTGTCTATGCTGGGTTGGTGCCGGGCGGTGTCTATGCTGGGTTGGTGCCGGGCGGTTTCTATGCTGGGTTGGTGCCGGGCTGTGTCTATGCTGGGTTGGTGCCGGGCGGTGTCTATGCTGGGTTGGTGCCGGGCGGTGTCTATGCTGGGTTGGTGCCGGGCGGTGTCTATGCTGGGTTGGTGCCGGGCGGTGTCTAAGCTGGGTTGGTGCCGGGCGGTGTCCATGCTGGGTTGGTGCCGGGCAGTGTCTATGCTGGGTTGGTGCCGGGCGGTGTCTATGCTGGGTTGGTGCCGGGCGGTGTCTATGCTGGGTTGGTGCCGGGCGGTGTCTATGCTGGGTTGGTGCCGGGCGGTGTCTATGCTGGGTTGGTGCCGGGCGGTGTCTATGCTGGGTTGGTGCCGGGCGGTGTCCATGCTGGGTTGGTGCCGGGCTGTGTCCATGCTGGGTTGGTGCCGGGCAGTGTCTATGCTGGGTTGGTGCCGGGCGGTGTCTATGCTGGGTTGGTGCCGGGCTGTGTCTAAGCTGGGTTGGGGCCTGGCCCCTCCCATCTGTGCTGCCTTCTAGTGTTCACTCGGTGGAAGACAAGCTGTTCTGCGTGCATGGGTGCGTACGTTCTTCTGCAGAATGCTGAGATCTGCTTGTTCTTGCCAATGACACCCACTCTCCATCAATCTAGCCAGCCGTTGGTGTAGTGGCACCAGCACTGGACTTCAAGGCAAGTGGTCCTGGGTTCGAATCTGGCCAGCTCCTTGCACGCTTTCCATCTGTGCTGGGTTGAGCACCGAGCTAGCAACTCGGCCTCATAAAAAAGTAGATAAATGCTACAGAACAAAGACAAGAGCTGATTGTGAACTTCAGGAAGGGTAAGACGAAGGAGCACATACCAATCCTCATAGAGGGATCAGAAGTGGAGAGAGTGAGCAGCTTCAAGTTCCTGGGTGTCAAGATCTCTGAGGATCTAACCTGGTCCCAACATATCGATGTAGTTATAAAGAAGGCAAGACAGCAGCTATACTTTATTAGGAGTTTGAAGAGATTTGGCATGTCAACAAATACACTCAAAAACTTCTATAGTTGTACCATGGACGGCATTTTGACACACTGCATCACTATCTGGTATGGAGGGGCTACTGCACAGGACCAAAAGAAGCTGCAGAAGGTTGTAAATCTAGTCAGCTCCATCTTGGGCCCTAGCCTACAAAGTACCCAGGACATCTTTAGGGAGCGGTGTCTCAGAAAGACAGCGTCCATTATTAAGGACCTCCAGCACCCAGGGTATGCCCTTTTCTCACTGTTACCATCAGGTAGGAGGTACAGAAGCCTGAAGACACACACTCAGTGATTCAGGAACAGCTTCTTCCCCTCTGCCATCCGATTCCTAAATGCACATTGAAGCTTCGGACACTACCTCAGTTTTTTTTAAATATACAGTATTTCTGTTTTTGCATTTTTAAAATCTATTCAATATACATAATTGATTTCACTTGTTTATTTGTTATTATGTTTTATTTTACTTATTATTTTCTCTCTGCTAGATTATGTATTGCATTGAACTGCTGCTGCTAAGTTAACAAATTTCACATCACATGTTGGTGATAATAAACCTGATTCTGATTCTGAAAAACATCAAGGTTGCTGCTCAAGGTGCCACAAGGCGTGGCGAGGAATAACAACCATCAATTTACACAGCATGTCACTCAGGGATTTGGACTATATAATATATTTTTTGCATGACTGTATGTTTACTGCTATCTTATATGTGCTATATGTGCCTTGTGCTGTGTATGACTGTTGGTGTTGTGTTTTGTGCTTTAACACCGTTTCATTTGGCTGTACTCATGGGTATGCATGTGCGGTTGAATGACAATTAAACTTGAACTTGAAGTTAATTTACTGACTCACCTTTGTCCATTCTGCCTGTTATTTCCTCAAAGAATTCCAGGAGATTTGTCAGGCAAGATTTTCCCTTAAGGAAACTATGTCTATTCGATCATGTGCTTTCAAGTACCCCGAAACCTCATAATAATGGATTCTGACATCATCGAAGTTCAAAGTAAAATTTATTATCAGAATACATACAACCCTGAAATTCTTTTCCTGCGGGCATACTTAGCAAATCTATAGAACAGTATCTGTGAACAGGATCTGTAAACATCAGGAACTGCAAACTAAACAAACTATACAAATGCAGATATAAATAAATAGCAATAAATAACAAGCATGAAAGATGGCAGGTCCTGGAGATGAACCCATGAACACTACCTCATTACTCATATCTTGTACAGTACTATCTATTTGCTTTGTGTGACTTATAGTAACTTTTGTGTCTTGTGTTATACTGCTGCGGCAAAACAACAAATTTCAGGAGGTGTCAGTGATACTAAACCTGATTCTGAAGCATCCTAAATTTGGAGAGAAGAGATTGCTCGTGTTGCTCTTTGTGGTGCTATCTACCACAGCAGGGAGGCTGGGCTGCTCTTCAGTTGACAGGGTAAAAGTGTCAAACACAAAGTGCTGGAGGAACTTGGCAGGTCAGTCAGGATTTATGGAGAGGAATAAACAGGTGACCGTCCGACCATGACCCTTCATTAGGACTGGAAAGAAGCCAAAATACGCAAACGTGAGGAAATCTGCAGATACTGGAAATTCAAGCCACACACATCAAGTTGCTGGTGAACGCAGCAGGCCAGGCAGCATCTCTAGGAAGAGGTACAGTCGACGTTTCGGGCCGAGACTCTTCGTCAGGACTCAGTAAGGTCTCGGCCTGAAACGTCGACTGTACCTCTTCCTAGAGATGCTGCCTGGCTGCTGCGTTCACCAGCAACTTGATGTGTGTTGATTGAAATTCCAGCGTCTGCAGGTTTCCTCGTGTTTGCGTTTACTATCACTGATATATGTTGTGAACATGGTTGTTCTGTGGCAGCAGAACAATGCAAGACATAAAAGTTGCAATCAGGTTCACCAGATTGATTCCTGGGATGGCAGGACTTCATACGAAGAAAGACTGGATGAACTTGGCTTGTACTCGTTGGAATTTAGAAGATTGAGGGGGGATCTGATTGAAACGTATAAGATCCTAAAGGGATTGGACAGGCTAGATGCAGGAAGATTGTTTCCGATGTTGGGGAAGTCCAGAACGAGGGGTCACAGTTTGAGGATAAAGGGGAAGCCTTTTAGGACTGAGATTAGAAAAAACTTCTTTACACAGAGAGTGGTGAATCTGTGGAATTCTCTGCCACAGGAAACAGTTGAGGCCAGTTCATTGGCTATATTTAAGAGGGAGTTAGATATGGCCCTTGTGGCTACGGGGATCAGGGGGTATGGAGGGAAGGCTGGTGCAGGGTTCTGAGTTGGATGATGAGCCATGATCATAATAAATGGCGGTGCAGGCTCGAAGGGCCGAATGGCCTACTCCTGCACCTATTTTCTATGTTTCTATGTTTCTATTTGCAATAAATATACAACAGAAAGGAGGAAAAGAGGTGTTGAGCCTCCAACCTGAGAATGGCCTCATAGTGGCGGTGGAGGAGACCAGGGACTGACATGTCAGAATGGGAATGGGGATTGAATTACGGCTGTTGGTTACCAGGAAATCCTGCATGTTGCAGATGGAGCAAAAGTGCTTGACAAAGCACTACCCCAATCTACATCGGGTCCTACCGATGCAGAGGAGGCTGCATCAGGAGCACTCGTTACAGTAGATGACCCCAACAGTCTTGCAGGTGAAGTGTTGCCTCACCTGGAAGGATTGTTTGGGCCCTGAATGGAGGTGAGGGAAGGAATGAAAGAAAAAAAATAAAAATAAATTACAATTTTTAGAAGCGCATCATACAAAAATGTGAAGAGTCCCCGACTGTAAAATAAATTTTCGACACCTGATTAAAACAAGGGACCAAAAAGTCTGTGGTTTAAACCTCCGTTTCACTCGGTTAGTGACTGCAGTGAGGAGCTCGACCAGCAGGAGGCAGGATTGCATGACGGGCATTGGGAAGCACACTGCCGTGACATACAGAATGGCACCAGTGGTGCAGCGGGGAGTTCTAAATGGCTACGTGGACCATACATTCTGTTACCGGTAGGGCTGCCATAAACAAACTTGCTCCAGTGCAAAACTACGCCGGGGAGTTAATTGTGAGGAATACACCGAGTCGGCAGTTGTCAAGTGTGCAGGGAAAACATGAAAGGTATGTGGAGGCACTGTCTGATTCATTCCTGGTGTGGAGCCTCCAACACACAGGAGCACAAGAGGCCGGAGAGGGTTATAGACTCTCCACTCCCATCATTGAGCATTCTGACGGGACATCTTTAAAAGCCAGTGATTCAAGAAGGCAACATCCATCACTAGAGACCCACACCATGGGGGAATGCCCTCTTCTCATTACTACCATTAGGGAGGAGATATGGGAGTCTGAAGACCCACATTCAACATTCCAGGATCAATTTCTTCACCATCAGATTTCCAAACAGTCCATGAATCCACTACGTGGCTGTTTTTTGTTCTACACTATTTATTTATTTTTGTAACTTATCATCACTTTTATGTCTTGCACTGCATTGCTGCTGCAAAACCACACATTTCACAACGGACTTCAGTTATAGTAAACCTGATTCTGAAAATGTAGTTTTACACTTCATTGAAAAGAAGAGGAAGTTACATAATTGGTAGAGATATTGCCGTGTAGGTTCATGAAACACAGAAGTTAAACCTATACACAGAGCAAGTAATAACGAAGGCAAATGTTCATTGCAAGAGTTTTGGGGTAGGAAAGGAAATCTTGCTGCAGTTGTACAGGATACTGAAGAGACCACACCTGTGCACCAATTTGGTCTCCACATGCAAGAAACAATGTACTTAGTGTGAGTGAAGTACAGTCGGCCCTCCTCATCCGCGAGTTCCGCACGCGCGAATTCAACCAACCGCGAATTGAGAAAACCCGGAAGTGCTCTTCCAGCACTTGCTGTTCGAGCATTACAGACTTTTTTTTTCTTGTCATTATTCCCTAAACAATGCAGTATAACAACTATTTACATAGCATTTACATTGTATTAGGTATTATAAGTAATCTAGAGATGATTTAAAGTATACAGGAGGATTGCGTAGGTTATCGTGGATCGGGATCGAGAAAAAACCGGAAGTTCTCTTACTAAGTAAGTCGGAACAGGTACATCCGGTATTATTTAGCATCAGTTAGTCAATCGTTTGTCTTAGTATATAGTATATGTTTTACCTTTCTATGCATATAAAACACTTAAGAAACGTATGTTTCAGCATTGGGCTCAGGAACGGAAATTCCCAAGTTCGATCCAGTGACAGACCGCTCCCGAGTGTGCTCTCCATCCGTGCTGGGTTGATGTGGAGGATCAAAGACCCAAAACCCCAAAACCCAATAATTAAACCACTGCGTTGCTTAGTAATAATTGTAGCTTTCATCGGGGCAGGGCCTTTCTCACTTTATCCTTTAAAACTGTTCCGATCATTGACGGGCTGTAGCCTAACGCTTTTCCAATGACCGATGGTGCTTCACCTCTTTCCGATCGCTTTATTATTTCCACTTTATTTTCAATCACGATCGTGATTATTTTCATGAACAGAAACACTGCGGATTCAGAGCTCTGCCACCGGGTCCTAAGATCCACCACACTGAGACAGATTAAATGAGAGACTTGAGCATCTGCGTTTTTTGATATCCGCGAGGGGTCCCAGAACCAGTCCCTCACGGGTAAAGAGGGCCGACTGTACTGTATCACGGCAGTGATTGCTCTGAGCTAAGACAATTAAGTCTATGTTAATTGAGGTTTAGAAAGGAAGAGGTGAGCTTAGTGACATTAAGACACTGCAAAGGACTGATAGATACAGATGCTAATTCCTGATGAAGAGTCTCAGTCCAAAACATCGACTGTTTATACCCCCTCCATAGGTACTGCCTGGCCTGTTGAGTCCCTCTAATGTTTTGGTTACCCTGTATTTCCAGCATCTGCAGAACCTCTCGTACGTGCTTCCTCAGGTTAGACAATTCTAGAAACATCTACTGCTAACATTATCCTTTGAATTCAAAATCTTTTAGCCTGAAATTATTACCAATTCCAAAACAACTGTACACCCACTTTTTTATATATCAGCACATAAGTTTAACAAAGGACAATAGTTTGAAAGCTAATTTGATTAACAACCAACAATCTGATGTTAATGAGCTGACAGATTCACTGAAGAAATACATACTAGAAAAAATATTACAGAAAATTAGATGCTAGCATTCCTGAAAATATCACAGTATTATCCTATGGAATAAAATTGGCAAAACAATCATCATATTTTTCCAGCTCAGTGATCCCTGAGAAACAATTTCTGCTGAAGTATGGACTTTTACAAACGGTCCTCTTCAATATTGTTAAGGATTTATGTGACACAACAACTTATTCCAGCTTTTTTCCACACTGTGACTTTTTCATCAAGTTACTGGATATGTGAATAAGTTTACTGTATATGTAAACCTGAATAAACCCTTGAATGAGATCATGGCCTTAATACTTCTTAATACTCGCCTGCTTCAGGAATGTATGCTTGAGAGAAAATTTGTTTTGACATTTCCTCTAAAAGACAGCACCTTTAACAATGTTGCCCTCCCCCAGTATGCTAAAATGTCAACCAGGATGTCAAGCTCGGGTTTTTGCACAATGTTTTTTTAAATCATTGGGCATATTTCCTATGCACCTCCTCAGAAAATTAAGTAAAATGCTTTGAGAGGCATAGAGGGGTAGCCAGTGCCTTTTTCCTAGGGTGCCAATGGCCAATACTAGAGATGTCCATTTAAGGTGAGTGGAGAAAAGTTTTTGAGAGATGTCAGAGGTAGTTTTTCTTTGCATAGAGAGCTTGAAAAGTACTGCCAAGCTGGTGGTAGAGGCTAATACAACAGGGACATTTAAAAGATTCTTAGATACACAACATGGATGTAAGAAAAATGGAGCATTATGTGCTGTGTAGAAGAAAAGGGTTAGATTCAAAGATTCAAAGTGCATTTATTATCAAAGAATGTATAAACAATACAACCTTGGGATTTGGTTGCTAACAAATAGCCACCAAGCAAGAAACTGGAAAGAGCCCAATAATAAAGTACTTTTTTATGCGCAAGAGAAAGGGGGAGAAAAAGCACAAAATCATGCAAACAATTGAAGTGAGCAACAACATTCCGAACCAAGTTGAGTCCTCAGATCCGAATCACGGAGCAGCCCAGTGTAGGCCCAAAGTCTCGCTTATCATTTCATCATATCAGCGGCCATGGAGCACAGCAGTTGGGGCAGTTTTCAAGGCCTCAGTGCCATGGAGAGAGGAGTGACCATCGCGAAGAGCGAGCGAAATCGGCTCTCGCCTCGGATCCCAGCGCCCTGCCTTTTCAGTCTACCTGGGTTGGTGTTTAAAATGACCAAACAATGTATTATACCTCACATTGTACCTGGGAACCACTGCAGCGAAAGTTTCCGGTGCCCTGGAGAGAGAAGTAGACATTGCAAAGAGCGAGCAGAATCGGCCTCTGATCTGGGCCGGCGTTTAAATCGTCTAAGCTGCGGATCATGCCTCAGACTTGGACCGGGCCGCTGCGAAGGGCTTGGCCCCAGACCACACCACCCAGCAACTCGCTTCGGGCCCAGGTTTCGCTGCCCAGCCCAAAGCCACTTCCAAGCGCTTCTAAACAGCTCAGTGCTCATAGCAATCCAGCCTCACACCCAGGCACGGGATTCAGAACCCCTCTGTCCCAAGTTCTCCTCTCTGAAGGCTGACTCCATCTGCATCGATGGCAGCATAACAGCCCGGCTCAAACCCCCAAACTCCCCTCACCATCGCTCACCCCCTCACTGTTTACGACGATAATTTAACACAGTTTACCTCAGAAAAGGTGTTTTTAAGTGATTTTTTTTAGTCGAATTCCTTGGCATCTGAACACCCGGTGTGCTGTCACATGCGTTCAGTAGCGCCATCTTAACCGGAAGATTGATCTTGACGTAGGTTAAAAGTTTGGAACAATATCATGGGCCAAAGGGCCTGTCCTATGTTCTAACTTTAGATTTGCAAGATGCCTTCAATCAATATTGGCACCCTCAAATTCCGCGTTGGGTCCTTTGTTGTCAGAAGTTCATCTCAGGACCAAATCAAACACAACGGCTCTTCATGGGGGCAGAGCTGGAATCACAGGTCAATGAAAGGACTTTGTGAAGGTAACTGAATGACTTTAATTCTACCAATACTTTAGCCGGAAGGCAGATTTACTTAGTTGCTCACAGGCAAATCAGAGCAATGCTGGAAATAGAGAGGATGACAGAGTTCAGCTCTCACCTTTTGCTGTTTGGTTCCACTGCTAGACCCATGAACACAAAACCTGTCTGATCATTTGTACCTTCACTGGCTAATGTGAGATGAAATGAGGCCATTATCCATTTACGCATCTCAGAAAGCAAAGAGTCTGTTTCTCAAACAATACACTTACAACAACCTTGTTATTTTGTAAAGGAACTGAAATTGTTTTAAATCATAAGAGTACTGCCTTAGCCTAACGTAATATGAATAAGCTGAAAGCCGAGAAAGGCTGATCAGTTTCATTTGATACTTTCGTCAAGGCAGATGAAATCCATTGTAGAAAAGTATCAGGTGATTAACTTCAGTAGGTTACTGAAAAATTTGATATATTCTAAATAACCCAATTTCAAAGGGGCTGGACGAAAATTCCTGCACAAATCTTTGCAGGTGACAGGACAAGTTAAGAAAGCAGTTAATAACGTACTCTGGGTTTGTTTTTAAGTCAGGAGGTGATACAAGTTCAGCCCCAGCTGTTGTGTATTTTCCAGTTCTGGCTTCAGACATGCTATGGAAGCAATTCAGAGCAGATTTACTGGAATGGTTCTCGGGGTGGAAAATTAAGATAAATTAAGATTATTTGCTCTGGAGCGGCACAGGCTGAGGGCAGATCTGATAGAGGCTTTTATAACATTATGAGAGACATAGACACAGTGGACAACCAGTATATTTCTCCCTGGATCAAAATGTTTAATAATTTAAGGGGTGCATTTAAGATGAGAGGGGGAGAGTTCAAAGGAAACATGCAGGGCAAGTTTTTTTTACAGAGTAGTAGGTCCTGGAATGCATTGCCGGGGTGGTGATAGTGGAGACAAATACAACAGAGATAGTTAGGAGGCTCTTAGACAGGGACAAGAATAAGACGGTGTTTACATTATGTATTTATGCACACTTTATTACAAATCTGTACTTTAACCTCTACTTTTTTATAATTCTTTATTTCCTGTAATTGTTGAATATTGTTTTTGTTGTGCCCTGATGGCCACACCACAGCACATTCCTAATACATGTAAACGGATATGACGAATAAAATTGACCCTTGACCCTTGACGAGATTTGAAAGGGGTTAAAACCATGGGCGATAAGGACAAACTGTTACAGGGGCTTAAGAGGCAAATAATCAGAGAATGCATGTTCAAGGAGATACAAGTAAAACGCCCATAAGCAATGTAAGATACCCTGCGCGATACGGATTTCACAGCAGCTGTCTAACGGAAATTGTCCCAGCACATGGAGGAAAATTTCTGCGGAATGGAGAGCGAGCAGTGCGATGAACTGCACTGGTGAAATCAGTACGGCACAGTGGCGTAGTGGTTAGCACAACGTTTTAAAGTGCCAGTAATCGCCGATCAGGGTTTAATTCCCGCTGCTGATGGTATTGAATCTGTACGTTCTCCCCATGACCGTGTGGGTTCCCTCCAGTTCCCTCCAACATTCCAAAGACGTATGGGCTAGTAAGTTGTAGACATGCTATGCTGGCATTGGAAGCATGTGGGGCTGTCACCCCCCAGAACATCCTTGGACTGTATGTCACTGTACGTTTTGATGTATACAGTGGCGTATCTAAGGTATGGCAGGTCTGGCACGTGCCCTGGGCACCACTTGAAGGGGGGGGGCGCCACTGAGCAGTTTCTATTAAAATCAGACAAGCCATCCTTGGATACTGAAAAAATAATTTTCTTCAGATGTATGAGCTATCTTTGATGATCATGGGTGAGAAGCAGTAGGATGGCCTTATTTCAGAGCACTGTGTAAGAAGACCATGAAACATTTCTTCATGAAGAAGAAGGAAAGTGGAGCTGAAGGACGGAAGAGACGAAAGTTGGAGGTGGAGGAAGCCAAGAAGTCGAGCAAGTTCTTCATGCCCTTCGTTGAAAAGCCCGGAACAAGTAGTTCGACACGTTCCATGGAGTCGTCTGCACCTGCTACAAGTTTGTTAGAATCCGAAGGTGGATGAAGTACAAATGCGTCACAAGCCGAGGAGGAAGTCAAGTCAGATAAATCCGAGTATGATGAGATTAAGAGTGATGCTGCCACAGAGAACGTGGATATGTCAGGAGGGGAAGACGATGGTGGTGGTGGTGATGTTGAGTTTATTGACGAGATTTTACCTGACAAGATTGAACCTGACGACACTGAACCTAGTGAACTGGATGGTGTCAAAGAGCCTCGAACTGTCATACCAGAAGAGCCTTGAACTATCATACCAGAAGTGATTGAACAGCATGACGTTGGACTTCTGAAGTTCGACAAGGATACTGGAAAAGAAATTCTGCCTGATGCATTGAGAACAGAAATAATAAAGCTGGGTTCAAAGTATTTCCAGAACAGCGAGGGGCCTTTCCTACCAACAAATAACCGCTCAATGAACAAAACTTGGTTCAAGAGGAAATTGGGAAACGGTCATGGTGAGGAAGTGACTCACTCATGGCTGGTCTATTCCCCTTCTAAAAAGTCTGCATTTTGGATCTGTTGTCTTCTCTATTCCCGGTCAGACCATCAATCCTCATTGGAGCAGGAAAGTGGATTTAACCAGTGGAGAGCACCTGAAAGGATTAGTGTTCATGAAAATGCCAAGAATCATCAGGAATGCTTCACATAGTGGAAAGAAATGGAAAGAAATTTAGCTGGAAACAGAAGAGTTATTGACGTGGTATTTCAGTCACAGATTGAGAAGGAAAAGCAGAAGTGGTGAGATATCTTGACGAGAATCCTTCACTGCATAAAATTCCTTGCGACTCAGAACCTGGCTTTGTGAGGACACAGGGAGTCACTTAAGCTAGACGATGACTCCAATGTGGGAAATTTCCTTGGCTTACTGACACTACTGGCCATCTTTGACCCTATCATAAAAGAACACTTCACTCATTTGGAAAGTCATCCTGGATCCACATCTTTCACCAGGTGTCCAGAATGCATTCATCCACATGATGGCATCCACTGTTTGCCAGAGTTTACTGAGAAGTATTCGTAAATCCAAGTACTGTGGTCTCATGTTCGACTCGACTCCTGATCAGGCACACTGTGAGCAGATGTCAGAAGTAGTGAGGGATGTGGAAGTTGATTTTGAAAGGAAAACAGTCCGTGTTAGAGAGTTCTTCCTTGGTTTTATCCAGATAAGCCAGAAGGATGCTGAGAGCTTGGTTGAAGACATCTTGAAACAGCTAGAGAAAGACGAAATGGAGCTACAAGATTGTCGGTCACAGTGCTATGACAACGCTGCTGTGATGGCTGGACACAGAAGTGGTGTTCATCAAAGAATAAGTGAGAAAAACAACCTGGCAGTGTTTGTGAATTGCAGCAATCACTCATTCAACTTGGTGGGTGTACATGCAGCCAAGCAGGATACAATGATGGACACGTTTTTTGGAACTATCAAAGCTCTCTACATGTTTTTCTCTTGTTCAACACAGCACTGGGAAAAACTCAAAATCGCCGTGCCTGTGGTTGTTAAGCTGGAGTCCGAAACCAGGTGGAGTGCAAGGACAGAAGCAGCGAAGCCCGTCAACAAGTACCTTGAGGAGATACTTCAAGTTCTCCAGGATATGATAGACAATGAAAACGAGACCAGTGAAACAAGAAGTGACACAAGGCAGCTCGAACAACCGCGTGTTGAGTTACAATTTTCTGATCCTGCTAGGATTTTGGAACAAAGTACTCATTCGCATTGACCGTATTCAAAAGAGGCTGCAGGATCCTAGCATGAACTTCCACGATGCTGCCCTGGATTTGAAAGCCCTCCGAGATCATTTTTATGATGAAAGAGAAGTGTTGGTCAGTGAGTCACTCGAAGAAGGAGTTGGTCTCTGTCAAGAATGGAATATTGAAGTTGAAAGACGTCAGAGACAAAAGAAACAAATGGCTGATGAGAACTTGAGAGACGCTGGGTTAACAGCTAAGGAGGAAATGGAAAGAGTCGTGAAGGGAACACTCGACCATCTTCACAGAGAAATGGAGGACATGTTTGCTCGTTTGCACAACACTGACGCCAAGTTTGGGTTCCTTCTTGATGTCGAGGGACCGTGTTACAGCACCGACAGTAACGACCTAAAGAAGAAGTGCAAAAATTTGGGCGAATTGTACAGCTGTGATGTTGATGGACAGCAGCTATATGAAGAAATTTTGGATTGCAGAATGTTGCTATCAAGGCGGGTCAACATGAAAATATCAAGACCTGAAGAGCTTCTTGAATTTATTGTTCAGTATGGAGATGAGAGCATCTTCCCCAATCTTCGCACTGCTATTCAGACAATGCTAACCATCGCAGCTTCCATCGCCAGCTGTGAGAGATTATTCAGCAAGTTAAAACTAATACCTTCGTATTTGAGAGCCTCCATGGGTCAAGGCTGACTCTGTGATCTTGCTCTGCTGAGTGTAGAAAGAGAAGAAACTGAAAAAACTGACTTTGATCACATCATAGACCAATTTGCATCAGTGAAAGCAAGGAAGGTACAGTTATAATTTTCATGTAGTGCCATAATTTGTTAATTAAAAGATTAACGAGCTTGACTTGTATTTTTGAGCTGATATTATGGTAAAGTTATCTAAAAGGTGGGTGTCAGATCTTTGGACAGGGGTGCAGTTTCAGTGCTTGCCATTGGCACTATTTTCCAGAGATAGATCCCGGATGTACATGTGACAAAAAAAGTTAATCTCACTCTCTCGAGTTCAAGTTTAATTGTCATTCAACCATGTACATACATACAGCTAAATGAAACAGCATTCCTTCGGGGCCATGGTGTAAAACACAGCACATACAGTCCCACACAGCACATACAGTCCCACACAGCACATACAGTCCCACACGGCACATACAGTCACCAAAATAATATTAGCTCAAGTCCCTGAGTGGCCTGGCCTGAAGATTAATGGTGCATGGGATGTTGTCCTGGAGCCATGTTTCTACAAGAACCATCACACAGCAGTTCCTCATCTCATGCTCGTTCAGCAGACAAGGGCAAGTCAGCTTGTTTCGTGCTGAGTCAGCCACAGGCAGTCTAGCTTGTCTTCCAGGCAGCGAACATGACAACATCGAACCTGCCTCAACCACTTCTGCTGGAAGCTCGTTCCACACAGCTACCACTCTGAGTAAAGAAGTTCCCCCCTCATGTTACCCCTAAACTTTTGCCCTTTAACTCTCAACTCATGTCCTCTTGTTTGAATCTCCCCCACTCTCAATGGAAAAAGCTTATCCACGTCAACTCTACCTATCCCCCTCATAATTTTAAATACCTCGATCAAGTCCCCCCCTCAACATTCTACGCTCCAAAGAATAGAGACGAAACTTGTTCAACCTTTAGGGCCAGCATTGCAGACGGCCTCAGAATGCATGTGTATTGCACTGTTAAATTGAATGTACTGTTTTCAGTATTAACAGAATTCTAACACTGATTATCAATGGGATACACTGTTCATGAAGTACCTTTTGCTTTGTAATAACATAAATGGTTTACGCATGTATAATTAAATAATTATAAATCTATAGCATTTGACCAAGTCTTTTTTCAATGGATTTAATACTCAGATTCAAGATATTTTTGTTGGGCATAAAATTACTTCATAGGGAGTTTTCCGTCATTTACCTCATGATGCAGATTTGATAAATGTTTTTGCAAGTCGTTCTATTTGATTACGTCCTCTATCACTTTCAATGAACTGTTAGCTAAAATTATTAATTAAAACACCATTGTCTAATGTATTCAGTTCAATTTTTACCCTGTTTATTTAACTACAAATAGTGAAAAACTATCCAAAGACTTCAGTTCTGGTTCTCCCAATACAGTAATTTCACCAGCATGTTCACATATGTCAACTGTAGCTAAATATGCAATTATTTTACCTGTGGAGCCTCTTAATATGCCTCAGCTTCAATTCCACCTTCTGATTTCATTGCACTTTCCCCTACGGTTGCTTCAACAGCTTCTTGCCCAAACTCTATAGGCCTGGTTTTCCACTACTGGAAAAAAGTTTCCAGTTCTTTTACGAGTCATATCACATGGTATTCACTATAATTATATCATCATTTATGCATTTCATGCACTTTAATACAATTCCTAAGCAAAAGCGAGTCTCGTGCTTAAGATGCCACATTGGTGACAGCAAGTGGTTTGACGCTAAGGTGCATTGACCAGAAGTGGGACATTCAATGCCTGAGAAGCGGAGATAAAAAGCCAAACAAGCAACAGTAACAGCACCAGCTCTTGATTTTAAGATGGATGGAAGATCTTTGAGGAGGCAGCTGAAAATGCTTTGGCCTGAGGAAATTACAAAACTGTAGTGAGACATGGATGGTTATCCTTCAATTGCCACAACAATGTTCCTTTGTGTGAGACATGACACAAATGTTTTCCCCTCTCACTTCAGTTTAACCAGGCCATCTTGATGCCACATTCAATAAACTGTTGAATTGATGGCAAGAACAATATCTTGGAATGCTTCTTGAATTTGTTGTTATTCCATGTTTGGATTGAGCCTGTGCTGTAGTCTCGAGCCAAATGATCCTGCTGAATGGTCCACTCTGAGCAGAAGTTTGGTTAATTTGTTAAATTGGTGCTATGTAATAACACTGAAACAGCTGACATGACTCCTCATACACTAACAACACATACAAAATGCTGGAGGAACTCAGCAGGCCAGGCAGCATCTATGAAACAGAATAAAACAATTGACATTTCAGGGTGAGACCATTCATCAGGACAATTTCACTAAGACTGATTGGGTGATGATTGGCTGAGTTGGATTTAAGTAGTTTTTGAGTACGCAGACTGTGTGGATGCCAGTGTTGTAACTGTATTTGAGTAGCTTTACTGGGCACAGTGCATAGTTAGTCCTTGAGTACATTTATCCGGTTTCAGCTCCTGGTCTGCTTTATTCAGCCACATCATCTGTAACACTATTCTTGTTGTGAGCATTCCTCAGTAACCTATTTAGATTATGAGAACACTCAGTCCTCTTTTATAGTCATTTAGAAATGCATACATGCATGAAGAAATGATACAGTGTTTCTCCGGAGTGATATCACAGAAAACAGGACAAACCAAAGACTAACACTGACAGAACCACATGACTATAACATATAGTTACAGCAGTGCAAAGCAATACCATAATTTGATGAAGAACAAACCATGGGCACGGTAAAAAAAGTCTCGAAGTTCCCGAGTCGATCGACTCCCGAGTCCCCGATAGCAGGCGGCAAAAGGGACAAACTCCCTGCCATAAACCTCCAGTCACCATCAACTTGCCGATGCCTTGGAAGCGGCCGACCACAGCCGACACTGAGTCCACCCGTCCGAAAACTTCGAGTCTCCGATCAGCCCCTCTAATACAGCCTCCCGAGCACCATCCTCTGCCGAGCGCCTTCGACCTAGCCCTGGCCGCTGAAACAAGCAAAGCCGAGGATTCGGAGCCTTCTGCTCCGGAGATTCCGGTTACCACACAGTAGCAGCGGCAGCGAAGCGGGCATTTCAGAAGTTTTCCAGATGTTCGTCCGTACTCTCATGTCCATCTCCATCAAATCAGAATTGTGCACGGTCCCCTACTTGACAGATTACAGATATCATTCACCGGAGAGGCCGCGCACACTGCCGTCACGCCGCCATCTTCTCCTCCTCCATTGAGAGCAGCTTCACTGCCTCTCCAGATTCAGACCATAAGATACAGGAATAACATTCGGCCATTTGGCCCATCGAGTCTGCTCGGCCATTCCATCATGACTGTTTTATTATCCCTCTCAACCCAATTCCCCTGCCTTCTCCAAGTTACCTTTGACACCTTACTAATCAAGAAGCTATCAACTCCACTTTAAATGTACCCAGTCAATTGGCCTCCACAGCCTATTGTGGCAATGAATTCCATAGATTCCCCACCCTCTGGTTAAAGAAGCTTCTCCTCATCTCTGTTCCAAAGGTCCAAGACTCCTCCACTATGGGAAACATCTTCTCCACATCCACGTTATCCAGGCCTTCCAATATTCAATAAATTTCACTGAGATACCTCCATTCTTCTAAATTCCAGTGAGCACAGGCCCAGAGTCATCAAACGCTCCTCATACATTAACCACGTAATTCCTGGGATTATTCTCATGAACTTCCTCTGGACCTACTCCAATGCCAGCTCATCATTTCTTAGATAAGGGCTCAAGACTGTTGGCAATACGTCAAGTGCTGTCCGACCAATGCCTTATAAAGCCTCAGCATTACATCCTTGCATTATATTGTAATCCTCTCAAAAGGAATGCGAACATTGCATTTGTCTTCCTTACCACTGACTCAACTGTAAGTTAACCTTTAGGGAATCCCGCACAAGGACTCCCAAGTCTCTTTGCATCTCAAAGAGTCTATGCTTTTATTCACCAGGTTCTGCAGATGCTGGAAGTCCAAAGCAACGCACACAAAGTACTGGAATCCCTTTCCGCTTGCAAAGGGAAGTGCTATACCTGCCCATTCACCTTCTTCCTGGGAGTCAACATTTCACCTGCGAATCTGTTGGGGTCATCTGCCGTATCCTATGCAGCCTCTCCTACATTAGTGAGACCTGATGTAGATTTGTCGAGCACCTTTGCTCCATTCGCAAATAGCAGGATTTCTTGGTGGCCAACTATTTTAATTCCAATCCTCATTCCCATTCCAACACATCTGTCCATGGCCTCCTCTCCTGTTCAATGAGGCCACTCTCAGGTTGGAGGTGTAACATCTCATATTTCATCAGGGTAGCCTCCAACCTGAAGGCATGAACATTGATGTCTCTCATATCCGGTAATTTCCCCCTCGCTCTTCCTTCTTCAATTGCCCACTCTGGCTCCCCTCTTACCTCTTCTCTTCTCCTCACCTGCCAATCACCTCCCTCTGGTGCCCTTCCTCCTTCCTTTTATCCAATAGTACACTCTCCTTCTTCTCAGGTCTTTTACGTTTTCTACCTATCACCTCTGAGCTTCTCAATTCATTCCCCCTCCCCCACCCACCTGTCTTCACCTATCCCCTTCTAGCTTGTACTCCTTCCCTTCTCCACACCTTCTTCTTCCTTCCTTCCTAGTCCTGATGAAGACTGTAGGCCCAAAACATCAACTGTTTATTCATTTCCACAGATAGTCCCTGACCTGCTGAGTTCCTCTAGCATTTTGTGTGTGTGTTGCTACACCTTAATTCCTTCAGCGCATGACCATACACTTCCCTAAAGGCAGGACAAAAGAAGGGAAAGAGCATCTAAATTGGATGGTGGGATCAGGAGGCTGGAAAATGCCTGACTGGATTGATTAAAGTGTTATTTGATATATGTCAGGTACATGTGTTACAGACCCAGCTTACTGCTTGACATTGGTATTGGGATCTGGTCTCCAGAATAAATTAATTTCCATGATGTAGAGGAAAACTACTGTGTTTATTTCTCACACAGCCAAAATGGTCACTAAACCTTTAAACAACACACATAAAAGTTGCTGGTGAACGCAGCAGGCCAGGCAGCATCTCTAGGAAGAGGTGCAGTCGACGTTTCAGGCCGAGACCCTTCGTCAGGACTCGGCCTGAAACGTCGACTGCACCTCTTCCTAGAGATGCTGCCTGGCCTGCTGCGTTGAAGGGTCTCGGCCTGAAACGTCAACTGCACCTCTTCCTAGAGATGCTGCCTGGCCTGCTGCGTTCACCAGCAACTTTTATGTGTGTTGCTTGAATTTCCAGCATCTGCAGAATTCCTGTTGTTTGCGACTAAACCTTTAAATTCATTTTGATGGAATTGGTCAGGGCAGGGCAGTAATCATTCATTCTGTGTCAAGGATAAAAGCAAGCTGGATCCACAGAAAGACATCAATCACTGTCAGGGGATCTTTGAAGCATCAATTATTGAAAAAACATCTCAAGCCCTCTTAGCACCTAGCTATAGTTGGTCTTTTTCTGGCTTTGGAAAGGCAATGATCTTAAAGTGATATCCAACAAGCAGTTACATCTTGGGAGAATTCCGGAGAAAAATACAGTGCCTATAAAAATTAATCATCCCCCCCCCCAGGAGTTTTGTTTTACAACATTGAATCACAGTGGATTTAGTTTGGCTTTTTTTTACACTGACCAACAGAAAAGACTTTTTCGTGTCAAAGTGAAAACAGATCTCAACAAAGTGATCTAAATTAATTACAAATTCAAAACAGAATAATTGATTCCATAAGTATCCACACCCCTCAAGTCAGTATTTAATAGATGCACCTTTGGTGACAATTACAGCCTTGAGTCTGTGTAGATATGTCTCTCATCAGTTTTGCACATCTGGACACTGCAATTTTCCCCCATTCTTCTTTAGAAAACTGCTCAAGCTCTGTCAGATTGCATGAGAATCATGAGTGAACAGCCCTTTTCAAGTCCAGCCACAAATTCTCAATTGGATTGAGGTCCGGACTCTGACTTGGCAACTCAAGTACATTGATGTTGCTGTTTTTAAGGTATTCCAGTGTAATTTTGGCTTTATGCTTGGGGTCATTGCCTTGCTGGGAAACAAATCTCCCAAATTGCAGTTCTCTTGCAGACTGCATTATATTTTCCTCCAGGATTTCCCTGTAATTACCTGCATTTATTTTACCCTCTACCTTTGACAGCCTGCTGTGGTGAAGCATCCCCACAGCATGTTGCAGTCACCACCACGCTTCACGGTAGGGAAAATGTGTTTTGATGATGTGTGGTGTTTGGCTTATACCAAATATAGTATTTAGTTTGATGGCCAAAAGGCTCAATTTTGGTTTCATCAGACCATAGAACCTTCTTCCAGCTGACTTCAGAAACTCCCACATGCCTTCTGGCAAACCCTAGCTGAAATTTCATGAGAGTTTTTTCCAATAGTGGCTTTCTCTTTGCTACTCTCTCAGAAAGCTGCAACTAGTGAAGCACCCAGACGACAGTTGTATGCGCAGTCTCTCCCATCTCAGCCACTGAAGCTTGTAACTCCTCTAGAGTTTCCATAGGTCTCTTGGTGGCCTCCCTCACTTGTCTCTTTCTTGCATGGTCACTCAGATTTTGAGGATGGCCTATTCTATGCAGAATTACAGCTATGCCATAATCTTCCCATTTCTTGATGATTGACTTAACTGTACTCCAAGGGATATTCCGTGACTTGGAAATTTTTTTGTATCCATCTCCTGACTCCTCAATAACCTTTTTTCAGTTGCTTGGAGTGTTCTTTTGTCTTCATGGTGTAGTCTTTGCCAGGATACTGACTCACCAGCAGTTGGACCTTCCAGATACAGGTATATTTTTACACCTATCAGGTGTCAAATGAACACCTCCAGTGCACACAGGTCTCCAAAAACAGATCTCTATTTATGTGCCTTCTAAAACCAATTGGCTGCACCAGTGATAACTTGGTATGTCATAGGTATGAGTACTTCTGCAATTATTTTTCGGTTGATCAATGTCAAAAAAGCCAAATTAAATCAAATGTGATTTAATGTTGTGAAACAATAAAACATGAAAACTTCCGGCGGGGGGGGGGTGCGGTTTTGAATACTTTTTTTATAGGCACAGTATGTATGGACAGAGGATCAAGGTATTTCAGAGAGCCTGGCCGTAATTTTGCTAGGCAATAGATGATTTCAAGACTCAAGATATTATCAGCCTTCATGGCAGTGAATTCCATTTGGAAGCTGAGTTGGACTGAACAACTGAACCCGCTTCATTATGTATCTGTCACTCCAGAAATCCTTCACTAATGGCCTGAGAGCGGCTGGTAACCCAATGGATTGGAGTGATCAAAGACTGAAAATGATTCAGAGGGTGGGAGGAGAACCAAAATATGCCATTCAGAACTTAAGCCATGAACTCATTTAACTAACCTTGATTATTTTATTTCACTGAGGCAGGGCACAGCATCAGGTGATTTTATCACGTGATCAAAAACATGTGGATCTCCTAAGCCTTTATCTCAGTAAACCTACAGCACAATACAGACTCTTCGGCCCACAATGCTGTGCCAAACGTGTACTTACTTTAGAAATTACCTAGGGTTACCCGCAGCCCTCTATTTTTCCAAGCTCCATGTACCTATCCAGAAGTCTCTTAAAAGACCCTATTGTATCCGCCTCCACCACAGTCACCGGCAACCTATTCCACGTACTCACCACTCTCTGTGTACAATTACCCCTGACATCCCCTGTGTACTTACTTCCAAGCACCTTAAAACTGTGCCCCCTCTCGTGTTAGCCATTTCAGCCCTGGGAAAAAGCCTCTGACTATCCACATGATCAATGCCTCTCAGCATCTTATACACCTCTATCAGGTCACCTCTCATTCTCCATCGCTCCAAGGAGGAAAGGCCAAGTTCACTCAACCTATTCTCGTAAGTCATGCTCCCCAATCCAGGCAACACTTTTCTAAATCTCCTCTGCACCCTTTCTATGGTTTCCACGTCCTTCCTATAGTGAGGTGACCAGAACTGAGCACAGTACTCCAAGAGGGGTCTGACCAGGGTCCTATATAGCTGTAACATTACCTCTCGAACTCAATCCCATGGTTGATGAAGGCCAATGCACCACATGCCCTCTTAACCACAGAGTCAATCTGCGCAGCAGCTTTGTGTCCTATGGACATGGACCCCAAGGTTCCTCTGATCCTCCACACAGCCAAGAGTCTTACCATTAATACTATATTCTGCCATTATATTTGACCTACCAAAATGAACTACCTCACACTTATCTGGGTTGAACTCCATCTGTCACTTCTCAGCCCAGTTGCATCCTACTGTAACCACTGACAGCCCTCCACACTATCCACAACACCCCCAACCTTTGTGTCATCAACAAATTTACTAACCCATCCCTTCACTTCCTCACCCATATCATTTATAAAAATCACTAAGAGAAGGGGTCCCAGAACAGATCCCTGAGGCACACCACTGGTCACCAACCTCCATGCAGAATATGACCTGTCTATAACCACTCTTTGCCTTCTGTGGGCAAGCCAATCCTGGATCCACAAAGCAAGGCTCCCTTGGATCCCATGCCTCCTTAGTTTCTCAATAAGCCTTGTATGGGGTACCTTAACAAATGCCTTGCTGAAATCCATATACACTACATCTACTGCTCTACCTTCATCAATGTGTTTAATCACATCCTCGGAAAATTCAATCAAGCTCATAAGGTACGACCTGCCTTTGACAAAGCCATGCTGACTACTCCTAATCATATTATGCCTCTCCAAATGTTCATATACCCTGCCTCTCAGGACCTTCTCTATCAACTTACCAACTACTGAAGTAAGACTCACTGGTTTATAATTTCCTGGGCTATCTCTATTCCACTTCTTGAATAAGGGAACAACATCTGCAACCCTCCAATCCTCCGGAACCTCTCTCATCCCCATTGATGATGAAAAGATTATTGCCAGAGGCTCAGCAATCTCCTCCCTTACCTCTCAACAGTATCCTGGGGTACATTTCGTCCGTTCCCAGTGATTTATCCAACTTGATGCTTTCCGAAAGCTCCAGCACATCCTCTTTCTCAACATCTATAGGCTCAAACTTTTTAGTCTGCTGTAAGTTATCCCCACAATTGCCAAGGTCCTTTTCCGTAGTACTGAAACAAAGTATTCATTACATACCTCCACTGTCTCCTCCGGTTCCATACACACTTTTCCACTGTCACACTTGATTGGTCCTATTCTCTAATGTCTTAGCTCACATGAAAGAGCTAATTTACAAGGAGCATTTGATGGCTTTTGGTTTGTACTTGTTGGAGTTTAGAACTTTGAAGTGAATCTCACTGAAACCTATTGAATATTGAAAGGAAGCAAGCAGGCCAAGCAGCATCTATAGGAAGAGGCGCAGTCGATGTTTCAGGCCGAGACCCTTCGTCAGGACTTGAATTTCCAGCATCTGCAGAATTCCTGTTGTTTGCGAATATTGAAAGGCTTGGATTGAGTGAACGTAGATAAGCTATTGCTAGTAGTGCTTGACTCTGGGACCAGAGGCCTTAGAATAGAATTACATCTTTTTAGAACAGAGATGAGGAATTTCTTTAGCCAGTGGGTGGTGAATCTGTGGAATTCATTGCCACAGACGGCTGTGGAGGCCAAGTGATTGGGTAAATTTAAAACAGAGGTTGATAGGTTCTTAATTAGTAACAGGGAAGGCAGCAGAATGAGGTTGGGAGGGATAATAAATCAGCCATGATAGAATAGTGGAGCATACTCAATGGGCCTATAGACCAAATTCTTCTCCTAGGTCTTATGGTCTTATATGGATGCTATAGCAGCCTTGAATGTTATGCAACAAAAATCAACTCAAAGCTTCATCAATGAAATAAACCTTGAAGGAAACACTACAAGATACCAGTTTAGAGCTTTTCAATTAGCTGAAAGGATTCTCCGACTTTTTTTTCTCCACTCCCCCCAGCCATCAGGCAGAAAATACAAAAACCTAAAAGCATGTACCACCAGGCTCAAGGACAGTTTCTACTACTTTACAGGACTATTGAATGGTTCTCTAGTACAATTAAAATGGACTCTTGACCTCACAAACTACCTCGTTATGGCCTTGCCCCTTACTCTCTACTGGCACTGCATTTTCTCTGCACTGAAACACTTCATTCTGCATTGTTATTGTTTTACCTTGCGCTGTGATAATGAAAAGATCTGTGCAGACAATATGCACAGCAAGTTTTTCCACTGTGCCTCGGTACATGTGATAATAATAACCCAATTCCAAAATTAAAAATTATTGCATACAAAACCAAACATATCTTGTAATTTCTGCTCACTGCCTTCTCTTATTGTTTCACAAACAAATTAGAAAAACAGGTACAGACCAACTTTATTTTATACCAAATGCATTGTAAACCAAAGTTTAGAAGAGGAATTTTATTCCATATCAACCATCCTGTCATCTGCCACATTATGGTCTGTAATGTGTGCTGGACGTCATTCCTTCAGCTATGACTGCTAACGTTCATATTGCAAAGGATTTCTACATTTGGGGAAAAACAGGTTTTCATTCCAACAAAGACACTTGATCCAGACATAAATTGCTCAAAGACAAAATTTGCACCATTAAACTACATGAATATACCTTTACATCGGCTTTACAATGCTTTGTTCCCTGCAGCATGTAAACAGAAGGAATGATCTGGCTTTAACAATAATTTGTTAGGAAATGTATGTCATCACTGAATCAAGTTTAGTCTTCTTACCGCTTCTCAAAAATAAAACCAGAACTATTTTACTTCAATGTTTTAATATATCCATTTCATTAATTTCAGTAAAAGCATTTACTACACAGAAATCCAAACTTAACACTGCTAATGAAAATATTAGGCTGCAGTAGATTGATGCAATTTCTAATGTCTTCTCAGTTATGTACATTTTCTCCATAGTACAGCATTAGATTATCCCTAATGGTGCACTTCCCCTCTTAACACTGTTTATTTGGTATAATGTGGCCAGTACCTTGTCTGTTTGTTGATCATATTTCTAATTGATGCAGACATATCCAAAATATAAGTAGATTGGGAATAGTGAGCATGAGTATAAAAATTCACTTAAAGTAATATTCTAGGACCTGAACTTACAAAGCCTTTCTTATTGTGGACTTATTTCCACTTAACTGGTGACTTCTCTCAGTGCTTTTTTGTCAATAGCAACTGCCCTCATACCCCCTGCACCAGAGTCCATTCTTCACGTACATTCCCTGCTAGCACATGTGACATATCACTTGTATCCTTGATCTAATCTGATCTATCAGGCATTTACACACATTGGATCGTAAGTGGAATTCAGAAAATTCAGAACTGGGAATCCTGGTTTGTTTCTCTGTTGCTCAAGGTACCGAAGCCAAATGTAATTTTTCCACTGTTCTTCCAGCCTTTTACAGCTTATAAGTAAACTGGGCAGTGTGTTATCCAATACTGTACGTCATCAGGAGAACTCGTATTTTTTCCTCTCTTTTTTACATTTCAGTACACAACCATAGAAACAACAAAAAAGTTGCTAACTTTTAAATAAAGTCAAATCTTTTTTTTTATTAATCTAAACTAAGGTGCTAGTGACAAAATTACATAAACGATGAGATCCTATTGTAGAAACCAAACTTGTGATATTCCTTTATGTTTTTCCATTGGAATTATATAACATGTTTTACATACACCAAAATATTCTATTTTGAATCCAACCCATATTGATTTCAGAAATACACTCCAATTATGATAAAATTATATAAGGAACATATTACTGACGTCAGTATAGATTTGTTTCAACACCCATAAAACTTATTAAACATATCTAGCATTTCAGCTTAAGGAATGCAATATATTCAATGACAGATGGACTGGACTCCATGTACACCAGTATAAGCTTGTTGATTATAGTTCGTATAAAATGGCGTTGGAACAAAAGCAGGCGATTTATCAAGCACCCAAGTCTTGGAATTATAAATTTGCTGTATTGTCTCCAGGAGCAGAATCATACTGGGTGATGAACCTTTTGAGCTCCTCAGTGCAACGATCTTCTATCTCACGCAAGTTTTCTCTTAGTGCAAATTGTACTGTGTTTTCCAATGATGGATCTTTGTTAATGAGCATTTGAACAACCATGCCAAAAGTTTCACAATCTTGCCTATAAACCTGAAAGTAAACAAATAAATTATTAGCAAAATTGATTTTAATACTTTGATGCAACACAACTTAGTAAATTTTGGAACTACATTTGCAATAAAAAATGGGTGTGCTATAAATTTATACATACTTTCACATTAATACTCTATATCTTGCAGAGTAAATGCTTATTTTAAAGAATCCAAAAACATACGAAAGCTCCCCTAAGGCTGCAATGCCTTTTAAAATTCAAGCAATTGTTAAGGTACACTTTAGGAAGAGAAACAGAGTAAACATTTCAGTGTGACGACCATTCATCAATCTGATTTGCTGCCTACACATGCTCTCTACACTTTTCTTGGAGCTGCACTTGCCTTTTGTGGCTCTGTGGTAATAACCTGGCATTAATGATTAGCTACTGCATGAAGCTCATAGCTCCAATGGCTTTTTTAACTGTTCTTAAACATCTCCAATAATCAGGGACATGTAAAGCAATTCTAAGGATGTAACTAATCAAAAACACTAAGAATAAATTTACCCCAAATTATCTTTAAAATTAGGTATTAACTGAAAATATCTTTTTAATTTAAGATTGGTGACCCTATTCAAATAAAGTGCAGTCAGTTCAACTCAGTGCTTTACTGTTGGACTTGTTGTTGAGTGTCTCTAAGAAATGGTAAATCAAATATTGATATCTGACTGCCAACCTTTCAATGATGTTCATTTAATTGTGCAGGCACCGAAGTCAGAACTAAGCTGACCTGTGAAGAGGGCATTGTCGACACTCTTTATGAAATCCTTGCCAGATGTGGAATTCATTGCCATAGAAGGCTGTGAAGGCCAAGTTGTTGGGTTTGTTTAAAGCGGAGGTTGATAGGTTCTTTATTAGTTAGGGAGTCAAAGGTTATGAGGGAGAAGGCAGGAGAATGGCATTGAGAAGGAAAATAAATCAGTCTCGATGGACCAAATTGGCTAATTCTGATCCTATGTCTTATGGTCTCAAATGCATTATCAGCTAACCTTTCTGCAGTACTTTAAAATACATTCCAAGTATATTTACATTGTTGCTCAGAACACTAGAAATAGAGTAGTCTAAGAACTGTCTATGACTACTGTGTATTAACAGTTTACAACCATTTTTAAAATAACTTTCAGAATCTTAATGCACTGCCGAGACCAGCATTTATTGCCCATTTCTAATTGCCTTGAGAAAATTGGTAGAGAGGCCCCTTGAAGCACTCCAGCCCTTCTGGTGAATATACTATAACAGTGGATAGAAAATTTACAGGAATTAGAGCCAGAGATAACAAAGAATTGGCAATACATTTTCAATTGTGTAACCTGGAGAACCTGCATGTACTCGTGTCCACATATGGTTTCTGTCCTCACCCTTTTTGGTAGTAGAGGCCATGGGTTTGGGAAGTACTGTTGGAATAGGATGGGCAAGTAAATACATTACATTTTATAGTTTAGCCACAGCAACCACTTTGTGTGCCAGTAGTGGAGTGAAGGTAATAGATGTTTGGGGTACAATGAGGTGCCAGTGAATCAGGCTGCTTTGTCCTGGATGGAGTCACGCTGCTTACAAGTTGTTGGCACAGCATTCATCCAAGCAAATAAGGAGAATTCCCTTGGATCTGGAGATGATATTGTTCAGAAGGTTCTTTGGAAGTCAAGAATGTGGTGCAAATCTTCAGTTTGCAGCTGTTTTAGTAGATGTTCATCGAAGTACAGATAGCGTCAGCTTGTACCAGCGAGGCAAGTAACAACAGCAAGTAACAAAGGGCTGGACCTTGTGTTCGCTATATTGCGAACTAGTTGAAGCTGATTAGATAAGGGAGTTCTCCCTGATAAGAAGTCTTGATTTAGGCTGCCATGACCTATCAGGCTCACAAAGAAACTACAGAGGTATAGAACCAGCTATACAACAAATGACTGAAAATCCACTGAAAACTTACTGTCACACCTTGCTATCAGGTGTGGGTAGGCATGCCCGACCCGTTGAAAGTAAACAGATGGTAAGCCGTAATAGTATATTAGTGCAAGGGGTTTTATTTAGTGCCAGACGACAAAAAAAGAGCAAAAGTTGTGAAGAAAAGTATGTATTTACAAATAGACAAATGAGAACAAACATGTACAAAAATTTACAAATATACAGAGGCTTTCTCCACAACACACTTTGTTGTGAACTTTCCAATATAACTAGTCAACGTCAAATCCGACCTCCACACCTCTCAGCAAAGCCAAACTGAGGATTTAAAACTGCCTGCATAGGGTGTAGTGTTCTAGCTCCCACTAACCCAGCCATTATTTTAGAACACCCCAAACTCTCCCTCAGGTGTTTTGGGGCTGTTCTGCTGTTTATAAACTGACGTAACACTGCGACTGAAAATAACTGAAACTGTTTGGAATGCCTGTGTCGAGAATCCTTATTTTTTTGAGTTATAAAACCAATAGAGCATGTTAACTGAATGGGTTGTTTGGATTAGCCAAACTAGCCATTGTTTTACTGTTGGGGTGTGTAAATAGTGAATTCCCAAGAACTGCAGAACGGGAGGGCAAAGTGTGCAAGCTACAGGGGAAACTAGACCAGCGACAGAACAAGGAAGAGTAACTAACCAGGCAAAGGGGCAAGGTTAGTGGGAGAATTAGCATCGCCAACCAGCTCTATCACACTTTCAGAGTAGGTGATTATATAAAAATGACAGGAAGCATAAGGAAGTTACACAACAAGAAGATTAACAATTTAAGTAGCAATTTAGACCATAATCCAACAATTCTATCATACTCCTGATCTATGCTGATGGGTGTCAGTGAAATGTGTCACCTGCCACAGGACACGCAGCATTCAACCTACTTTTGCATTACAGTTTGACGTTGCTGGTCTGGATGAATTTCTGCTCAGTGGTGACATCCCTGGATATTGATGGTGGTGGAATTAAGCAAGGCTATCACTGGATGTCAGGGATTAGTGGTCAGACTCGTCGGAGATGGTCATATGTGGTATGTCTATTAATTGTCATTTATCAGTCCACACTCAAACGGCACGTACACGGTCTGCTTCATTCGCTGAGGAATGAGCATTGTGCAGTCTTCTGCAAACATCTTATGACATTTGATAAGAGTAGTCATTAATGAAGCATTTATAGGTGGCCAGGTCCAATACATTGCTCTGAGAAACCCCAGCAGAGATGCCTGGAGCTGTGATGATTTACCTTCATCAAACAAACCACGTCCCTTTATAAAAGGATGACTCCAACCACTGATGCATTTTCCCTTTGTTTCTTTCTCACTGATCTCAGTTTTACTGGTGGGCTTTGGGACATGCCCTTCAGCCCACCATATCAGTATTGACCATGACATCAAACAAAACTAATCCCACCTATCTGTATATGGTCTATATCCTCTGTTCCCTACCTTTTCATGTGCCTGTCTAAATGGCCCTAAAATACTATAATTCTGCTTCTACCACTTTCCCAGGCAATACATTCCAAACATTTACCACCCTCTGTGCAAAAAAACTCACCTCATACATCTTCCTTAAACTTTCTCCCTCTCACCTTAAAACTATGCCATCTGGTATTTGAATTTCCACCCTGGGAAAAAGACTATCTATGCTGCCTATGCCTCTTAAAATTTTATAAACCTCTACCAGATTGCTCCTTCAGCTTCTGACACTCAAGTGAAATAAACCAATTTTATCTAAACTCTCCTCATAGCCTCTAACCCAGGCAATGCCCTTGTGAATCTCTTCCGCACCCTCTTCAAAGCCTCCACACCATTTCTGCAACATGGAACAAAAAATGCACACAATACTCCAAGTGTGGCCTGGCTGAAGTTTTATACAGCTGCAACGTGATTTCCAACATTTATATTCAAAGCTCTGATAAAATGAAGCCTTTTTTTACCACCATCTCCATGTGTTACCACTTTCAGGGAGCTAATGGACTGCACCAAGATCCTCTGTACATCAATGCCCTTAAAGGCCCTGACATTTATAGCGTACTTTCCTCTTACTTTTATCCTCCCAGACTGTAGTGCCTCACACTTGTATGGATTAAAGTCCACCTGCCATTTCTCTGCCTAGCTGGTCTATAAAATTTGACAACCTTCTTCATTATGCACTATTTTAACATCAATCATGGTTAAATACAGTCTTCATATCAAGGACAGTCACTCTCTGTTGCCCTCTGGTACTTAGATCTTTGGTCCTTGCTTGGACCAAGGCTGAGATGTAGTTTAGGGAATGAGTGGTCATAGTATAACCCTAAAAAAGCAATGTTCAACAGGTAATCTGTGTGGACCCCCGGCCCTCCGCATCCAATAGATCATTCTCCACAACTTCTGCCATTTCCAGACACATCCTTACCTCCAATCTCTCCCCCCAACCCCACTCTTCACAAAGGCTGCTTCTTCCTGGATTTCCTTGTCCTTTCGTGGCTTCCCACCAATCTCCCTCCTGGCACACATCCCTGCAAGTGACAGAAATGCTACACCTGCCCATCCACCTTCTCCCTCACCTCCATTCAGAACCTAAACAGTCCTTTCAGGTGCGGCAACATTTCACCTGTGAATCTGTTGGGATAATCTATTCCAGTTTCAAGTTTAATTGTCATTCAAATATACATGAATACCCATGATTACACCAAAAAAAAACCAGCATTACTGTATTCAGTGCTCCTGATGCGGCCTCCTCAACATCAGGAAGATCCATTGTAAATTGGAGGACCACTTTGTTGAGCACCTCCAGTCCATCAGCAAAAAGCTGAATTACCCGGTAGCCAAACATTTTATTTCCTATCCCCATTCCAACAAGTCAGTTCATGGCCTCCTCTTCTGCCGCTACAAGGCCACTCTCAGGTTGGAGGAGCAACACCTCATATTCTTTCCAGGTAGCTTCTAACCTAAGGTCATGAATGTCAGGTTCTCCTTCTGGTTATTCCCCCGCCCTTCCCTTTTCTTTTATTCCCCACTCTAGCCTTTCACCTCTATTGCTTACCTCCCTATCACCTCCCCCTGGTGCTCCTCCATATTCTCTTTCTCCCATGGTCCACTCTCGTCTCCTATCAGATTCCTTCTTCTCCAGCCATTTATCTTTTCCACCTATCACCCAGTTTCTTACTTCAAGCCCCTCCCCATCCACCTGGCTTAACCTAGCACCTTCTACCTCATCCTCTTCCCCCCTCCCCCACCTTCTTACTCCAGCATCTTCCTCCTCCTTTTCCAGTCCTGATAAAGGGCCTAGACCAGAAACGTTGACTGCTTGCTCATTTCAGTTAATGCTGTTTCACCCACTGAGTTCCTCCAGCATTTTGTGTGTATCGATCTGTATGAAAGTGCTGCTTAATAGCACTGTTGTCAACAGCTTGCACCGCATTGCTGATGTTTAAGGGTAGACAAGCTGGCTGGTAATTAGCTTAATTAGATTTACAAAAACAGTGCTTCTGAGTTATTTTCCACATCATCGGGTAGATGTCAGTATTGATATAGTACTGGAATAAATTGGCTAGAGGAGTGGTGCAGCTATCTCTGGTGAGCAGGTCTTTAGTCCTACAGCTGGAATACTGCCTGGTCTCTTAAGTTTCTCCTGTATCCAGTCCTCTCAGCCATTTCTTCATATCCCACCATGGATCAAATTATGTTCTGTGATGATGAAGATCTTAGATATCCACTTGCCACCTTTGGCTATGCTAGATAATGATTGACTCATCCTTTTCCTTATCATACATCTGGTGTTCCCTGTCATCATTGAGGATGGGGATGTTCTTGGAAACTCTTCTTCCTCGGATTCAACACCTCCTTCAACTTCCTCACCTATCAGTAAAGACAGGCAGCAATACCTCCATCACGATTATCCTCAACACTGCTGCCACACAAGGCCATGTGTCCTCAGACTGATTCTTTACTCCCTGTACACTCACAACTGCATGGCCAGAATTTGCTTTACTCCATCTACAAGATTGCAGATGACACCACTGCAGCGGGCTGCATCTCAAATAACTACACGTCAAAGTACAAGGAGATAACGTGCTTACTGACATGGTATCATAACACCAACCTTTCAGTGTGAGTAAAACAAAAGAGCTTCAGGAAAAGGAATGGTGCACTATATCAGTGCTGCTGAGGTTGGGGGGAGTGAACATCACCAATAGCCTGTCTGGTTCCAGCTATTTAGACATCATGGCCGAGAAGGCAGCTCTACTCCTTCAAAGGCCAAGCCCCTTAGATCCTCACCAATTTTTACAGGTGCACTATAGATGCATCCTCTCCCGATGCATCACTGCTTGGTATGGCAACCGCAAGAAATTATGAGTTGTGGACACAGCTCAGCACATCATGGAAAACAGGATCCCTTCCACTGATTATCTACAGTTCTCTTGCTACCTCTGAAAAGTAGCCAACATAATCAAAGACTCCACCCAATCTAGACATTCTCTCTTCACCTCCTCTCCCTTCAGGCTGAAAATTCAAAAGCCTTAAAGCACTTACCACCAGGCTCAAGGACAGCTTCTATTCCACTGTCATAAGATTACTGAATGGTGCCTCAGTATAAGATAGACTAGACCCCACAATCTACCTCATGGCCCTTGCACTTTTTGTCTGTCTGCACTGCACGTTCTCTGTAACATTTTATTTTGAATTCTGTGAGTGTTTTTCTTTGTATCACCTCAATGGACCGATGTAAAATGATCTGTATGAAAGGCATGCAAAACAAATCTTTTCATTGTACCTTGGTACATGTGTCAAAAATAAACCAGTCTACCAATTTAAATGACTATTTCACTATATTTATCTGTCCATCTCCTTCCTTTGTGAGATCCCTCAGTTGTCAGTGATATGTTGCTTTGGCCTTTCATTTATTCATTTTTCCAGTTATTGAATCTACTGTATTTATAATCTAGGACACTACTTAATAAAATGTTTATTGTTTTGTTTCAGATCAAAATTACAGCACGACATGAGAGTACATCCAGTTAGTAAAACAGTTGCACAGCTTTTCTGACAAACTTGCAAAATTATCTAGTTTGCTCAGATAAAGGCCCAACCCAGATGATAGCAAAAGAATAAAGGGTTCAAATGTGGAATCTAAATTACATAGAAAATCAAAAACGAACACATTTATTCATCAGTTTATGGAGTAAAATTACAAGTATAGGTTAACAATAATGGATACTGTAATATCATGAACCGTCAAGTAACAAGTAAAAAGCAAAAGTCAAACTGCTAGAAAATCTCTGGGACAGATAGCATTTTTTGATGGAAATGGATAGTGGACAACTCAGGTCGAAATTCTTCATAAGGACTTCATTTGTCTATTTCACTCCACAGATGCTGCCTGTCCTGCTGAGTTTCTCCAGCAGTTTGTTTTTTTTGCTCAATATTCCTGCATCTCTTGTGTTTTTAGGTAAAAAGTAATCTTTAATCTTAGACCACACACACTGCATTATCAGGACTGCTTCACTAGCAAACAGTACTCAGTTTTCCCTGGTGAACAGTACTCGAATTGTTGTGTGTTCTTGTCCAGTGGCAGTGCAAATAGTCACTATACTTTCTGTTTAAAATCATGACCTTTGCATTTCCTGAAGAATAAATGAGTTTCAGGGAAAATAAGCAATTAATTAGGATACAATAAAAAAAATACAGTTAACAAACTCTGTTAGACATTGTATTTACAAAAGTTGTTTTCTTTAAAGTCGTGAAATTAAAGAACTAAACAATTGTAGTTTTCTTCTTGGCTAACCTTTCATCTCAAACATCCCTTGCGTAAATCACTGTTGTGTTTGCTTGGTTACAACTCACAAAAATCTATTACACTGCTTTCCAGAGTCTCTTGCTTTAATATTCATGCAAGTTAAATTTGCCTTGATTACTGCTATTCGTCATAAAATACCTAGCCCATTGCCACCACAAAAACGCCCTTGCTTCTTGTTATAGATATTTCTTTCCTTTCAAAACACAAATGTTTTATTAGTCACTGGAGTGGAGTGAATTTATTCTGGAATAACAGCCTATTTGCTGTTATTTGCCAATCAAACCACAAGCTTTAAACTTAAATTAACTAATCATACTGTGGCCTACCAGAATCAACAGCTAAAATATAATTAAAACAAGCTCACAGTTCATCTGCCAGCAAAGCTGGCATCTGCTGTGGAAGTCATTTAAGACTTTTTTCTTAAAGGCACTGGAAAGCATTCCAACATTATTTTAAAAATAGAATCAAGAGCAGATATTCTGAAAATTTAGATTATTTTAAGTTTACTTTCACAAGAACTTTCAGCTGCCTTTAGGTGATTCTAAAATAGCTATGTCTGCAAATTGGATTTTTCTGTGAACGCAGTTTTTATAAACTTACGGTGCATCATTTAAAAATTCTCAGTTTACAAACGTACAAAGTTATTTTAGCATTGTTGCATTTGAAAGCATGATTAACACAAAACGTATAAAGAATGCAGAAGCTAATAAAATGACACTATTTGTTTCATGTAGGAGAAATTACATTCTTAAAGGTGGAAGCATTTTAGCGTGTCAGTAAATTACAAAACCTCAGGATATGAAGATTGAAATGCATTCAGGGAGTGATAGAGAAAGGTAAACACCTTTCTCTTCCTTTCCAAATGCATTTTCCTTATTTGGATTTTCTGTGTGATTTATAGATTTCAAAAAAAAATTTGATTATATCTCACAGAACAATATTTATCTACTGGGAGGTTGAACAGAGTAATGTCAGATGGTATTTAATAATATAAGAATTATTCTTGCTGTAAATCATTAAAATACTGCACTTTGTTCAGAGTTTAAAGTATGTATATGTCATCATATACTACCCCATGATTCATTTTCTTGCTGGGAGCAAAGAAATATAATCAAATGAATGAAAAACTACACACAAAGACCAACAAACAACCAATGTGCAAAAGAAGACAATCTGTGCAAAAACAAAAAAAAGTAAATAAATAATACTGAGCTGTAGAGTCCTTGAAAGTGAGTCCACAAGTTGTGGAGTTAGTTCAGAGTCTAGGAGAGTGATGGGCCAGGGGTAACAGCTATTCCTGAACCTGCTGGTGGGGGACCCAAGGCTCCTGCATCGTCTTCATGATGGTAGTAACAAGAAAAAAGCATGGCTTTGGATGGTGGGATGACGGATGCTGCTTTATTGTAGCAGACTGTGCCAAAGAAAGAATGAGATTAGTATATGATTGACATAAACATAAACATTATTGAGATTTTCACCAGGTAACGAGAGTGATTGATGAAGGTAGAGCTGTGAATGCTGTCTATCTGGATTTTAGTAAGGCATTCGACAAGGTCTCTCATGGGAAGCTCATCCACAAGATTAAGGTGCATGGGATTCATAGTGAATTAGCCATGTGGATTCAGAACTGGCTTGCCCAGTGAAGACAGAAGGTAGAGATCAAAACAACTTATTCCAGCTGGAGGTCTGTGAGCAGTGCTGTTCTGCAGGGATCTGTACTAGGACCTCTGCTGTTTGTGATATATATAACTGATCTGAATGAAAATGTAGATGGGTAGGTTAGTAAGTTTGTGGATGTTACAAAGTTTGTCGGTGTTGTGGATAAGAATACAGTGGGATATAGATCAGTTGCAGATATGGGGAAAGAAATGGCAGATGGAGTTTAACCCAGCTAAATGTGAAGTGTTGCACCTTGGTAGGTCAAATATAAAGAAACAGTACACTGTTAAAGATCCTTAACAATGTTGCAGAGGGATCTTGGGGTTGAAGTTCATAGCTATCAAAAAGTGGCTCCACAGGTTGATAGTGTGGTTGAGTTAAAAAATCAGGAGGTTATGTTGCAGTTTTATAAAACTCTAGTCAGGCCAGATCTGAGGTACTGTACACATTTCTGGTCACCCCATTATAGGAAGAATGCCAAGGCTTTGGACAGGGTGCAGGGGAGAGTACCAGGGTGCTGCCTGGATTATAGCGCATGTGCTATAATGAGGGGCTGAACAAACATGGGTCCATAGGTTGTGGAATCAGTGCAGAGTTGAGGTGAGTGAAGTTATCCATGCTGGTTCAAGAGACTGATGGCTGAAGAGTGATAACTATTCCTGAACCTGGTCATGTGGAACCTGAGATTCCTGTATCTAAAGGGCATACTGAACCATTATTATTGCTCACATTCGCTGGCCGTAAAACAAAAATATGAATTGTCATTCCTTCAGATAATTATTTTTAAACTCTCTGCTTTAAGGAGGTAAAAATAACATAACAATATGAAGCTGAAATATGTTATTTCAGCTTCAATGTTAAGTTTGTACACACTACGATCTTTATTCTGTACTCTGTTAGATGTTTAAAATATTAATATCACTTCCACAAATGGGGCAGGAGGTACAGGAATGGTGAGTAGTTTGTGAGGTGGCATGGACCCTTTCACAGTTACCAATGCATGGGCTCAAACTTAGAAACATAGAAACATAGAAAATAGGTGCAGGAGTAGGCCATTCGGCCCTTCGAGCCTGCACCGCCATTTATTATGATCATGGCTGATCATCCAACTCAGAACCCAGCCTTCCCTCCATACCCCCTGACCCCTGTAGCCACAAGGGCCATATCTAACTTCCTTTTAAACATAGCTAATGAACTGGCCTCAACAGTTTGCTGTGGCAGAGAATTCCACAGATTCACCACTCTCTGTGTGAAGAAGTTTTTCCTAACCTCGGTCCTAAAAGGCTTCCCCTCTATCCTCAAACTGTGACCCCTCGTTCTAGACCTCCCCAACATCGGGAACAATCTTCCCGCATCTAGCCTGTCCAATCCCTTTAGGATCTTATACGCTTCAATCAGATCCCCCCTCAATCTTCTAAATTCCAACGAGTACAAGCCCAGTTCATCCAGTCTTTCTTCATATGAAAGACCTGCCATCCCAGGAATCAATCTGGTGAACCTTCTTTGTACTCCCTCTATGGCAAAGATGTCTTTCCTCAGATTAGGGGACCAAAACTGCACACAATACTCCAGGTGTGGTCTCACCAAGGCCTTGTACAACTGCAGTAGTACCTCCCTGCTCCTGTACTCGAATCCTCTCGCTATAAATGCCAGCATACCGTTCGCCTTTTTCACCGCCTGCTGTACCTGCATGCCCACTTTCAATGACTGGTGTATAATGACACCCAGGTCTCGTTGCACCTCCCCTTTTCCTAATCGGCCACCATTCAGATAATAATCTGTTTTCCTATTTTTGCCACCAAAGTGGATAACTTCACATTTATCCACATTAAATTGCATCTGCCATGAGTTTGCCCACTCACCCAACCTATCCAAGTCACCCTGCATCCTCTTAGCATCCTCCTCACTGCTAACACTGCCACCCAGCTTCGTGTCATCCGCAAACTTGGAGATGCAGCATTTAATTCCCTCATCCAAGTCATTAATATATATTGTAAACAACTGGGGTCCCAGCACTGAGCCTTGCGGTACCCCACTAGTCACCGCCTGCCATTCTGAATATTACTTCACCATTCTGAGTGATTATGAGCCAAAGATTCCAAGGAATCAGTAGGGATGCTGCATTGCTTCAAGGAGACGAGGAGAACTTCCTTAAGCCTTTTCGATTGACTGCCTAGAAATCCCTTTCCCTAACAGTATTCAAAATACAGCACGTTATTTATTTTGCAAGTCTGGTGTATAAGCTGCAGACACTGCATCCAGATGGAGCCTTTATTGTCGCTGGGGACTTCATCATTTGTAACCTACGTACCGTGCTTCCAAGATTTTACCAAAATGTATCATGCACCACAAGGGGAAATAAAACCTTAGATCATGTCTACACAAATGTGGCTGACACTTACAAAGCCACTACCCTCCCCCACCCCCACCCAGGACAGTCCGACCATCTTTCATTGTTTCTGCTTCCCAAGTATAGCCCGGTCATTAAACATGTGAAACCCACAATGAAGACTATTAAGATCTGGCTGGAGGGTGCTGACTCTGCTCTTCAGCACCAGTTCCAGCACACAGACTGGAGTGTGTTTGCTGCCCATGCCACCGCAGACCCTCAGATTAACATTGACTTATATACCAACACTGTCCTTGAGCACATCAACAAGTGTGTAGATAGAGTGACATCACAAAAACAAATAAAAGTTTTCCCCAGTCAGAAACCATGGATGAACAGAGAAGTTCGCCTCCTGCTCAAAGCCAGGGATTCAGCCTTTAGGTCTGGAGACCGGGAGGCTTACAGTTCAGCCAGGGCCAACCTGAGGAAGGGAAGCTCTCAGGCTAAACACACATACAAACAGAGATTCGAGGAGCATTTCAACTCCTCGGACCCCTGGTGCATGTGGCATGGCATACAGGTTATTACAGACTTCAAACCACCCTAGTACTGTGCCCCCTTCCAGCTCTGCTTCCCTCCCTGATGAGCTCAATTACCTCTACGCTCACTTTGACCGAAGAACAAGGAGGTCACCCTCAAAGCGGATCTCCCACCTGGTGAACTGCCTCTCTCACTTTCCACCGCCGATGTTTGCGCCACCCTCAGCAGGGTGAACGTACGGAAGGCAGCTGGTCCGGATGGAATACCTGGCCGTGTGCTCAGAGTCTGTGCAGGGCAGTTGGCCGGGGTCTTCACAGACATTTTCAATCTGTCCCTATCCCAGGCAGTTGTCCCCACAAGCTTCAAGATCGACATCTTCGTGCCAGTGTCGAAGCATTCCACTGCCACGGGCCTGAATGACTTCTGCCCAGTTGCACTCACCCCCATCATTGCAAAGTGCTTAGAGAGACTGGTTCTGTCACATCTGAAATCCTGTCTGCCCACTACCCTGGACCCCCATCAATTTGCTTATCACACCAACAGGTCAGCAGAGGACGTCACCAAGGAGATCATTGTGGACTTCAGACATGCTAGCAGCCACACTCACGTCCCCATCTACATCAATGGAGCTGTAGTGGAGCATGTATCAAGCTTCAAATTCCTTGGTGTCCACATTTCCGAGGATTTCACCCAGTCCCTGAACTCCTCCGTCCTGGTCAAAAAGGTGCAACAGCGCCTTTATTTCCAGTGGAGGATGAAGAAAGCTCACCTCTGTCCCAGGATACTGACGGACTTTTACCGCTGTACCATTGAGAGCACACTCACCAACTGCATCTCAGTGTGGTATGGCAATTGTCCCGTATCAGACCGCAAAGCACTCCAGCATGCGGTGAAAACTGCCCAGCGGATTATCGGCACCCAATTGCCCACCATTGAGAACATCTATCATAAACGCTGCCTGGGCAGGGCAAAAAACATTATCCAGGAAGGATGCATCTTACCCTAACCATGGATTTTTTTACTCTCCTCCCATCTGCTAGGCGCTACAGGAGCCTCCGCTCCCGCACCAGCAGGCACAGGAAGAGTTTCTTCCCTGAGGCTGTGACCCTGCTGAAACTCACATCACAGCGCTAAGCAGTATTGCACCCATATTGTTCTCTCTCAGTACTTTTATATTTGTGTGCTGTAGCACTTACTTGTTATTCACAGTTATTTTGTAAATAACACTATTCTTTGCATTTCTGGTCACATGCTAACTGCATTTCATTGGCTTTGTATCTGTACTCGGCACAATGACAATAAAGTTGAATCTAATCGAATCTAATAATGAATGGCTGAACAGGCTTGTGGAGCCAGGTGGCTTGGCCCTGCTCCTATTTGTTTGTGTTGCTGTCAATTTCAACATTTATGTTGTCATAGGGAGGTGGTTTCTGAAATACGAGAAGCAGGAGGAGAAGATGGAGGCGCAACACAGCTCGCAGCAGCCACTCCGGTGGTGATATCTGTTATCTGTCAAGTAGGGTGCCGTGCACAATCCTGATTTGATGGCGACAGATGTGAGGGCATGGAGGAACATCTGATGAAACTTCTGAAATGCCTGCTTCGCTGCTGCTGCTACTGTGTGATCCAGAATCTCCGGAGGGGAAGGCCTCGAGTCCTCGGCTTTGCTTGTTGCTCGGCAGCTGGGGCGGGGTTGAAGCGCTCAGCAGAGGATGGTGCTCAGTGCTCAGTGTCGGAGGGCTGGTCGGAGGCTTTAAGTTTTCAGATGGACTCAGAGTCCGCTCGCTATCGGAACTTTGAGACTTTTTTTTTTACCGTGCCCATGGTCTGCTCTTTATCAAATTACGGAATTGCTTTGCACTGTTGTAACTATATGTTATAATTATGTGGTTTTGTCAGTTTTAGTCTTGGTTTGTCTTGTGTTTCTGTGATATCACTCTGGAAGAACACTGTATCATTTTTTAATGCATGCATTTCTAAATGACAATAAACCGGGGACTGAGAGTCCTCATAATCATAAATGGTTTACATTTTCCAAGGCCTTGACATGAATCTTTATTTACCCATCCATCAGCAGTACACAACATAAAAAATACCAATAGGCTGTTCAAAAAGTAAAACTTACTTTTGTGTCTGTCTCTCACTGTTCAGCTGTCTATTGCCTTCAAGTATATTTATTTTCCTTTCACTCACTGCATGCTTCAATTATGATTATTTATTGTCTCTACATCTGTTTATTTTTGCTTTCTTGACATCTCTCTTCCTGGCTTGTCATTCCCTCACCCTCTCCCCTTAACATTCTCTTAATATCCAAAGCTCAAATAATATCTCCATTGATCAGTTTTCCTCATCAGTTGTCTAGTTTCACACTTAGTGAAACTTTCTTCCCCCTACCAACAATAATTCAGTAGTGAGTTGTTCCTCAGCACTTTAATGATGCTTTTCCTACATCTTTATATAACCACTCTGACTACAGTACTGTATTAGCTCAGAGTAGAAATTACTTGTTAAAATCAGATCCTCGAAGAAAATAATAGCAATAACGATGGCAATAATTATTATTGATAATTTAAACACATCAGAACCTATAATTTTGGTACATCAAAAGATCTGTATTTACCTGTTTTGCTTTCCTTTTATTATTTTTAACACATTCATTAAATCCTCCCATAATATACCCCTAGTTATTCTAATCTTTTATCATAATGCCTGGTATCATCTCTGACCACTGTACCTTTCTCCAACAATGATACAATTATCCACGCACAAGTTAAACTTTGGCTCTGAGGTATTTTAATGCTATGAATTATTGTGAATTTATCTCAAAATAACCCCACCAGTTGACTTCTAGATTTTTTAACCTTAAATGCTTTACATAGATCATAGTATCTGGAGATCAATGTTTTTCTACTTGCAGATTTAATACTTTTTGTTTTTTCCATTATGTCAAGAATGTTCCATGGATACCAATATCTGAAGGATTAAAAAGATCTGGATCATATTACACCTAAACACATTATTCACACAATAATAATCACTTTAATTTGTTCTTTTAGAGACTGGTCAACTTAAGAAGTTTGCCGGCTGGTGGCGTAGTGGCATCAGCGCTGGACTTTGGGCAGAAGGTCCCAAGTTCGAATCCAGCCGGCTACCATGCACGCTTTCCATCCGTGCTGGGTTGTGCGTCGAGCTAGTAACTTAACCTCATAAAAAAGAAACTGCCTGCTACAGAAACATCAACAGCAAAAAGTTGATGGCCTATGCTCTCTCGTGAGTTTAAAGGCAATTTCTCTCTCAACTTAAGAAGTATTACTAGGGATAGGGGAAAAGGCAGTGAACACGATTGGGAGAAAGAGCAAAACAGGGAAAATTTTCCAAGCGGAATCAAAGTCAGATTCTATGATGCCAAAGAACTGGATTCAAAGAAACTGTCCCATCCAACTCCAAGTGGTTTGCTTTTCTTCAGTTTTACCAAGAGATTTCAAAGTAATTGAAATAATTATATAATCTGTCAATGCCACCCATAAACCAGAACTATAAATAATTTCACAGATCATATATATTGAAACAATATTATACATTTTAAAAAAATAGGCATTCGTTAGTCTCATGAGACCATGGACTTGCGCCTTGGAAAGTTTCCAGGGCGCAGGCCTGGGCAAGGTTTTATTGAAGACCAGCAGTTGACCATGCTGCAAGTCTCCCCTCTCCACGCCACCGATGTTGTCCAAGGGAAGGGCATTAGGACCCATACAACTTGGCACCGGTGTCATTGCAGAGCAATGTGTGGTTAAGTGCCTTGCTCAAGGACACACACGCTGCCTCAGCCAAGGCTCAAACTAGCGACCTTCAGATCACTAGATATTCAATGGGAAAGATTTAATCAATACCTTAAACTGAAGCAGCATAACATGAATGGCTTACAGCTATTATCCATACCATTATGTAAATTGTTCAATTTTACAAAATAACCACTTACAAAAAGAAATACTACATAAAAGAATACAAATCAAACTACTTAAGTTAGGATGTGACTGAAAATCATCTAGATGTTAAGTTTTGAGAAAGAAATAGGTTACTTATCTGCATGCTAATACCCACATTGGTAGCTTCATAGGCATTAGATATGAAGTGACACAGTGAATTTGCACATTTGGCACATGTTAGTGAACTGATGTTGTCAGTCTACCATCTGTTACAGATCTTTCCAATTTTTTTGTTGTAATAAAGTCAACAGAAACAAAATAAAACACTAAAGCTCTCTAATGGACAACAGATCTGCAAGTGCCAGCTGAAGAAGAGCAGGAGAGTTTCAAATTGTTAAGGCAGCTTTGCCAACTGAGCACTGTGGCGGCCCACAGTGGCGCATGTTCTCCTGGGTTATCATTCCTATTCCAATAATTCATCCAGTGACATTCAGTTGGACAGATCTGATTAAGTGGCTTGTCTCGTTTTCTCATCACTCAAACATGCTGCTTCCACACACCAAAGTGCACTCTATTGTAATGGATAATTGTCACTTAGGTGGGGCACCAAGTGAATGAAAACTTTTGCTTTGTTATAGAAGCCATTCATAGCACAACCATCTCTTTCGCCTTTCATAAAATGTTTGAATATTGCTTTTACTACCAAGGTATTATTTTCTCTGTGTGAACTGAACAAGACACCCTGGATGAACCTCAAGTGCCTTTCAAAATGAATTATAGATTAAATAAATAATGTTCTAGTTTCTGAAGAGACCAATTTCACATAAGTGGATTATTTGAATTATGTTTAAAGAAGGAGTATTTATCAGCAAAAAGAAACGTAGGTAAGTTGCCAAATTAATGCAATATACTTTGAGATTTTGGAGCTTGCTGCTTTGCAAAATTATACTCCCATTTATTATGGATGTACAATCAGAACCACTTTATATTGAAACAAAAGTCTTAGCAAGGTAACTATATCCCCTGAAAGATAATGTAAACAGTCACTTGCTGAAATACAACACAGCAATTGCAATCAATGGCACAGGTCAATAGACAAGACCAATTTATGAGGTTCACAAAACACGACCTCGTGAAGCTTGATACACTTCCCTTTCTTTCTAAGCTTCAGATTCACTCAGTCCTCCATAAGGCCTATCAGTATATATTTTCTCTCAACTTGCTATAACACTTTTTATATATTTTCAAGACCTCCCTAGCAAACGGCTGTAAATTTTTATGCTTAGGTCACACCAATGACTTTGAAGCACCTACAAATTAGTCACATGGACAGACCTTTTAATTATAACAACTGGCCACCTAATACAAATTACAGAACCATTGGAGGCATCTCTGATTGATGATACTAACTTGGTCAAATAGTTTTTTCAAGTGTGTTGATGTCAGAAACTATCTTTCATTTAGTTCTTAGAATGCAGCGATAGTGAAATCAGTCAAGGCCCTCAATTCAATACGTTTAAGTTCAAATTCAAGTTTATTGTCATCTGACTGTACATATATACAACCAAATAAAACATTCCTCCGGACCATGAATAACGTGAATCACACACAGCTCATAAAACAAACTATTACCACAAATAAGTTAGTATAATATAGTTCAAACTGAACGCAAACAGTAAGCAGCTCGCTGTTCTAGTGACAAGACCTTGGTAGCAGGGTATTCATTAGTCTCGCAGCCTGGTTGAAGAAGCTTTTACCCAGTCTGACAGTCCTAGTTCTGATGTTTCTGTACCTCCTTCCTGATAGTAGTGGGTCAAAGAGATTTGTGGGGATGGATGGTAGGGATCAACAGCAATGCTTTAGGCCCTTCATATACAACACTCATACACAACAACTAAATGGCACAAAAGGAGGGGGGGAGGGGAAAGAAGGATACCCTGGTGATACTTCAGGTGGTTTTCAGTATCCTCTGTAGGGTCTTGCAGTCCGTTGCCTTGCAGCTTCCATAACACACAATGATCCAGACAGAAAGGACACTCTCGACGGTGCTCCTGCTGAAAGCTGCTAGAATGGGGACAAGGAGCCTTACAAGCCTCAATCTTCTCAGAAAGTGTAGGTGCTACTGTGCCTTCTTGACTAATGAGGTGGTGTTGTGGGTCCAGGTTATATAGTCTGTTATGTGTACACCAAGGAACTTTGTGCTCTTCACTCTCACCATAGCAGAGCCATTGATGTACAATGGAAAATGGTCAACCTGTGCTTTCCTGAAGTCCACAGTCATCTTTTTTGTCTTGTCCATATTGAGACTCAGGTTGTTATTCTCACACCATCTGACACACCTCTCTACCTCCTCTCTGTATGCTGACTCACCATTGATGCCGATGAAGCCACCCACTGTTATATCATCAGCAAATGATGATATGGTTTGAGCGGGATCTGGCAGTGCAGTTGTGAGTCAGCAGTGTGAACAGCAGTGGGCTAAGCACACAGCCCTGGGCGGTGGGGGGTTACCAGTGCTCAGCTTGATGGAGTCCGAGTTGCTGCTGCCAACTCAAACTGACTGGGGTCTTTCTGTCAAGAAATCCAAAATCCAGTTACAGAGAGGGGTGTTGAGTCCCAATGAGGACAGTTTACCCACCAGCCTTTGAGGGATGATCGTGTTAAATGCCGAGCTAAAGTCCATGAACAACAACCTGACGAATGAGGCAGCCTTTACTTGTCAATTATTTTACACATACTTTATTAAGTCGCTTGTTTGGCAGTAAGTTAATTGAAGCGAGGGGACATTTATCACATGCCAGCAACATCCACGTTTGACTGCGAGCAGTATATGTTCATTTTCAGCATCACATGACATCACAGCTATACAGCACAGAAATAGGCACTGTATTCTGCTGAGTCCATGCTGACCATCAGATACTCACTTACAGTAATCCTACATTAATAGCATTTCATTCTCCCACAACTCAGTTTCCCCAAGATCCTATCACATTTTTTCATTCCACTAGAAATTTACAGAAGTCAATTTATTTACCAATCTTCATGCCTTTGGGATGTGGGAGAAGAATGTGACACTCAGAGAAAATAATGTCCTAAGTAAAAGGTTAAAAGTGGTTCAGACAGTTCTTTTTTTGCTTCTATTTACAAAGTACATTCTCATTAATGTGCTGTGAATAAATTCCAAACAGAACAGGAAAGCCATATACGATTTTGAGGGGCCAAATAAACAGGATAAATAAAAACAATGAATCAAATGATTCAAAATATTCAAAGATATTTCAACACTATTAAAATTAATAAATCTTTAAGCATTCACATACACTTAAATGCAATAGATTTACCTCAGTCCATCAAATATTCTTAACCAGTAATAAGCTTCGTCAACCACATACAGAAAGTAAAATGGACATGTTATTCAGTATTATGAACTCCAAGGAAAATGCACAGGGAAACATCAGCCACTACACATGCCCTTTTTTTAAACTGCTCCAAAGCTGTTGAGTATGTCAAACAGAAAGTACTATGGAGCTTCCTCCTTAAATTAGTCTGCCACAGATATTTCTCTTCATTTTGTGTTTGCTCTATGGTGGCATACAAGCCATGATACTAATCATTGGACCTTCAACAGAACCGACCTCAATGAAGGTATTGATGTGGATGGAGAATTGGTTAGCAGACAGGAAGCAAAGAGTGGGAATAAACGGGACCTTTTCAGAATGGCAGGCGGTGACTAGTGGGGTACCGCAAGGCTCAGTGTTGGGACCCCAGTTGTTTACAATATATATTAATGACTGGGATGAGGGAAGTAAATGCAGCATCTCCAAGTTTGCAGATGACACGAAGCTGGGTGGAGGATGCTAAGAGGATGCAGAGTGACTTGGATAGGTTGGGTGAGTGGGCAAACTCATGGCAGATGCAATTTAATGTGGATAAATGTGAAGTTATCCACTTTGGTGGCAAAAATAGGAAAACAGATTATTATCTGAATGGTGGCTGATTAGGAAAAGGGGAGGTGCAACGAGACCTGGGTGTCATTATACACCATTGAAAGTGGGCATGCAGGTACAGCAGGCGGTGAAAAAGGCGAATGGTATGCTGGCATTTATAGCGAGAGGATTCGAGTACAGGAGCAGGGAGGTACTACTGCAGTTGTACAAGGCCTTGGTAAGACCACACCTGGAGTACTGTGTGCAGTTTTGGTCCCCTAATCTGAGGAAAGACATCCTTGCCATAGAGGGAGTACAAAGAAGGTTCACCAGATTGATTCCTGGGATGGCAGGACTTTCATATGAAGAAAGACTGGATGAACTGGGCTTGTACTTGTTGGAATTTAGAAGATTGAGGGGGGATCTGATTGAAACGTATAAAATCCTAAAGGGATTGGACAGGCTAGATGCAGGAAGATTGTTCCCGATGTTGGGGAAGTCCAGAACGAGGGGTCACAGTTTGAGGATAAAGGGGAAGCCTTTTAGGACCGAGATTAGGAAACACTTCTTCACACAGAGAGTGGTGAATCTGTGGAATTCTCTGCCACAGGAAACAGTTGAGGCCAGTTCATTGGCTATATTTAGGAGGGAGTTAGATATGGCCCTTGTGGGTACGGGGATCAGGGGGTATGGAGGGAAGGCTGGGGCGGGGTTCTGAGTTGGATGATCAGCCATGATCATAATAAATGGCGGTGCAGGCTCAAAGGGCCGAATGGCCTACTCCTGCACCTATTTTCTATGTTTCTATGAAGTCCCGTGTCAAATATGACTGAAACATGCCCCGATAACAGTCTCAGTTTTTCTCATTGCAATATTGCACCTCACCTTCAACACATTCCTTTCTGGGATGGAATTAATCTTCACATCTAATGGGAAACTCTTCAACCTACAGGGACTCTACAAGAACCTCAGTAGTCTAGTTGCAGTATGCCAGACTGATGCTGAGCACTGAAGTTTCACCACCTTACAAGGCATCCATTCTACTGGCTAAATGAGCCACCTCCTGTACCATTTATAGAATAAGCATCTGCAGTTCCCGCAAGTAATTTCCAAGGGTTTAGATGGGGCAGAGTTTGTTAAGTGTGTCCAGGACGGATTCTAATCACAGTACGTGGACAAGCCGACCAGGGGGAATGCCATACTAGATCTAGTACTAGGTAATGAACCGGGTCAGGTCACAGATCTCTCAGTGGGTGAGCATCTGGGGGACAGTGACCACTGCTCCCTGGCCTTTAGCATTATCATGGAAAAGGATAGAATCAGAGAGGACAGGAAAATTTTTAATTGGGGAAGGGCAAATTATGAGGCTATAAGGCTAGAACTTGCTGGTGTGAATTGGGATGATGTTTTTGCAGGGAAATGTACTATGGACATGCGGTCGATGTTTAGAGATCTCTTGCAGGATGTAAGGGATAAATTTGTCCCGGTGAGGAAGATAAAGGATGGTGGGGTGAAGGAACCATGGGTGACAAGTGAGGTGGAAAATCTAGTCAGGTGGAAGAAGGCAGCATACATGAGGTTTAGGAAGCAAGGATCAGATGGGTCTATTGAGGAATATAGGGAAGCAAGAAAGGAGCTTAAGAAGGGGCTGAGAAGAGCAAGAAGGGGGCATGAGAAGGCCTTGGTGAGTAGGGTAAAGGAAAACCCCAAGGCATTCTTCAATTATGCGAAGAAAAAAAGGATGACATCAGTGAAGGTAGGACCAATTAGAGATAAAGGTAGGAAGATGTGCCTGGAGGCTGTGGAAGTGAGTGAGGTTCTCAATGAATACTTCTCTTCGGTATTCACCAATGAGAGGGAACTTGATGATGGTGAGGACAATATGAGTGAGGTTGATGTTCTGGAGCATGTTGATATTAAGGGAGAGGAGGTGTTGGAGTTGTTAAAATACATTAGGTCGGGTAAGTCCCCAGTACCTGACAGAATATTCCCCAGGCTGCTCCACGAGGTGAGGGAAGATTGCTGAGCCTCTAGCTAGGATCTTTACGTCCTCGTTGTCCACGGGAATGGTACCGGAGGATTGGAGGGAGGCGAATGTTGTCCCCTTGTTCAAAAAAGGTAGTAGGGATAGTCCGGGTAATTATAGACCAGTGAGCCTTACGTCTGTGGTGGGAAAGCTGTTGGAAAAGATTCTTAGAGATAGGATCTATGGGCATTTAGAGAATCATGGTCTGATCAGGGACAGTCAGCATGGCTTTGTGAAGGGCAGATCATGTCTAACAAGCCTGATAGAGTTCTTTGAGGAGGTAACCAGGCACATAGATGAGGGTAGTGCAGTGGATGTGATCTATATGGATTTTAGTAAGGCATTTGACAAGGTTCCACACGGTAGGCTTATACAGAAAGTCAGAAAGCATGGGATCCAGGGAAGTTTCGCCAGGTGGATTCAGAATTGGCTTGCCTGCAGAAGGCAGAGGGTCATGGTGGAGGGAGTACATTCAGATTGGAGGATTGTGACTAGTGGTATCCCACAAGGATCTGTTCTGGGACCTCTACTTTTCGTGATTTTTATTAACAACCTGGATGTGGGGGTAGAAGGGTGGGTTAGCAAGTTTGCAGATGACACAAAGGTTGGTGGTGTTGTAGATAGTGTAGAGGATTGTTGAAGATTGCAGAGAGACATTGACAGGATGCAGAAGTGGGCTGAGAAGTGGCAGATGGAGTTCAACCCGGAGATGTGTGAGGTGGTACACTTTGGAAGGACAGACTCCAAGGCAGAGTACAAAGTAAATGGCAGGATACTTGGTAGTGTGGAGGAGCAGAAGGATCTGGGGGTACATGTCCACAGATCCTTGAAAGTTGCCTTACAGGTAGATAGGGTAGTTAAGAAAGCTTATGGGGTGTTAGCTTTCATAAGTCAAGGGATAGAGTTTAAGAGTCGCGATGTAATGATGCAGCTCTATAAAACTCTGGTGAGGCCACACTTGGAGTACCATGTCCAGTTCTGGTCGCCTCACTATAGGAAGGATGTGGAAGCATTGGAAAGGGTACAGAGGAGATTTACCAGGATGTTGCCTGGTTTAGAGAGTATGCATTATGATCAGAGATTAAGGGAGCTAGGGCTTTACTCTTTGGAGAGAAGGAGGATGAGAGGAGATATGATAGAGGTGTACAAGATAATAAGAGAAATAGATAGAGTGGATAGCCAGCACCTCTTCCCCAGGGCACCACTGCTCAATACAAGAGGACATGGCTCTAAGGTAAGGGGTGGGAAGTTCAAGGGGGATATTAGAGGAAGGTTTTTTACTCAGAGAGTGGTTGGTGCGTGGAATGCACTGCCTGAGTCAGTGGTGGAGGCAGATACACTAGTGAAGTTTAAGAGACTACTAGACAGGTATATGGAGGAATTTAAGGTGGGGGCTTATATGGGAGGCAGGGTTTGAGGGTCGGCACAACATTGTGGGCCAAAGGGCCTGTAATGTGCTGTACTACTCTATGATTCTATGATTCTATAAGTTCAGAAACCACACACTGTAATGGAAATAAATCATCCTCCACCACAAGGAACCATCAAAGAACGAAGATGATTCTGAAAAAGATGGGCAAACATGATTCAGCAGCAACACAAATAGGAGATAGAATCAACACAAGAGACTGCCAATGCTGAAATCTGGAGCTTCAAACTGCTAGAGGAATTTCGGGGTCAAGCAGCACATGTTTAGGCAAAGGGATGTTCAATGTTCTGGGTCAACGTGCTTTTGTTACAAACCAGCAGACAAGACTACAAACATCTGAGTACAGCAGGAAGATATCATTTTTCAGAGTGCATTTAGAAACAATCTAACCAATCTATTATGTAATAAAGCATCATGCTGGTCATAAGAGAAGACTTTGTGTGTGGTCTTGTTTCAATAGTCTGTTACAAAGCAGATGTGCAGAAGAGCAGAATGCTTATTCATTTATTCATTTCCAACTAAATCACAACAGCCAAAATTTTTAAGATTAATAGAAAAAGATAAAGGCAACATGGTTTCATTTAGCTTTTAATAAATCTGACTTTTCCACACTGGGGTAAAAATAGCTTTTAGAGCTATTGTTTGCCTTACTTATATAAAAAAAGACTAAAATAACAAACTCGTATCCTAAAACTCAATCTCTGTCATGGAAGACTTCTTGTCCCACCCGTAACAGGAAGGGCACAGATGAACTGGAACAGATTTAATTTGCTTAGGTTAATTTTGCAGTTACAGTATAGGCATAATTATAATATTGAATGCACAGGCCACACAGGAAGGTGTTACCATCATTGCAATTGTGAAACAAAAGAAATAATCCACAAGTAAAACACGTGCTTGAGATGAACATGTTTAGAGGACAATGAGACTGTGTAAGAATCCATGTATTAAAATTCTATTTTTAGTATCATATTCTTTCCATAAAATACAATAGTAAATGGTACAATAGTGATAAATATTATTACCTTGAACCCTGTTATTTCTATAATTTAAATAAAAATGACATTCCAGAAAAGGTTGCTCTATTTAAGACACCTTATGTTTGCATAAGATCATCTGTCAAATGTTGCTTTTCCAGGATGACATGCCTAAGACTAGTCTGTGTTTTCTTTCAACTCAAATCTTTCTCACTAGGAAAAAGCTCAGTACTAGAATGAAGCTTGTTTCTGATAAATGGCACTGGGCAGAATTCTCAAAATGCAGTTACTTTACTTTTTTATATATATTTTGTTTCTTTGGTTATGTATCTTTACATTTCTTTTTAGTTTTAGATGATCAAGGCCCTGTAACCAACTGCATGTGGTGTTCACATTAACTTTCAACAATCTGAAGAAAGAGTAATTTACTCATTATGTCCATTGGCTTCTCTGATATACAGCATTTCAGAACCCTACACTGCCTCATTGGAATCCAACAGAAAATACTGGAAGCACACAGCATATCAGACAGCATCTGTGGAAACATAAATTTATTGTGAAGAGGGGGAGAAGTCCACCCAGGTAATGAACTTCCCCATTAAGATAATCTGCTCTGGAACTGTATGCCACATTCTGAAAGAAGAGTACAGAAAACAGACAGAGGTATGAGAATGGTGATATTTCATGAGGTGCTGATCTCTTCCTTACTTGTGCGAGTGTCTATGAATAGATGGGAAGCAGAGTTTAACTCCATGAGTAGTTGTTTCTATAATCAGATGAGGAATATCAGCACGCTAGAAGACAGTACTATTCTGGAATTTAGTTTAATTTGGAAAGTTAATTTAATTAATTGATGCATGACAGGGCACTTCAGACTTGAGAAATATACATCCAGTGGCTGAAGAAACTCCAGGTGGTTCCAAATAGAGGGGGAAAGGTTAGCTTAAGGAGCTTGAGCTCAGGGCTTTGAGCTTGAGTAACAGCTGACGTCACTCTAGTCCACTGAAAAACACTGAATAGCAGTTTCAAGAGCTGGTAACATGAGTAAAGGTCAAGAGGGCACTAGCGGTGTTAGATATCTGCCAGACATTTTACACTGTAATTACTGACATAAATACTAACGAAGTAAGAGAGTTCCCTTGGGAAGAGATTAGAGATTAACTTTATTTGTCACTTGTGCACTCAGTTGTCACCTTATTAGGTACATCTGTATGCCTGCTCGTTATTGCAAATAGCTAATCAGCCAATCATGTGGCAGCAACTCAATGCATAAAAGCATGCAGACATGATCAAGAGTTTCAGTTGTTCAGACCAAATATCAGAATGGGGAAGAAATGTGATCTAAGCAACACTGACTGTGGAATGATTGTTGCTGCCAGACAGGGGGAGTTGAAAACAGCTAATAGAGACTGGTGCAAAAACCAAAAAGCATCCAGTGAGAGGCAGTTCTGTGGGGGGAAATGCCTTGTTAATGAGAGAGGTCAGAGGAGAATGGCCAGACTGGTTCAAGCTGACAGGAAGGTGAGAGTAACTCAAATAACTACGTGTTACAACAGTGGTGTGCAGAAGAGCATCTCTGAATACACACCATGTTGAACCTTGAAGTAGATGTGCCATAGCAGCAAAAGACCATGAACATACAGTCAGTGGCCACTTTATTAAGTATAGGAGGTTGTAATGAAGTGGCCATTGAGTGAATATCAAAACATACTATGAAATGTGTTGTTTGTGTCAAATCAAATCAGCGAGGATTGCGCTGGGCAAGCCACAAATGCCACCATGCTTCCCGCTGCAACGTGGCATATCCACAACTCACTAACACTATGTCTTTGGAATGTGGGTGAAAATCAGAACACCCAGTGGAAACCCACACAGTCACAGGAAAAGCATACAAACTTCATACAGACAGTGGCGGTAATTAAACTCCGATCTTACAGCTAGCGCTGTAAAGCACTATGCC